>NC_136263.1:52663131-53084015 GCF_964187855.1 Myxine glutinosa | reverse complement strand
GCCCAGCCCCACGAGTGTACCATCATTAAACCATCCACCCCACGAGTGTAACAGTAGCCAAAGGTCTGCCGATCGTGTTACCGATGAGGGTTTATCGCGTAAGCACAGGCTGTGCCTTGTCCCGCCAGAGGGAGTTGAAATGGATGACATTTTGCTCGCGATTGGGGATTTGATCGACGTGAGTAACATTCGTGCAGCGTCCCGTATGAATCACAAAATTGTGGTATTTGTTTCGCAAGTAAGTCTTGCCGACATTGTTGTGCAGACGGTTTGACCTTGGGAGACGATCTGTTTGTTCCTGTGTCGTCGATGGACACGCCGGCAGTTAAAGTCATTCTGAGCAATGTTCTGCCTTTTCTGGGAAATGAGGAAATCCTACATAAGCTAGGTGAGTTTGGTACTGTCGTCTCTCGAATCATTAGAGTTCCTCTACATACGAGAAACGGCAGATTGAAGCATGTACAATAGCCGCCCGTGGAACTACGTAACTTCCGGTTAGTGCACCCTTCGCGACAACAGTCACGTGACGGATACGTTGAAAACAAACCAGTGGCGTCACTAGGGTTGGTGTCACCCAGTGCGGTACCTCATGGTGTCACCCCACTCCCTCCCCCCCCCCCCCCCCCCCCCCCATTAGTCAGGTTCACTATGGTAACAAATATAATTTCGTTTAAAATTTTGGGAGATTAGCAAACTTGTACATTTTTGGAATCATCAGAGCATGGAGAATCCGAAAATCAATGTTGGCATTTGCACAGACACAGATTTTGGATTTTCAAAATGGCCGCCATAAAATACATATTTTGCGCTATCTCGGCTTCTAGTCAACCTAGAAGCTTAATTAAATATGCTAATCCTATGTTTTCTGGGTCAAGGAATCCAATAAAAGCCTCAAAATAGTGCTCAGGATTATAGAAAAGCAACAAACAAAGGTAATTGAATACCATTGTCTTTATATTTGTGATATTGTAGCGGTTACCGGAAGCATGACACAATCACCTTGCACCGGCCGATGACGAAACCGGTGGGCGGTTACTTGCCCGGACTCGCCCGGACGTGTCCGGACTTGCCTTTCCCGGGCGGACTCTCGATTTGCATACCACGCCCCGTTGAGAGGCGTGGCTGACTTATTTGCATACCACGCCCCGCCTGAGAGGCGTGGCTTTTGTGTGGTGAACTTTTAATATAAATTTCCACCCGTGTTAACGGGCTATTCAGTGCTTTTGAGTTCTTTCGAGTTGAGCTAGAATAAATAGCTCAGTGAAACTTCGTTCCTGGTGTCGTCCATTTTGTCCGGCTTTATCGTGCGAGCATAGCTCCACAATTGGTGACCCCTTTTCAAGAACATGGCGATGGAGTCATCTGTAGCTTTGAAGCTCCCTGGCTTTTGGGAATCGCACGCAGCCGTCTGGTTCGCCCAAGCGGATTCTCAATTCGCCCTGCGGAACATTACGGAGGACACGACGCGCTACCACCATGTGGTCTCCACACTCAACGCCTCCACCACTGCCCGGGTCCTGAGCTTCCTACAGAACCCGCCGAACGCCGATAAATACGGCGCGCTCAAAGGCCTACTCCTCGGTGCGTTTGGATTCACGGAGACCGAACGCGCGCGACAACTGCTCGACCTCCCGGAGCTTGGTGAGGCCCGTCCATCCTAACGCATGGACCACATGCTTGCTCTACTCGGTGACCACAGCCAAGATTTCCTCTTCCGCGAGCTGTTCCTCCGGCAGCTACCCGGGTAGGTACGATTAGCTTTGGCTAATTCGCCCATCACGGACCCTCGCGCCCTGGCCAAGGAGGCCGATAAATTTTTCTCGGCCAGGCGACACGTCGGAGCGGCCACCTGGAACCCTGGGCCGACCGAGGCAACGCCCGCGCCATGACCGGTGCCACCACCGGCCGAGTTAGCGCCACTGGCGGCAGCGGCCGCCGCGATGCCCCGTCGACCGAACCCGACGTGACCACCGGAGCCTCCACCAGAGCGGACCATGTGCTACTACCACGCCAGGTTCGGGCAGAAGGCCAGAACGTGCCGCCCACCGTGCACTTTCGGCAGGTCGGGAAACGACCAGGCCGGTGCTCGCTGCCTGCCATGAGCATCGGCCATTCAGGCAGCCTTCTGTTTATTACGGACACAGCGTCCGGGCGGCGTTTTTTGTGCGACACCGGCGCTCAGCTGAGCGTGATACCCGCCTCGGTGCAGGACAAACAGGCCGCGCTTTGCAGCCCCGCCTTGGTCGCCGCAAACGGCTCCTCCATCTGCACCTTCGGTTCGTGCAGCGTCACATTCTGCTTCGGGGGCCAGCGCTTCAGGTGGGACTTCATCACGGCGAACGTGCCCATGGCCTTGCTGGGTGCAGATTTTCTGTGCACGCATGTGATTTAGGTGGATGTCAAATGGCGTCGGCTCATCAACGCAGAGACCTTCAGCTCGCTCGCTTGCTCATTGAGTGGCTCCGCACCAACCAGGCTAGCCTGCGTGCTCCCGGCCGCCGCGGACGATTTCACTCGTCTGCTCGCTGAGTTTCCCGCCCTCACGCAGCCGACATTTTCGGCTGTCGCCATCAAACACGGCGTCGAACACCATATCCCGACCACAGGTCCACCGGTCTACGCCAGGGCTCGTCGCCTCGACCCGACCAAACTCGCCGTGGCGAAGGCGGAATTCGACGCGCTGGAGCGATTGGGCATTGTGCGGCGCTCGAATAGCGCGTGGGCCTCGCCCCTGCACATCGTGCCCAAACCGGGTGGCGGATGGCGACCATGCGGCGATTACCGCTGCCTCAACGACGCCACCACCCCCGACCGGTACCCGATATCACACATACAGGACTTTTCCGCCTGTTTGGCGGGGCGGGTGATCTTTTCCAAGGTCGACCTCATTCGGGGCTACCACCAGGTACCCGTCCGGCCGGCCGACGTGCCGAAGACATGGTAATTACACCTTTTGGCCTCTTCGAGTTCCTTCGCATGCCGTTCGGCCTTAAGAACACGGCCCAGGCCTTCCAGCGGCTGATGCACAGCATGCTGCACGACCTCACCTTCCTTTTTGTCTACTTGGACGACATTCTCATCGCCAGCACTTCCCGGGCGGAGCACCTCATCCACCTGCGCTCGCGTTTTGAGCGCCTCGGCCAGCACGGCCTCATCATCAACCCGGCGAAATGCCAGTTTGGCGTAACGGCCGTCGACTTCCTGGGGCACCGCATCACGAAGCGCGGGGCCGTCCCGCTGCCTACCAAGGTGGAGGCAGTCACAAGTTTCCCGCACCCCCGCTCCATCAAGGCCCTACAGGAATTTTTGGGGATGGTAAATTTCTACCACCGGTTCGTGCCTCGCGCCGCCAAACTCATGCGCCCCCTGTACTAAGCCCTCCGGGGCAAGCCGGCCAAGCACGACGTCGCCTGGACCAAAGAGATGGACATGGCGTTCATGGGCGCTAAGCTGGCCCTCGCCAACGTGACCATGCTGGCGCACCCGGCGCTCAACGCACCCATTGCCCTCACCACGGACGCTTCCGACTACGCGGTGGGTGCCGTGCATGAACAGTGAGTGAACGGGGCTTGGCAACCGCTGGCCTTCTTCAGCCGGCAGCTTCGCCCTAACGAGCGCAAGTATAGCGCTTTCGAGCGCGAGCTCCTCGGCCTTTACCTGGCCATTCGCCACTTCCGCCATCTTTTAGAGGGCCACCCGTTCACGGCGTTTGTGGACCACAAACCCCTGGTCTTCACCATGGCCAAGGTTGCAGAGCCGTGGTCGGCCCGCCAGCAGCGCCACCTCACTGCCGTGTCCGAATTTACGACAGACATCCGGCACGTCGCGGGCAAGGACAACGCTGTGGCCGATTGCCTCTCCCGGTCCGGTGCGAACGCCGTCCACCTCGGTGTGGACTTCGCCCGCATGGCGGCCGACCAGACCGCCGACCCCACGGTGCAAGCCCTCCGGACAGCGGACACAGGCCTGCGGTTGGCCGACGTCCCCTTCGAGGACACAGGCACAGTTCTCCTGTGCGACGTTTCCCTGGGCCAACCTCGCCCCATCGTGCCCACCGGATGGCAGCGGCACATTTTTGACGCCCTCCACGGCCTTTCCCACCCGGGCCGGAAAGCGTCGCAGAAGCTCCTGGCAGCAAATTTCGTCTGGCACGGGCTCCGTAAGGACGTCCGCGACTGGGCCAACACCTGTGTCGCCTGCGCGCGAAGGTCCACCGGCACACCCAGGTCCCGTTGGCACCATTCGACGTGCCCGCGCGGCGCTTCGACCATGTCAATGTGGACCTGGTGGGACCCCTTCCCTCCTCACGGGGCTTCACCCACCTCCTCACGATGGTGGACAGGACCACCAGGTGGCCGGAGGCTGTCCCGCTGGCATGAACAACATCCGCCGACGTGGCGCAGGCCTTCATTGGCACCTGGATTGCCCGTTTCAGCGCCCCCTCGGACATCTCCTTTGACAGAGGCCCGCATTTCACCTCCGAGCTTTGGCGCGCGGTCGCCCAGGCCTTGGGGGTCAAGCTACACCGCACCACGGCCTACCACCCCCAAGCCAACGGCTTGTGCGAGCGGTTCCACCGCTCGATGAAGGCCGCTCTCAGGGCCAGCCTCCAGGACGACGGTTGGGCCGACAGGCTCCCATGGGTCCTATTGGGCCTCCGAACGGCCCCTAAAGAGGTCCTCCAGGCTTCCACCGCCGAGCTGGTCTACGGCCAGCCACTGCGAGTGCCGGGTGAGTTCATCCCTGACGCCCCTGGTCCGCGGCTCGCCAACGCTCGGTCCTCCAGGAGGCCGCCAGGAGACGTGCCCACGTCCCACCACAGCTGCCCCCAACCCCACGTCCCCCCAGCACTTCGCACTGCGGAGTACGTTTTTATCCGGAACGACGCACACCGGGGACCGCTCCGGGCACCGTACGATGGACCTTTCCGGGTCCTGAAGAGGGACGACAAGTCGTTCATCATTGACATCGGCGGCAAACTGGACCGCATCTCCGTGGACCGCCTCAAGCCGGCCCATTTGGACCTCGACCAACCTCCACGGTTGGCCCTTCCTCCACGACGGGGCCGTCCCCCATCAACCAAGCCCCCCGCCCGACCATCCACCGCCACACCACCTACCACCCCCACACGAATCGCCAGGGGTCGTTTCGGCCGGGTCATCAAGACCCCCCTCAAACTGACTCTCCCGGTGCAAGTTAATTCTGGGGGGGCGCATGTAGCGGTTACCGGAAGCATGACACAATCACCTTGCACCGGCCGATGACGTAACCGGCGGGCGGTTACTTGCCCGGACTCGCCCGGACGTGTCCGGACTTGCCTTGCCCGGGCAGACTCTCGATTTGCTTACCACGCCCCGTTGAGAGGCGTGGCTGACTTATTTGCATACCACGCCCCGCCTGAGAGGCGTGGCTTTTGTGTGGTGAACTTTTGATATAAATTGCCGCCCGTGTTAACGGGCTATTCAGTGCTTTTGAGTTCTTTCGAGTTGAGCTAGAATAAATAGCTCAGTGAAACTTCGTTCCCGGTGTCGTCCATTTTGTCCGGCTTTATCGTGCGAGCATAGCTCCACAATATAACTGTATTACATAATACATGATATTGCAAGTCCTTTGAAGTTATAGGTATGGGTTTATAAAGCAAGAAAGCAGCCTTGTTAGTATCAGATTGAACTATAAGTCCTATACACAGGATCTACTAGGTCTATACCGTTCAGGAATATGCTTTTACACATCTTCATCACTGTCCTGAGTGTCATTTTCGCAAAGGTGTCAACGCAAATGCCAACATTAATTTTTGGATTCCTCATGCTCTGAATATTCCAAAAATGTATAGTTTTGCTAATCTCCAAAAAATTTGAACGAAAAAACACAGTGAACCTGACTACATGGACCTCCTCCCGTACCAGACCATGCAGAATCCTTAGTAATGTTTGTTGTACTAATGTTACTCGTAAATCGTAATTCCCGTGTATCACTGAATGTAATGGCAATAGTAGTGACATAAACAACGAGCAAAATTAAAATTACACCTTTATATTACAATATCTTACGCACAGCCTAAATGTATTTACATTTACATAGTTTCATGTGGTTAAAGTGAAAATTCGGTAAGAAAACAATATAATTCGAAGGAAAAACATTTAGGAACTACATCAAAATTATGTTGATTTTAACGTTAAACTTTATTGTTTCATGAGATACATTAATGGATTCGGTTTGCATAATCAATAACGGCCCAAATAATGTAGAACTTGTAGACAAATGCATATGGAAATATACTCATAAATGAAATAATACCATAAACATAAACAGGAACATATACACAAGCATTTCAGCACTTGGTGAACATCTCGACTAATTCAGAACTTTCCTTTCCTGGCCTTCAAAGCTGCGAACTTGTGAATCACTTCATCGAAATCAATGCCTTTCGCCAACTCACTTTCAATTGATAATATCGCAAGATCGGAAAGCCTTGACACTGCAAAAATTTGTTGTCACCCCCTCTGATAGTGTCACCCGGTGCGGTCCGCACCCCCCGCACCCCCTTATTGACGCCAGTGAAACAAACCACAAAAGGGCACGTGTTACAGCCGGAAATTATGGAAACGGCGTCGGTTATTTGATCATAACTCGCTTAATTACTGTCTGATCTTTAAAATTTTAACTTTCCGACAAGCTAGAAGTAATTGTCTTTCTAAGAATATAAAGTTTTATGAAAAATAATACGAAATGTTTGGTTTAGGCCCCTGTCGATAGCTGTCAGCCATTTGTCTCTTCTTTCAGGGCTTTTTCCCCGTTTAGGAAGTTCAAAATAATAGTCAGGTTCAGTATGTCCAGATTTAAAGTTTCGTTGGATTTTTGGGGGGATTTGGAAAACTATATATTTTTGGAAACTATATTGTATAGTCAGTCAGAAAACCAATGTTGCTATTTGCACAGACTCCTGTATGGCGGCCATCTTGGATTTTCAAAATTGCTGCCGTAGAACTAATTTTTCTGAATATCTCAGCTTCTAAACAACATAAAGCTTTGATTCTAACGGCTAAACATACATTTTCAAGGGCCCCGAATCCAATGGTAACAAGTTCGATAAGCTAGACATGACCATAGAGCTCCTATGTGGCGGCCATCTTGGATTTTTCAAACTGGCCGCCATAAACTTGATGTTTCTCAATATCTCAGCTTCTAAACAACATAAAGCTTTGATTCTAACGGCTAAACATACATTTTCAAGGGCCCCGAATCCAATGGTAACAAGTTCGATAAGCTAGACATGACCATAGAGCTCCTATGTGGCGGCCATCTTGGATTTTTCAAACTGGCCGCCGTAAAATTGATGTTTCTCAGGATCTCATCTTCTAAATAAGACGGAGCTTTGATTTTTCTAAATCCCAAAAGCAATCCAACGAAATCTAAAATCTGGACATGCTGAACCTGACTGTGTTGACTGTAATGAGAAATACTATTCTACTGCGAGTGTTTTGCCCTTTGTGGGCCTTTGTGGCATACTGCCAAATAACACACAGATACTCCTAATGTTCATGAGAACTTAAAATCTGTTTACGGGTGGACAAGCTACTAAATTAATAAGTTTGATCCCCAGGGTACAGCTGAGGAAAATAATATCAGGATGCTGTTCTATCAATTCTTTGCCATGGACCGGATCAAATACAAGCGGCTCTGGCCCCGATACATCGCAGACATGTATGACCTAAGAACCAATCACCCTAGGACCTGGGAAGAACTAGGAGCTGGCAATCTATCAGTAACCAAGAATGACATCCCGTTTGTATCCATTGGACCAGATCATGCATGTGAACATCTGAACAAGCTGATGAAGATTCACTCTGGACTGATTGGCATCTCTAACAATGCCAATGCTAGACAGAGATTCTTCATGGTTACACCAGAATTATCATGCCTGTCAAAAGACTTCAAGAGTCAGTTTGGCCTGGAAGGTGACAAGATCACAGAACATCATGACCTTGGTCTAAGTGCAGTCAAGAGGGAGCATGAAGCAATCAACAAGATCAAGGCTGCGATACTGAGTCACGGGAATCCATTTGACACTGAAGGTGACAAGCTGCACAATGTGATAACGAATGCTTACATCCCAGACGAGTATGTACCACAGATCTTGAACATTGATGTCACTGGTCAGAAGTTGTATGAAGACTATGTGCCGGAGCGTATCAATGGAGATGTTAGCCTCTGGGCACCAGTCAAGAAGGAGAACAACAAGATGTTCACGTCTGGGAACAAGAGAACCACAGTGAAACTCAGAGACAGGACTGTGGATCTGAAGGAGACTAAGGAACTGTACGGAAGGCTCATGGTCCTTGCCAAGTCAAACAGAGACGTCAACCAGAAATATGCCATCGGAAATTACGAGTTCACTGTGACACCAAGAGCACTGTTCGCTCCAGATGGGACAATTCTTCCATGCACTGACAAGTCGAAGTTAATTCATCTCCTCGACAAGTTAGCAAGAGCAGAAATTCACCCCGAAGATCAGCAGCAGACACCAGCTGCAAGTGTTCTTCAAGAAGATCCAATGGACACAAGAACTATGGCATCCACATCTAGTAAACCTACAAGTCGGAAGATTGCACTGGTGGATGGGATGGTACTTGTGCATAAGCTTACAAAGAAACCAGCCACTGTAGTGAAAGTCAACGATCTGGGTGAATGCTTCAATGACAGACTCATGTCTCTAACAAAAGATTGTGATGAGATCATACTGGTCTTTGACACGTACAAAAACGATTCTCTGAAGAGTGCTACCAAGGCTAAAAGAAGGCAAGGAAAGGATGCAGTACAGTATCAAGTCAGAGATGACACCAACATCAAACACATCCCAATGAGCAGATTCCTTTCTCATGACAAAACAAAGGCTGATCTGACTGACTATCTGGCAGCGAAAACTCTAGAATACAACAGTCACTCATCCAAGTTGATCATCACGTCTGCTTCAGGGCGTACTAGGAGCAACAGTGACCTGCTCTTCGAGGACAACAACCATGAAGAGGCTGACACCCTGTTGATCCACGAGGCCGTGCTGGCATCCCAGCGAAACCCACATGATGCGCAGTTGGTGTTCTTCTCTCCCGACACAGATGTCCTGGTACTAGTCATAGCAAACTATGACCTACTGCTGAGGAATACATCCATTTCCATGGCCTCTGGAATACTTCAAATAGAGCCACTGTGGACAGCTCTAGGGGTCGAAAGAGCAAAGGCGTTGCCAGCCTTTCATGCTTTCACAGGGGCAGACAACACTGGGAGGTTCTCTCGAATAGGCAAAGCAACCTGGCTGCATGTCTACCTCAAAGCAAGTGAAGATGTCATAGACACCGTGCGAATGCTTTCAGATGCAACTGAAGTGACGGAGGACATGTTGTCCACACTAGCTAACTTTGTATGCGCTGCTTACTCTCCAAATGGCATCCACATCGACAGCATCCCCGAACTACGATGGTATCTCTTTTGCAAACACATGGCAGAAAGTGACAGGCTTCCTCCTACTCTTGGAGCTCTCAAGCAGCACATCCTTAGAGTCCATATCCAAGCCAGAGTGTGGGGTCAGGCAAGCATTGCTCAACAGGATCCTCAGCTGAATCCCCTGCAAAACGGCTTTTACAAAGACACGGATGGACAAGTGAAACCAACCACAACTGAGGAGCCTCCAGCCCCCAAGGCCATCATTCAAATGGTTAGATGTCAGTGCAAAACAGACTGTTCTTCATCTAGATGTTCCTGCAGAACAAACAACTTGGCTTGTACAGACCTTTGTCAGTGTGACATCCAGTGCCAAAATGATGAGGACTCTCAAGATGTGATGAACGAAAGCGATGATGAGGATGATGATGACTTTACTCAATGATGAATCAAAGCTCTGTGCTCTTTAGAAGGTGAGTTACATCAGTTTTACGGCGGCCAGTTTGAAAAATCCAAGATGGCCGCCACATAGGAGCTCTATGGTCATGTCTAGCTTATCGAACTTGTTGCCATTGGATTCGGGGCCCTTGAAAATGTATGTTTAGCCGTTAGAATCAAAGCTTTATGTTGTTTAGAAGCTGAGATATTGAGAAACATCAAGTTTACGGCGGCAAGTTTGAAAAATCCAAGATGGCCGCCACATAGGAGCTCTATGGTCATGTCTAGCTTATCGAACTTGTTACCATTGGATTCGGGGCCCTTGAAAATGTATGTTTAGCCGTTAGAATCAAAGCTTTATGTTGTTTAGAAGCTGAGATATTGAGAAACATGAAGTTTACGGCGGCCAGTTTGAAAAATCCAAGATGGCCGCCACATAGGAGCTCTATGGTCATGTCTAGCTTATCGAACTTGTTACCATTGGATTCGGGGCCCTTGAAAATGTATGTTTAGCCGTTAGAATCAAAGCTCTATGTTATTTAGAAGCTGAGATATTGAGAAAAATTAGTTCCACGGCAGCAATTTTGAAAATCCAAGATGGCCGCCATACAGGAGTCTGTGCAAATAGCAACATTGGTTTTCTGACTGACTATACAATATAGTTTCCAAAAATATATAGTTTTCCAAATCCCCCAAAAATTCCAACGAAATTACATAGTGAACCTGACTATAAGATTGTGTTGCAGTTTTTAGAACCTTCACTTTATCAAATTTAGTATTAAAATCCCTTATAAATAACCCTTGTGTACATTTCCCTTTAATTGGCTGTGAATTGAAATGATCGCACCTTAGTTCGTCCATGTACAAGCACATAGCCAATCATAGAACCTCTCTATAGTTATATCGTTATTCTGTGTTCTAGTTAAGGCTATGTTCCCATGAGTCGATCTTACGTTGCACCAAATCAAATAAGATAGATCCCCTTTTCGATAGCCCCGAAACTACATTGCCAGCAGCGTGCGCCTACATTTCCAACAGCATTCAGACTCCATTATGCACGCGGTCAGCTCGGAGAAGAAGGGCGTGGCCTGCCCATCGTCATCAAAAGGTGGAGCCAGAAAGCCCCTACTACCAACCAGGAATCGGTGGGCATGGCTTGGTAGGGCGTGACCAGAAAGATCGAGCAGGTTCGTGAAGGTTCCAGGGCGTGGCTATATAACCCGTTACGGGAAGCCCCCACCGCCATGTGATTGAGGGAGCGCAGGTGATTGAGGGAGGCAGATGAGTGAGGGAGTGAAGATGAGTGAGGGAGCATGAACCAAGCAGTTCTGTGGAGGGAGGCGCTTGAGTGTTGACCAAGTTCGGAGTTCTGTGGAGTGAGGTACGAGAGAGAGACGCTGCTTCAAACAGCCCCTGCTGCGTGCAGCTTTAACACGCTGCCGCGAGCAACGCCGCCGTGTGAACCAGAGTGCGGGGAGTCAGAGGCCGCCCACCTCCAGCCCTGCCGTTCTGCACGGACCTGAACCTCATCCTTCCAGCCCTGTGGTCCCACCTTCTCATTCCTCCATTCGATTCCTGCCTGCAATCCCCTTTGTGTACGTGAGTTTGTTCTGTTCGTTCTGTCCCTGGGGTATAAGTAAGCTTGTTTAAGGAATTGCTCTGTGTCCTTCTGCTCCTTCCATTTCCTGTATATTACTTTTATTTCTTCTCTCTTTCTTTGGGTTTTTGTACATAATTAATAATAAATATCTGTTCCTTCTTACCTTTGGTTTCTTCTTTCTCGTCCGATCGCTTTCGTCCCTTCTGTCAATTGAGTTCCTGTGGCGCGATTTCGGCCAACGCTTTAGAATCGGGTTTAGTCTTTGCTAACGGCTCGAACCGCGGACTGCTAACCCGCTCGGCAAATACCATCTTGTCCATGGTTTCGAGCGGTACTTGTCTCCCTGTTTTGCAGAGGGACCTGTGTCCCTCAATACCCTAACAGGTCTTGGGTTAGTCAAGTCTCCCTCGAGTGAGACAAACCCCTCATAAATAAATGGTTGGTAACTCTTCTGTGGGCGATTTCTTACGCTTGCCATCGCATTCGGAGTTGTAATAGTCAGACTCCGCTCTGAGTTTTCCCTTTTCATGAGGTAACAACTGGACATCAAGTGTCCAAGTTTCTTGCAAAAAGCGCAAGTAGGCCCGGAGGAAAAACTCGTGGTCTGCCTCGGGCCGCCCGGAAAATAAGTTTGTCTTGGGCACGTCGCCCTCGGATTTCGAACAGTTCGGGTGTCAGCGTTGTCCCCATAATCATCTCGAGGCCGCCGCCATGTATTGTCGTTCTCCGCACCTGCTGTTCCACAACTCCCCTGCGGAAATCTAGGCGAGGCGTTAGGTTCGTGGACCCCTATCCGGTGTGTTAAGGCATAATCATCTGCCATGGTGGCTGCGTCCCACAACTTCGGTACTTTCTTTTCCTGCAGGTACACTTTGATGTCCTCGTGGACACACTGTTGAAATTCCTCCACCAGGATCAAGTCACGCAATGCTTCAAAGTCGTTCCCGACTCCTTTTGACTCACACCACCGATCAAACATGTTTTCTTTCACTCTGGCAAACTCCACATGGGTCTCACTCTCCCTCTTCCTGGCATTCCTGAATTTTTGCCGGTAAGCTTCAGGAACCAACTCATACGCTTTGAGAATGTGCTTCTTCAATACCTCATAATCTGCACATTGGTCCATTGCTAGCGCCGAATAAATCTCTTGAGCTTTACCCACCAGCACACTTTGCACTAGTATGGTCCAGGCCTCCTCCGGCCAGTTTAACTGTCGAGCCACTTTCTCAAAGTGTGGAAAAAATTGAGTGACTTGCTTTTCACTGAAGGGTGGAACCAGCCTCACATGTCTGCCCACCTCCCAGGTGTTCTGGCTAGGTGTCGACCCCGTCAGCAAGGGTGGTACCTCTCCCCGTTCTCTCATTAACTCCAGCTCCTTGAATTTAATTTCTTGCTGAAGCTCCATGTCACGTTCCTTCAACTCCCTTTCGGCTTTTCTCTCCTCTGCTTCGAGTTCCCTGGCAGCTCTCCTCTCCTCTGCTTTTCTCCCTTCTAACCTTTCCTGGAGTTCTCGTTCCACGCTCCTTTCCTCTGCTTGTTTCTCTTCTCTCCTCTCTTCTGCTTTCCTTTCTTCTTCTTTTAACCTTTCCTGGAGTTCTCGTTCCACTCTCCTTTCCTCTGCTTGTTTCTCTTCTCTCCTCTCTTCTGCTTTCCTTTCCTCTTCTGCTCTTTCCTTTTCTGCTTTCCTTTCTTCTTCTTTTATCCGTTCCTGGCTCCGTAATTGCAACTCCAGTTTCCGGAGCTCAACGTCTTCTGGTTCTTCGGGTAGCCACTGCCAGGCTAACTCGTCCCATGTTCCTAATCCCACCATAGATTGTATCACCGTGGTCTGCAACTCTGCCTTCCTCAAATTAGTTCGGACCTCCAAGTTAAAATGTTTGGCCAATTTCAAGAGGTCCGCTTTTAGTAACGCTCGGAACTGTGCCTCACTAGGTGTTACCGCAAAGTTCTGTGCAACAAACGCCATGGTGACTATCGTTAACACCTGTTAACCTTCACCCAAGACTTTACCACAATTTCTCAAAAATTTACCAATTAATAATTAATTAATTAATTTTAATTAATAAAAATTATTATTTTATTATGTTATACAATTTTAGATCCCGGACGAGCCCCCAATTCTGTTACGTGGTCCTCCCGGTAACTACCTGGTCTTGGTGACCCCCCGGACCGTGGGAGGAACCCCGCCAGAAAGATATATGATTTATACGCTTTCGTAATGCAATCAATATGAAAGACACAAACAATTCAGGTCAATAAGCAACCCCACACCAAGGATCCGGATTAATTAATAATATATTCTCAATCCATCAACAACAATCAACAATCAATCAACAATATTACTAAGATGGCCATCTCATATATTTCCCCCCCTTGCCCCACTCACGACCCTCAATAGTCACTGTCCCTCACAATGTCTCTGGGCCCCTCCAGACCAAGGGGAAGGTCGACTTCTCCGCACACGGGCGGTTGAACGGACCCCTGGCTGGCGTACTCCAACCGTGCACGTCCCGTACCGGGAACGGCTGTTGTAGCGGACACCTCCTCGGCAGCCCGCCGAGGTCGGTGCTCGTGATCGCGGCTTCGGGGCTCGCAAAGCCCCAGGCGCCTCCCGTACGCGTCCTTGTAGACGTTGAGGCGAACGGTGCCGGACGCTTGGTTCCGTGTAGGAACCCACGGCAACTTGACGCGTAACCGGTAATTACCCCGCACAGGTAACTCCTCTCGCCAGACGGGCTTTGCAAACTCCGCGTTCCAAAGCCGGTCAAGATCGACTCAGCGCGCGTCGGAGCTCGGCGAGGAAGAAGAAGATGGCCGCTTTCTCCCGGACCTCGTCTCCCTTTTTCTCTTCCGGTTTACGATCCCGTTTCTCATCTTATTTTTACCAGAAGGGTTCCTAACCCTTTTAACCACAACAACCTTTAATATAATATCCATTAATAAGAAATGACCCGGAATTCGTAACACAACCAAAAACTACACAGGTTTTGGGCATTTTGAAGCGAGAAAATAGCGTTAAAATGGTGTTGAACAGTGCAGTGCAGCATAGCATTAACCTGTCAGACGGGTTTTGTTTTCAACGGCAGCCAGGTTGCTATGGTCCACAGTGCCCGGATGTAGCCCCACTTCCGGTAGTCTCGCCCTCACCTATCGTTTAGACATTTTTGTTTTGTTGTTCTAAAAGACGCAGCGAAACAGTTGAACACCTCCCACACTTTTAAAGTGTACGAGCATGAATATAGGATTTTCATGGCTACCGAGACCTTGATCTGCTACGGATGTGGAGCACATGGACACACGAAACAGTATTGTCCAGACGCCAAGAAGACTTATGCTACAGCAGCTGGGTCGCCCCCCCCCCCCCCTGTGACTGATGCAGTGCCCCCTGTTAATGAGCCTGGTGGGGTACAGAGATCCGCAAATGGTGGCGGTGTTGCTGAGGTTAGTGCAGCAGCGGAGCATCCAGTCGATGTGGACAAGAGGCTACAACCTCAAGACAATATGGTCTATGAGGAAGTATTGATGAAAGGCACCGAGGCTAAGAAGAACTTAAAACGTACCTTTTTGAGCACCAAAATCAAAGAAAAATGTAGCAAAGTGATATTCGTACAGGCAAACAGTATCTCAGACTATCCTGATGATTCTTGGCAAGATGGACAAGGTGGTGATGAAACAGAGGAGAGTAGAACTTCACCCCTTGCTCTTGTTGAAGAAAACCAAAGCACCAGTATTGGTTGTGATGGTGGAACCACTGTACCCTGTGACAACGAGCAGTCTCGGGTGCTGAGTGACAATGGTTGTTGCTCACATCCGGTTGTAACGACCAAGGATGATGGTCTAAGCAGACCGATAATAGGCAACAGTGGTGGCACAGATGTGTCCCTGGTGATGCAACAGGAAGAATGCAGGGTTGATGACACAGAAGGTGTGCAAGCACCTGACACACAACAAAGGAATTTCAACGTTGATGTGGTTAGGGAGCTGGATAAGGAAGCTCAAAGCCTTGTTTCTGTGAACAATCATCAGGAAGAAGAACAAATGGAAGTAACAAAGGAAAACGTCATCAGTTTCCTAAACGAGACGTTTAGGCAACCCTATCTTGTAATCAAAGATCATTTCCCCGATGTGAAAATTTTCATCAGGGCTGCAAGACCCCTACTGCAAAGAAATGACCCAATGGAAATCTCGGAGGCCCAATTTCAGCGTCTTCGGAAAGCGGTTACAAAGGCGAATAAGGAATTGCAGGAGGAGGGTGAGTTACCTTTGTAAATGGCATTGCGAGAGATATGTATCGCATCCCTGAATATCAATGGGGGTTGTACCCCCTTACGAAAAATTCAGACAATTCAGGCAATGGAGAGAGTGAAAGCCGACATCATCTTGATACAAGAGACCCATGCCCCGAACACCCTGGTTGCTGAATGGGGTAATCTTTATCGAGGGTAGTGGTGGTTGAGTGGTTTTACCACACCCAAAGCTGGTGTTGCCATCGCCTTATGTGATAGAATCCCTGCTCGGAAGATTGTCTTTAAGGAAATTTATAAGGGACATCTGATAGCGGTGGAATTATATTGCAACACACAAAAGATCATCATTGTGTGACACCCATGGGGAGTCCAGGGCTCCTGGGAGTGTGTCTACAGACTACACCACTCCCCCCAAATGGGGTAGGAGACCCTAAATAAGTAATTCAAAAGCAATTCCCCAAAGGTAAGTGTTCAATTAACTGAACAAACAGAGATTTGAAATTATTAGAATTTATTTGAAAGTTTGGTAGGAGAGCACAATACAACACTTTATTAAACTTGAGAATATCCCAAAAGACAAATAGCAGCCAAGTAATAAAACCTATCAAAAGAACAGCAGCTGACAGCACTGAACAAATATCCTTTTCACAAGCGATCAGAGGTTACCCAGAACACGGTGGAAACACTCCACTGCACCTCTTCGTCTGCCGGTTACATGCACACACCCACTGGACAGCCAGGAATTCACTGGAGAGTACCAAAAACTCGGAAATACACTTCTTGAGCCGATGCAACCAAGCACAGCACCATAGCTGTGGCAACCAGGAAGTACTATCGCAGACGACCCAAGCAATAGTAGTCTCCCGATATGCCTACACAGGTAGCTTATAAAGCCAAAAGGGGTGGAACCAATATAATTATCTCTGACGGTGACTAATGATTGGTCCCACAGGCTACAATTGTGAACGTGTATGCACCAAGTGAACCCATGGAAAGAAGGGTGTTCTTTCGCACTCTGCATGATTTTGTATAAAGGGCTAGATACAACTGCTTTCATCTGTATTCCTGGCGATTTCAATTGCACTATCAATCCTTCCGTAGATGGAGTATTTCCAAGGAGAGATGCAGAAAATAGGGCAAAAATGGAGAAGATTGTCATGGGGACCGCAAGGCTAACCCCCGCTCTAGTAGGGAAAATGGCCTTTTAAATGCATGTTGTTGTGTTTTGTTGTATCAATCCTTCCGTAGACAGGACCGGTCATGAGCCCCATCCGGCTTCAACGAAGGTTTTGGAGAGCATCATCAAGATTCATCATTTGAAGGATGTTTGGAGGTTGCAACATCCAACTTCACGGTGCTATACATGGTGCAGATGCCATGATGGGAGGATATCAATGGCAAGGCTAGACAGATTCTACGTGAATAAGCCAATGCTAAATGTGATGGCCACAACCCAGATACTCCCAACTGGTTTCACAGACCATTACCTGGTTTCAATGGGTTTTAATTTGTCTCTGGCCTCAGGTGGTAGTGCGTATTGGTCACTTAACACCCACCTGCTGAATAATATGAAATTCAAAGATGCTTTTCGAGCGTTTTTTTTTTTTTTTTTTTTTTTTTGTATACTGAATCGAGGCTCGTGAAAGAGCTAACATTTACTTCACAAACAAATCAACCAGACAAACAAAATATATAAAAAGAGGGAGCGGAAAACAAGATGGGGAGAGAAGGAGAAGCACACAAACACAACATTTGAGAGCAGGGAGATGTGTGGAGGGAGAGGGCTTGGGGGGAGGAGGCGTGGGAAGGGGGGGGGGGGAGGGGGGAGGGAGAAGTATAAAACACAAGGACACCAAGGACTTCCAGGACAGAAGTTGGTATTTCAAAAAAGTGGAATTGGGGTGAAATTAGCGGGGGTAGAAAAGATCAAGGTTTTGGATGGGGGAAGATAAGAGATGGTGGTGAACAGCTGTTTTAAAGACCTGGAGGGTGGAGTGGGATTGAAGAGAGTGAGGGGGTTTGTTCCAGAGGCAGGAGAAAAGAGGAATGAAGGAGTGAAGGTGAGCAGAGAGTCTTGATTTTGGCAGTTTGACCATAAGAGGGTTGCAGGCAGATCTTGTGCGACCTGTAGGAATATTTGCGGGACAGAGCCCAGAGAGAGCTGGGGGGGCAAGGCCAGAGAGGAGTCGGTAGAAGACGGAAAGACTACCAACCTGCCTGCGGTGAGTGAGTGAGAGGCCCTTGGAGTTAGCTTCATCGCGGGAGATTCCAATGATTCTGAATGCTTTGGTTTCAACAGCGTGAAGACGAGCTAGGTGTGAGGCAGGAGCACCAGCCCAGAGGGGAGAGCAGTATTCCATTGAGCTGTGTGGGAAAGAATTCGGTCCTCCAAATTTGAGCATGCTAACCTTCGACTGTGCTGGGACCTCGCAAAGGGTCAGGTCAAATCGTTCTGTCAACAATATAGTGTTTATGCCACTAAATTGCAAAATCTCTCAATTGATTCATTAAAGGCTGAAATTGCAGCCCTGGAAGAAAACATTAACAGGGCTGGGAAAGACATTACAGGTGACCGGCTGTTATGGACTAAAAAGGCAATCTTGACTGAATTGGTACGGCAGCGGGCAATGGGCACCCTGGTGCGCATGAGAATGAGTTATTTAACGTTGGATATGCCAAATAAGGCCTTGTTTGGTTTGGAGAACTCTGTCAAAAAATCACAACAGATTCACGGGCTACGTGCTGCTAATGGGTCAATAGTGACTTCCCAACAGGAGATTAAGTATGTTTTGAAGGGTTTTTGTACAAACATGTACTCCCCCCAGAGCATACGTAATGAGACCTTGCAGGAGCTGACTACTGGGCTTCTGAGACTTGAGGAGGACCAGCAACGCACACTGAACATGTCAGTTTTGGTTGATGAGCTTGAAACTGCTATGCGCAGCTTGAAGGATGGTAAAGCCTCTGGGATTGATGGTTTGCCCGGAGAGTTCTATAAGACTTTTTGGAACCTTGTGGGACCTGACCTGCTTGAGGTATTTGATGAATGCCTTCATGTTGGAGAGCTTCCCCTGTCCTGCAGAGGAGCAGTCATGTGTCTGTTGCCAAAGGCTGGGGACACTCAACTAGTCGAGAACTGGCGGCCTGTCTCATTGCTGTGAGCGGATTACAAGATTTTGTCGAAGGTTTTAGCAAACCGTTTGGGAACTGTGATCAGCTCTATTGTGCACCCTGACCAGACCTACTGTGTACCAGGAAGGTCAATTTATGATAATATATTTTTGATAAGGGATATTATCTTACTATAATTCACCAAATGTCCGTCCGTCTATCTGTCTGTCCATTCGAAGGTACCGTAAAAACTGCTGAACCGATCTCAACGATATTTTGGGTGGATAATCCTGGGATCTCCAGGAGTAAAATAGGCTATTTAGTTTTCCCAATTTCAGCTTTAGTCTTCAGCATTCTCAGGTTTGGACTCCCACATAACATTCGCGTTCGTATAACGTTCATTGTGACGATGTTTTCATTGTGACGATGTTGTTTTCCCGGGTGCCGCACAAACCGCTGCACCGATCGCTGCACAGCTGCACCGTTCGGACTCGGTGACCTCGGACAAAGACCTTTTATAAGGCCACGGGTTGAATCCCTGCTTGATAGAATTCTAACCCATTTCAACTGAAGGAAACACGTATTGGGAGTACATAGGACATAGCGATTGTGAACACGATTATCGATCACGATTCACGATCACGATCATCACGATCATAGTGTATCGATCACTGTGGGACATTTGGTGAATTATAGTAAGATACTGTTTAGATTTCGATGATTTGCGTGTGATATGATTTAACGGATGTTTATATGAATCGTTTAAAATAAAAAAAGCCTTCAATTTCTGATATTTTACCTTTTCATTTGGGCCTCCCAATTGAAGCCCCGCCCGTAGGGTGGGTACCGTTGCTAGATTCTTGTAATAAGTACTTGTGTGCCAGTTTTGGGTTGTTGTTTCTTGACCAAACAAAGGCTTTTGATCGAGTTGATCACACATATTTGTTTTCTGTTCTGGAGCGGATGGGTTTTGGCAAAACTTTCATTTCCTATGTCAAGCTGTTATACACTAATACCTTCTGCATGATGAAAGTAAACAACCGTTTATGTTCCCCTTTTCCTTTCTGACAGGGTATCTGTCAAGGTTGTCCCCTTTCTGGACTTCTGTATATAATTGCCCTTGAACCACTCTTAGCATCCATCAGGTAGCGAATAACTCAGGATGTGGGAGCCGTAGTTGGTTCAAGATTTGTGGTCACAGCTTATGCTGATGAGGTTTGCGTTCTGATTAAAGGCCCAAGTAGTGTTGCTGCAGTGCAGCATTGCTTTAAAGATTACTCTGCGGCCTCTTCCAGTGAAGTAAATTGGAGCAAGAGTGTAGCCTTATGGTGCGGTTCAGATAACCTTTCTTTAACACTGCCACCGTCACTCCCACATAATTTAGAGTGGAAAACAGATGGGGTCAAATATCTTGGTGTCTATCTCGGTAACTGGGAAGTAGAGATGAAGAACTGGGAAGGAATGATTGAAGAAATTACACACCGGTTGAAACGATGGGAAGGACTGCTGCGATCTCTTTCTTATAAAGGCCGCACTCTTGTCATCAATAACTTGATAGCAGCAAGATTATGGCATAAACTAATTGCCTTGCAGCCACCCAAGGAGTTGATTCAGGCCATCCAGCGGGTCTTGATAAATTTCTTTTGGAATGGATACCACTGGCTTCGGCCTCACAATACTGTACCACCCTCGGAAGGAGAGTGGACATGGAATTGTGGATGTGTCCGCTCGGCTTATGGCTTTTCGCCTACAGTCTGTGCAACGTCTGTTGTATGCTGAAGAGCTGCCCTGGCACCCCTTTGCGCTTTTTTTTGCTGCAACAAGCAGGAGGCCTGTGTTATGATAGGCACCTGTTCCTGGTGAACCTTGACCGTGTCAGTTTAGTTTCAATCCCAATTTTTTTATCAGGGTTTGCTGAAAGTTTGGAAAGGCTTTGGGGTTCATCGTTGTCTTGAGGCTTATAATTGCCGGATGTTTATCCAATAACCTATTTTCTATAACGGGTTTTTTCCATGCATTCCTCACAGTCAGACTTTGATTAGGAAATTTACTCAAGGAGGAGTTGGCAAAGTTTGTGACCTGAGGGATACATCTGTGGCAAAATGGATGTCTGCTGGCAGGGTGGCGACCATTATTGGTTTAAGATCTGTGCGTGTTGTCAGCCAAATTATACGCATCGTCAAGAGGAAGTTTAAGGAGTTAAATATTGGCTGGGAAGGTGTCAACAATGTCGAGGATTTTCGACTGTCCTTCCCTGAAATTAAGGTGCTCCCAGCTCTCCAGTCAAATGGTGAACTTGTCTCTCCTTTTCATTTGGCAACAAAGGCGGGTATTCACAAGCTCATTCGAGAAAACCAAGCACCACCCTTCTCCGGAGTAACAAGAGTGGCCTTGTGGTCAGAAAGGTTAGGGCCGCCAGTGTCTCCTGCCACGCCACTGTGGCCTAATATGTACAAACTACCTATTTATGGGTTTTTTTTTTTTTTTTTTTTTTTTTTTTTTGTATACAAGGTCGAGGCTCGTGAAAGAGCGAACATTAATCACACAGAAAGACAAACCGACACATAAAACATATAACATAGGGAGCGGTAGACAAGATGGGGAGAGAGGGGGAAGGACACAAACACAACATTTGAGAGCAGGGACCGAGAGACATGGAGACATCGAGAGATCTGAGAGAGGGCGAGGGCTTTGGGGGGGGGCGTGGGAAGGGGGCGGTGGGAGAGGTATAAAACATATGGACACTGCCAGGACTTCCAGGAAAGAAGTTGGAATTTCAAACAAGGTGGATCTGGGGTGAATTAGCGGGGGTAGAAAAGATCAAGGTTTTGGATGGGGGAAGATAAGAGATGGTGGTGAACAGCTGTTTTAAAGACCTGGAGGGAGGAGTGGGATTGAAGGGAGTGAGGGAGTTTGTTCCAGAGGCGGGAGAAAAGAGGAATGAAAGAGTGAAGGTGAGCAGAGAGCCGAGATTTCGGCAGTTTAACCATCAGAGGGTTGCTGGCAGATCTTGTGCGACCTGTAGGAATATTTGGGGGACAGAGCACAGAGAGAGCTGGGGGTGCAAGGCCGGAGAGGAGTCGGTAGAAGACAGAAAGACCACCTACCTGCCTGCGGTGAGTGAGTGAAAGGCCCTCAGAGATAGCTTCATCGCGGGAGATTCCAATAATTCTGAAAGCTTTGGTTTCAACAGCGTGAAGCCGAGCTAGGTGTGAGGCAGGAGCACCGGCCCATAGGGGAGAACAGTATTCCATTGAGCTGCGGATGAAAGCCTTGTATGTGGTGAGGAGCTCAGGTGTGCCGAGGAAGGACTTCGCACGACGGAGGATGCCCAGTCGGCGACTGGCTTTGGAGGCCAGCTTGGAAATGTGGTTTTCCCAAGAAAGATCATGGCAGATAGTGAGACCCAAAATCTTGAGCGACAGAACTTCTTGGAGAGGATTGTTGAGAAAGTAGATGGGAGGGTTGTTTAGTCGATCTTTTCGGAGAGACATAGTAAGAGTGTGAGATTTGTCAGGATTGAAAGACATGTTCCACTTGTTTGACCAGTCTGTGATTTTGTCCAGGTCTTCAGAGAGTGAGGAGGCAGCAGACTGCCGATCTGAGGGAAGAGGAATGGAGCGGCAGAGAGTGGAGTCATCAGCAAAGAGATAGAGAGGATTTTCGAGAGAGTCAGAGAGATCATTGATGAAGACCAGAAAAAGCACGGGGCCCAGAACACTGCCTTGGGGAACTCCAGCCTGAACAGGAAGAGGAGATGAGAGAAACCCATTCAGGGCCACACGTTGACGACGACTAGAGAGGAAGTCCGCCAGCCATGCGTGGAGATTTCCATGGATACCAAAGGAGGAGAGTTTGGTGAGCAGAGCGGGGTGCCAGACCGTGTCGAAGGCACGTGATATGTCGAGGGAGACAGCTCTAATTTCCTGTTTGGCATTGAGGACCTCCATCCATTGTTGAGACAGCAGAAGCAGCATGTCCAGAGTAGAGTGACCTGGTCT
The DNA here is from genome assembly GCF_964187855.1 of Myxine glutinosa. Taxonomy (NCBI): domain Eukaryota; kingdom Metazoa; phylum Chordata; class Myxini; order Myxiniformes; family Myxinidae; genus Myxine; species Myxine glutinosa. The sequence goes on along the minus strand of NC_136263.1, from coordinate 53,061,180 downwards.
GAAACCAAATTGATGATCAGAGATCAAGCCATTGGAGAAGAGGAAAGATTTCATATCCGAAGCAATGATGGATTCCATGACTTTGCTGATAATTGGGAGAAGGCTGATTGGTCTGTAGTTGCTAGGATCTGTTTTTGCACCTTTTTTGTGCAAAGCGGTGATGTTGGCTGATTTCCAAGCAGATGGCAGTTGACCTTGAGCAAAAGAGAGGGTGAAGAGAACAGAGAGAGGGTGAGATAGAGCAGCAGAGCAGGATTTTAGGACCCGTGGGCTGATGCCGTCGGGTCCAGTTGCAGAATCAGAGTCGAGGGTTGACAGAAACTTTTCCACCTTGTCAGGAGGAAAGGACACGGAGTCCAGGAGCAGCAGGGTACGACTGGGTATGGTGGGTACAGAGAGGGATGGGTTTGGGACACAAGATTTAGAGGCAAACACAGAGTTGAGGCATTCAGCTTTTTCACGTGCGGAGTCAGCTGTGTAGCCGTTTGAGGTAAGGGAGGGGATGGAGGGGGAACAAACACCAGAAACGGATTTGACCAGACGCCACCAGGATTTGGAAGAGGGAGACAGATAAGAGAGTTCGGTCTTGGGTTCCTAGCAAATATCCAGGGGAGATTAGCACATTGGGCTCTCCCTGCGAACACCTTTGTTCATCACCTTTATAGTTCAGTACCGGTAGCATGCCCCTTCTGTGGACAGAAGGAGGATCTTTTTCATGCCTATGTGAAATGTGAAAGACTAATACCTCTTTTCTTTATTCTCACACACCTTTTTGATCAGTTGTCTTTTCCTTTCAATTCACATTCTTTTATTTTTGGTGTACCTTTCAGACCCTCCTGCAAGGACTTTGGTATTCTCCTAAACTTCTTAGTCGCTATAGCAAAATATGCAATATATAAATCAAGGAAAATTAAAATTGATAATGGGCATGGGTTTGATGTTGTTCCTGTGTTTAAAGGGCTGGTGTCTGCAAGAATAAGATTAGAGTTTGATTATTATGCGGCGAATGAAAATGTCAAACTCTTTGAGTGCAAATGGTGCATTAATGAAGTCTTATGTGTTGTCAATGAATTGAATTTGGTCTTTCTTTTCTAATAACTACATTAAGAACTGTGTTGTTTTTTCTATTTTCTCTCCTGTAAAACTTGACTTGACCTGGTTTATTTTTGTGAAATAAATGGTGTTGCAAATTCAAAAAATTATCTCTCTCTCTCTCTCTCTCCCTCTCTCCCTCTCTGTTGGTTAACAACGTTACAAGTTTTTTTTATTTGTTACAGAGCTTATTACATTAAATATATAGGAGGAAAATAAAATTCCATTCAAGGTAGAAAATTTCCTTCTTTGCTTTCGTAACTTTATTTTTCTATCATATTACACTTGGTCGCATCACATGACTCAATTTTGTGATGTTGCACATCTAATTTGCATATTAATTATCGACTTAAAGAAATACATTCAATCTCCTCGGTTTTGTCGTAAGTTTTCAATGCATTATTCAATTTAGTTCAGATTTAGAGTACTAGGGCATGCCCGTACTATATATATATCTAAAATTATATCCCCCCCCTCTATTTACATGAAATGGTTTGGTCCATTCGCAAAGCCAAAGCGAACGGCTTGCGAGTACGGTGACAATCCCCCCCCTCTATTTACATGAAATGGTTTGGTCCAAAGCGAACGGCTTGCGAGTACGGTGACAATCCCCCCCCTCTATTTACATGAAATGGTTTGGTCCAAAGCGAACGGCTTGCGAGTACGGTGACAATCCCCCCCCCCTCTATTTACATGAAATGGTTTGGTCCAAAGCGAACGGCTTGCGGAGTTTGGTAAAGAAATCGCCATCGCGTGCACAAACGCGCAGGAAAGCGAATGAATCGCAAATTAGTTTTAATTAGTTTTAAAACATAGTTTAACGGCAACATAGCGCCAACATAGTTTGCCAACGGGAAATAAATGAATACGCTCTCAAATGTGCCGTCCGAGGCAGAGTCTGTTCGCCACGTTCGGCACACGTGATAGCTCGCTGCTCTCTGATTGGTTGAATCGTTTTTTGGACATAGCTCGGTAACTACTTCTCCGATTAATATGAAACCTTGAAAAGGCACATCCTCGGGTCCCCAGCAATATACCTGGCAAGTTTAAAGTATATCGGACCCGTGGTTGTCGAGAAACAGCGGTCACAGACATACATACATACAAACATACAAACATACACACAGAGATTACTGGAATTATAGATAGATGTATTATGTATTTTAAAAGAGCTATATACACTGCCTTCAGAAAGTATTCACACCCCTTGACTTTTTCACATTTTGTTGTGTTGAAGCCTGAATTTAAAATGGATGAAATAGCGATTTTTTTTGTCACTCATCTACACATAATACCCCACAATGTACAAGTGGATTAAAAAAAAAATTTTTTTACAAAATAATTAAAAATTAAAAGCTGAAATACATTGAGTCAATAAGTATTCATCCCCTTTACTATGACACTCCAAACAGAGCTCAGGTGCATCCAATTTCCTTTGATCATTCTTGAGATGTCTCTATAACTTGATTGGACTCCACATGTGGCCAATTCAAATGATTGGACATGATGGAGAAAGAAACACACCTTTCTATATTAATTAGGTCCCACATTTGATCGTGCATGTCCAAGCAGAAACTCTACCTTGAAGTCCAAGGAACTGTCTGTAGAACTCCAAGATAGAATTGTAAGGAGGCATAGATCTGAGGAAGGGTAGAAACCAATTTATAGTGTTGAAAGTTCCCAAGGGCACAGTGAGCTCCATCGTTAGGAAATGGAAAGAATATGTAACGACCCAGAATCTTCCTAGAGCTGGCCGTCCGACCAAACTGAGCAACCGGGCAAGAAAGACCTTGTTCAGGGAGGTGACCAATAACTCGATGACCACTTTGACAGAACGACAGAGTTATTTGGCTGAGATGGGAGAACCTGCCAGACGGAAGTCACTCCTGAGAAAAAGTCACATAACAGCATGCCTGGAGTTTGCAAAAAGGCATATGAAAGACTGAGAGCATGAGGCAAAAGATTCTGTGGTCTGATGAGATGAAAATTGAACTACTTGGCCTGAATGCAAAGTGCTACGTCTGGCGGAAACCAAGCACAGCTCATCACCCTTCTAGCACCATCCCTACTGTGAAGCATGGTGATGGCAGCATCATGCTATGGGGATGCTTTTCAGCAGCAGGGGCTGTGAGACTTGTAAGGATAGAGGGAACAATGAATTGTGCCAAATACAGGCAAATCCTTGAGGAGAACCTGCTTCAAATTGCAAAAGGCCCTAGGCTGCGGCAAAGATTTACATTCAAACAAGACAATGACCCCAAGCATACAGCCAAAGCAACAATGGAATGGTTTCAGAACAAGAATGTGAAAGTGCTAGAGTGGCCCAGACAAATCCCAGACTTGAATCCCATGGAGAATCTGTGGGAAGACTTGAAGAGTGCTGTTCACTGACACTCCCCATCCAGCTTGATGGAGCTTGAGCAAATCTGCAAGGAAGAATGGGATAAATAGATGTGAAAAGCTGTTACCGACATACCCAAGAAGACATGAAGCTGCAATTGCTGCCAAAGAAGCTTCTAATAATTATTGACTCAAGGGGTTGAACACTTATGTAAATTAGCAATTTCTGTATTTCATTTTAAATTATTTTGTAAAAATTTCTAAAAGCAAAATTCCACTTTGACATTATGGGATACTAGTTAACAGCCCATTAAAAATGATGGGTTGAAACAGTTTATTCGATGGTGCAGCCTCGTGAGTGTTCCAAAGTCTGAAGCTTTGGCCTAGTGTTAGGTGTGCTTATATTTTCTTCATTTTTTAGACATCCTATAGCGTAAATGAACACTCGTTTTACTCCATGTGCATTGCACATCACATGCAGTGAATTTCACCTCCCTGTGCCTTGTATTTATTGTTTGTCTTTTAATGCTTCTGTACACCGCCGTTGAGGCTTGGCTTGCAAGCCACCGTCTACATTTCCAATAGAAGAGACATAATTACTCTTTTATGGAAAATGTTTTTCGAGTTTGTTATATCTTCAGACCGTAGTGAACACACATTCGTGTTAAAAGATTGGCCTTTAAAATCCGACTCAAATTGTCTGTATGAAGGGGGACAGACATCTGTACAAACACACAAACAAAGAAACACACAAGCTGACTGTGTTTTATATGGTCGACTATGTGTAGATCACTGACAAATGATCTCAATGTAATCCATTTAAAATTCAGGCTGTAACACAACAAAATGTGAAAAGGTCAAAGTGTGCAGTGAATACTTTCTGAAGGCACTGTGTATCATGAACTAACCAACATGTACAGAACCATAGTACCATATTTACCACATAGAAGTACCACAAAAGCTCATAGTACCACATAGAAGTACCATATTTAAAGATTAATTCAGCATTTTGTAAAATTAGCTTTATCGCATCAGAAAAAAAATCATAAAAATAAGTTAGGTACTGGGTCTCATTCTTAATAGTTAAAGACATTTGATCCACTGCAAAGAGGAATTGTGCCAAATTTGAAGTACACTGCTCTTCTTCAAAATTTATGATAAAAAATCCATAAAATGGAGATTCTGAGATAAAAACGTTTAAAGTTTCACTCACGATATACACTCGGAGGTGTGCCAGTCGGAAACCTTTGCTGTCCAGAAAGAACATCAGGGCAAGACTAAAGTTTGCCAATGAACACCTAGGCAAAGACCAGCACTTCTGGAACAATGTGCTCTGGACAGATGAGTCAATGGTAGAGCTATTTGGCCACAGTACCAGAAGACATGTTTGGCGAAAACCAAAGACAGCATTTGACCACAAGAACCTGATACCAACTGTAAAGCATGGTGGTGGAAATATTATGGTTTGGGGCAGCTTTGCTGCATCAGGGCCTGGACAGCTCACCATCATAGAATCCACTATGAATTCTTCATTGTACCAGAGGGTGCTTGAGGATAATGTGAGGCCATCTGTCGGGAAGTTGAAGCTCAACCAAAGGTGGACCTTGCAACATGACAATGACCCTAAACATACCAGTAAATCCACCAAGGAATGGCTGAAAAGAAAGAAATGGAGGGTTCTGGAATGGCCAAGTCAAAGCCTGGATCTAAATCCCATCGAGATGTTGTGGGGGGATTTGAAACGAGCTGTGCATGCAAGAAACCCCTCAAACGTCGCACAGCTGAAAGAATTCTGCATGGAGGAGTGGGCAAAAATTTCTCCCAGTCGATGTCAGAGACTGGTAGCCAGTTATAAGAAACGTCTACTTGAGGTTGTTTCTGCCAAAGGGGGCAATACCACCTATTAGAGCCAAGGGTGTACTTACCTTTTCCACATGCGAAATTTGCATTTATGTTTATTTAAATTATACAATGGACTACAAAATGTAAATGTTTCATGATATTTGTTATATTATATCACGTTTATCTATCAATATTGTTGAAATGAAGATCAAATAGCTGTATGTTGAAATATGTTGAAAAAGTCAAAACTTTACATGGGGTGTACTTACTTTTTCACGTGACTGTATGAGTGCGGAATCATATGTGCTTCCAAAATAAAAATGTTAATCATGAATTTTGTTTGTACACAATTTGGTGATGCACTGTACACAATTTTCCCATAGACATAGCACATATAAGACATAGCACATATACTGTATGCATTGTTGTTGTGAGCTGTGCACATGCTATAAATAGCCCAGAGGGTGGTGTTGAGCTGCTCCAATTGCAGGTAGAGATATCACCTTCAGATTGGGAGGCAAAACAATTGAACGTTTTGCTCATAATGGTGTAGAAATGACAATGTTTTGAACGAGTGCACACCGTTGCCGTGGTGAGCAAATGAATCCAAATGTACATATATGCTGATTATTCCAAAAAAAAAAATAGTATTTCAACATTTTTTTCTTTTTTTGAGGTTGATTGTGATTCCACACACTCTGATGGGTAATTTAGTACTAGATTTGAATTTTTTTTATTGTTAATAAGTCACTTGTAACGTTACACACTCAGCCATTTGAAACCTCATTCACGTCCATTGTACACATTTTCGCACCAAATATTTCTGTATGAGAAACGAATGGATCAAGCAGGATGATGCAGAGGTCATACACTTATCTTTGGTCTTTTTGGTCTGGGTTCGACCTCCCACCTGACTACAAACTGTCAGATTGATCAGATGCTTTCCAGGCCATGGTGTTGCATCACGAAGTGCGCAGTCCCTTCAATGTCTGCACCTGAGTGGATCATTGAGCCATCAAACTTCAGTCACCCTGTCTTATATTTCCTTATGTTTTGACAATTCACCCACAGACAGTCAATTGTTTTGAGATGCATGTCAGCATAATGAATTGGAATAAAGAATTTCAGGAGACCCATTGTCAGAGATTATTTGCAACAGCTCCAGCGGCGGATCCAGGGGCGGGGGGTGCATATTGTGCGCACCCCCCACCTCGATTCAGGAGGAGGGTGCACCAGGTGCGCCCCCCCCCCCCATCCGGATTTTTGATAAATTATAAGCTCTGAATATACTGGAACAGCCCTCGTGTCTAGATTATTTTGATCAAGGAACGTTTCAGGCGGCTTACCAACGCTCAGAGGTTTTAAATCACTGTTGATTGCAACTCAAATCAAGCTGCAACACGACGGCACGGATGTGCTGGAGGCATACTCTACATCGATGTGCTGGAGGCAAACTCTATGATTGACGACAAGAAGGACGGCCTCACTCAACTACGGTCAGATGCTGAAACTGAATTCTCTCTGTGGTTCGATCACGCTCAGCCCAAGATAGAATCTGTAGGAGGTGACGTCACAATGCCGAGAGTTGTAAAACGACAAATCCATCGTCCAAACACTGCCGCCAATACTCCCTTGCTCTTCTACCTCAGAAACATGTCCATTCCATTTCTCGACAACCTCAGCCAGGAAATAGACACCCGATAGATTGTGAGCGGAAAATCGGGAAGGTAGTGATCTGTTTGTGCTGATGCCATCTGCAATAATCGCCGATACCTGCGACATTCCAGCCCTACATCAGAAGCTATTGGGTTGGAAAAACGACATGGAACATCCTGCAGGACTGATAAATGAGCTTAGAGACTGGCAGATGTTTTGGAGAAGGAAGCCCAACAACACGCTTCCAAACACATTCATGGATTGTTTCTGCACAGTAGATGGAGACGAATTTCCATCCATCAAAATCCCACTCCATATTGGATGCACCCTCCCTGGAGGCTCCTGTGAGGCCGAACGCTCATTTTCTTGCCTGCGTCGTCCGAAGACCTACCTAAGAAATTCCATGGGAGAAAGTCGGATGGCATCTCTGGCCCTCATGAACATCCACCTTGACGTCACCATATCCCCACACGATGTGTGTGACATTTTCATTCAGAAACACAAGCGCCGTCTATTCCGAAATAGCAAAATTTACGATTAATAAAATAATTCACATTCCGCTGTTCTATCTGATCTCTTTTGTGGGGAGAACCCCCTGCCTTGAGCTTCACAACCTCGGCGCATGGTCTAGTTGCCGCCCCTATATGTCCTGTATGAGACCCTGCAATGTTAACTACTGCGAACTTTTTTCACGGAAATGTGTTCTATATAGTTAGGAGAGTCAAATTAGCTTGGTTGCTACTTGTGCAACGTTGAGCATTTCACAGAATTCAAGATGGCAGCCGCAGCTATCTTGGATGTTGGCCAATTTTCAACTTTTGATCTCGATGACCTAGAGGGTCTTGTAATACCTCTTTCTAGGGGTTTTAGAGTACGGGGAGTCCATGTTTGGAGTTATTTTTTGGATACGGGGTCAATGTCAAGGTCAAAATGAAGGTCAAAGGTCAAACTAAGAAACTTTAATGTATTGTTATTGTTCATAAGACATGACGACGGAACCAGAGACATGTGACGCACAGTACCATGACCTCTATAGAGACATTGAGCACAGTATTACCAGCCATCAGCGGTCACAATCCTCTACTACTCTTCATCATCATCATCATCATCTACACCTAGCTCCCCTTCGTCGTCTTCGATGTCCATCTGCTTGCTGGTGAAACGACTACAGCAGGCGACTCCTCCCTCGCACTTGCAGTAGTCCGTGCATGAAAGGCCTGCGCTATTGCAGCTGCAGCATGGACCGCTGGATGCCTTGCCCTCTGCGGTGCAGCTGCAGCTCACTACATCCAGGAGCGCTTGGGGAGCAACTGGCGCTGTTGAGACGGCAGGTGTGATGGTGGAGCCTTCGATGCTCCAGCCGAAGTTGGCAATATCTCGAGCTTCTTCGGGTGGGTCACGTTGGTACGCTGCCTTCCACAGTAGCATCTGAAGGTGAGCTAGGAGCATGTGCAGTTGCAGGTTGACAGCAGTCGGCGGCAGTTTCTTCAGTGGCGGAGGCTTCTTACGGCCGTGGTAGAAGCAAGCACGTGCGTCATTCATTGTCGTACAGCTATTCTGTCCGTAGAGGGGTAAGAAGAAGCTGTCTGCTGTCGCCTTGAGCTGAGCGTGGGTAGCACCAGGCTGTCCGAGCAATTGATCGAGACATGGGATGTCTATCTCCAGGAGCTTGAGCGCTGACTTCTTTCCCTTTCCGCAGGGGTACGACACCGTATCGTAGCCCGACAGCGCGTGGACACCGAGAAGCTGGCTGCACTTTCTGGGGCCTAACCGCTCGACGGTTTAGTTGACGTCCAGACCATCGCCATTCCACTTTTCCATTTGAATCTTGGCGACGACCCGCATCCTCGATGTCCAGTACACTCGGAGGACGAAGACGTCGGTGTTGTCACTGAGGATAAGGATGGTCTGGGCGCCATTCACCGCCGCCTTCAGCATGTAGCTGCAGAGGGTGACGTCTGCCTCAGCATGGGTGACGACACAGTCCAGCTTGTTGACAAGCTGGATGTTGTGTGGAAGGGGGGTAGCCGCATAGGATGTTGTTGAGCAGACTCTTGTTCGTGGCATTGTGAAGATTAGCTTCTCGGCATGGAAGGGGGGTGTTTGGGGTCAGCCGGACTTCCTTGGCTCTTCATCTTCTCGTCCGCTCGTGGTCCTTTGCGCGAGGGGCTTCCTGTTCGTACCTGTCGAACAGGACGATTTTCATGGAGCCAGGAGGGTAGTGGGCCAGTCGAGCGCCGAAGCTTGCAGCCAGGTCTCCTGCGGTCCCAGCGACTGGCCAGACGACGTGGTACAGCAGCTGGCCGGCGTCAACCAGCACCATGTCTGGAGCAGGTGGAGTCGTGAGAGAGTGACACCGAGACACTTGACGAGCATGGCCTTGTTGCCCTTCCTCAAGCAGCTGTACTCGTCGATCAGGGCTGGAGGGACTGGACTCAGCTCGAACTGGAAGATGTCGGCTACCTCCCCGCTGCGCTGCTGCCCCATTACCAACAGCCGACTGAACAGCGTCTCAACGTCGTAGATGGCCTTCCCCTTGACAGTGACTGCCTTCTTGAATGCCTCCATTGATTTTACCTTCTTCTTTATGTTTGTGTGGAAGTTACTGCTTAGCAAAGCGGAGAACTGCTTGCTCTGCTCACTCCCGATGGCCAGTGCATCCTGAAAGTTCACTGTGTCGGGCGCCACTTGGCCATTGCAGATGTTATAGACACCTGGATGCTGCTCGTTGAGGGGGTGAGTGTACTTCTCCAGCTCCGCAGCGATCTTCCTCCGATCCGCCTCGTCCAGTCTCCTTCTTCCCTCTCATTCCTCCTTGTGCTTGTTCTTCTCCTCCCCGTCCGCTCCACCATGTGGCTTCTCCTCGTTCCCAGCTTCATTGTACATATATTCCATGGCAATGTCGAGGTGGGCGCACACACTGAAACTGTTGACCCACACAGCCACTTGCTCGGCGCTCGTCAAAATGTCCTTCATACCTCCAGAACCCTTCCCTTGCTTGATGTACGTCTGCTCGCCGAACTGATCTGCTGGCACTGCGGTCCCGCCATCCGAGTGCCGACAGACGTGCGCGCCTGCCAGTAGGTCCTCCTTGGCACGCTGGGGAAGGTGCTCCATCTGTCGCACATACCAGCTCAGGTAGCGGGCATATTTGTGGTGACCTGCCGCGAAGAAATACGGCAGCATAGCCTTGAGACAGTGCTGCTGGAGGAGGAAGTCACCGTTCCGCTCTCGGCGCAGGAACATGAGCGCCAGCAGTGTAGGCTTGACGAGACAGTCCACCCATTTGACCTCGACATTGACCCCGTATCCAAAAAATAACTCCAGAAATGGACTCCCCGTACTCTAAACCCCCTAGAAAGAGGTATTACACGACCCTCTAGGTCATCGAGATCAAAAGTTGAAAATTGGCCAACATCCAAGATAGCGGCGGCCGCCATCTTGAATTCTGAGAAATGATCAACGTTGCACAAGTAGCAACCAAGCTAATTTGACTCTTCTAACTACATAGAACACATTTCCGTGAAAAAAGTTCGCAGTAGTTAACATTGCAGGGTCAACATTTTGGCAACCTGACAAGCATGGCGATGCCGGGCTTTGACCAGCATACAGTCTGTCATCGCCATCATTTCACACTATGGGAGTGCACAGGTCTTTTATAACTACTGGTGAGCCCGTTGGTCCAAATGGACCAAATTTTCATCGTCTTACATGGCGTCTTACACCTGCCTGCTATAGTGCTTGAGTTGGAATAAATGCTTTGTAAAATATTATCATTGTTTTTGTTATTTATTTAGTAATGAGAATGGCATGCCATGGAAGGAGCTATTAAGCTGCTCTATACACCTTAACATGGCGTGCGTTTAGAAACATGGGAATTCTTCTGGATTCTTTGTAGTTAATTAGCCTAATTAACTCAGGAGATCATAACAATCATTTCGGGAGAACTACACAAATCAGAAATTCCATATCAGAAAGCTCCAGTGGAACTACACAAAAAACATGCCGCACGCATGCACACCACAGACACACACACACACAAACGCACACCCACAGACACACACACACACACACACACACACCTACAAAATTCATGAACTTATAGCAGAAGGAAGAGCTGGGCAAGTCGTTTCACCAGTTCCTCCATCTGACCATTAGTCATCGCGAATCTGCTGAACTGTTGGACCAGGGGAAGACACAAGGAACTGCAGAGACTTCCAAGAACGCACGAAATGCGGCTTCTGACGATAAATTCTTTAAAATTTCCTGGGGGAAGACCCTTCATCCCCTCCCCATCCCCCAGCGCTATAGTTTCATGCACCCCCCCCCCTTCCCCCCCCCCCCCCCCCGTCTTGAAATTCCCGGATCAGCCCCTGAGCTCTGTTGATAGACCTTTACTGCAACAGTATCCCACATCAAATGTTTCTCTCTCCCTCCATAAAGCAGCTCCTCTGCATTGGATTGTGTATTTGTAGATTTGATATTTGCAAAAACTCCAACTGGCTGTTTTTTGATGTGTTTGGGGATGACGTGCCACTGTGCCACTGATAGAGTGCCCCCTGTAGGTTAGAGCAGGAACTCGTAATTCGTTTAGAGTGCTGGCGATAACTCGCTTCTTTTTTGTGAAAGAAACCCTGGAGTCAGGTCTTTAACTTCAAACCACCAGACATTTCTGGCAGGCAGGCCATCCGCGTCCAACTGATGGATGGCGAACGCATCACACTGCATGCGAGAACTGAGGATGACAGTGGCCTGGGATTCAAACCCAAGCTCGCTCAGAGGTGAATATGCATACCTTCGGCTATTCTGCCAGCCCACTGTAATGATTTATGTGATCAGATGTGAAGAGCAAACCAAAATGGTCTTTTTACTTGAAGCGTTTGAAGAACACATACACCTGGATACATTGTTTTTACCTGCTTCGTACTTTTGCCAGTCTCCTCTAGGAGGGAATAAAATCTTGAGTGCATTGCAAGCTTGTTAATATGTATTTTTTTCATGTTATTCTGCTTCAAACTGTTTCATCCCCCACACCTGGCTTCCTTCCTATCACCATATGGATATCAAGCAGGTAACTGCATATGTTCAAGGGCTAAAGCTGGCAGGGGGGCACCAGTGGAAAATCCGTGCATGACATTCTTTGAAAATATAACTCCAGGCAGCTCAACAAACAGTATTTACCAGTACAGCACTGTCTCTGAGGCTCCATATGCCATGTCAACCCCCTGGTGTTGTGAAAAGTGTAGATGAGCCTGGAAGACGTCCGGACCTTCGTAAACACTCAACTTTTTTTTACTTTTTGTATACAAGATCGAGGCTCGTGTAAGAGCCAACGTCAATCACACAAAAAACCCAAACGGACACACAAAACATACAATAAAGGGAGTGGGAGACAAGATGGGGAGAGAGGGAAGCACAGAAGTACAACAGCAGAGAACAGGGACATCGGAAAATCCGTGGGAGAGAGAGAGGGCTTTGTGGGGGGGGGGGGGGGGGGAATGCATGGGAAGGGGGATAGGGGGGGGGGTTGGGAGAGGTATAGAACACATGTAAACTGCTAGAACTTTCAGGAAAAAAGTATTTCAAAAAAAAAGTGGATCTTGGGTGAATTAGCGGGGGTAGAAGAGATCAAGGTTTTGGATGGGGGAAGATAAGAGATGGTGGTGAACAGCTGTTTTAAAGACCTGGAGGGAGGAGTGGGATTGAAGAGAGTGTGGGAGTTTGTTCCAGAGGTAGGAGTAATGAGGAATAAAGGAGTGAAGGTGAGCAGAGAGTCTTGATTTTGGCAATTTCACCATAAGAGGGTTGCTGGCAGATCTTGTGCGACCTGTAGGAATATTTGGCCCCATCCACAATAAATTGACATCTCAGAACCTGCTCACAGAATTTAAGAAACAAAAACTTGCATGAAGGCAACAACTTTGCTGATAACTGAATAAAGTTTATTTTTTAGCTTATCTGGATTTGGAATTCCTGGTAAAGTATTGCCATCGAGCACCGGTCCATCCCCTGTTTTGACATCTCCGGCCAAACCGGCTGAAATTTGGCAGAAAGGTTCCGCTCCGGACTGGTAATGGGGTTTTCAAAGCTTGTGCCAGTCATGATTTTAAGTAGGTCAAAATGGCGGACTTAGTAAATTCCTTCAAAAATCCTCTCCAGACCCATCAGTCAGAATGCTACCAGATGTGGGTTACAACATTAGGACAATAGGACAGGGCCCTGATGTTAAATTATGGAGGTTATGCCAATCACATGACCAAAAGTGTTTCAAAATGGTGGACTTAGTAACAATTTTGGGAAAATTGCATAAATTCATTCAAGAATCTTCTTCTCCAGACCCACCAGTCAATGCTACCAAATTTGGGTTGCAACATTAGGAGAAGGTCCTGCTGTTAAATTGTAGAGGTCATGCCGATCACCTGACCGAAAGTGTGTCAAAATGGCGGACTTAGTAAATTCCTTCAAAAATCCCCTCCAGACCCAGCAGTCAGAATGCTACCAGATGTGGGTTACAACATTAGGACACCTGTCCTTTCCTGATGTTAAATATTATGGAGGCCATGCCGATCACGTGACCGAAAGTGTCAAAATGGTGGACTTAGTAATTTTTTGGGGAAAATTACGTGAATTCCTTCAAAAGATCATATTTTCCAGACCCACCAGTCAGAATGCTACCAAATTTGGGTTACAACATTAGGACACCTGTCCTTTCCTGATGTTAAATATTATGGAGGCCATGCCGATCACGTGACCGAAAGTGTCAAAATGGTGGACTTAGTAATTCTTTGGGGGAAAATTACGTAAATTCCTTCAAAAGATCATATTTTCCAGACCCACCAGTCAGAACGCTACCAAATTTGGGTTACACCATTAGGCCAGGGCCCAGATAAGCTACAGGTCCAGTGGTCCTATTTTTTTTAGATTTTAATAATAAATTAATGTCCAGCAAAGATAACAACATGTCGTTTTGTGATGCAAACGGCCTACTGACCCATCATACGATTGGATGCTGTCGTTCCTCAAGAGGGTCACCTCCATTGACGACAATGATCAGCATCTGGAAAGCTTGGCCTGTGCATGATGGCGCTTCCATGGAAGGAACCCTCGGATGTTTTGGAGCTACTGATGTGATTTTTAAATAGTTTTGCTGTATTTGCCTTGTGGTTCATAAGCTTCGTCTTTGACCACTCAGCCAAGTGTTTATGTCTGTCTATTGTCTTTCTGTCCCCCAAACCATTCCAGGTTTTAACGCTGTTGACACAGCTGGCACCAGAGGGAGTTGCGACTCTCTTGAATGCAAACTCATTCAAAGGGAATTGTCTGCGGAGAGTATTTTTTTGTAGTTTATTCCCTCGTGGAAATGTTTAATTACGGATAAAGCTGCAATTCATCGAGTTTGGAGAGGAAGGCAATGAGATATCAGTAGTGTAATAATGTTGCTTCTGGGACACCTCCGTTTAACATGTGAAATCCCTATCTAATGTCATTTACCCCCTTGTCTTTTTCAAAAATCATAAACACCTCTATTTCTCCCACCCTCATCTTTATGAACCTTTTGTCTGTAGTACCTATCCTTAATGTTGTTCATTAGACCACTCAAACACTACAAATATTTGTTTTCTCTTATAGACCTATCATCCTTCTTCTACATATCATCTGGCAGATTAATCTTTGACCCACTCAAACATTGACCCATTCACTTCCATATTAATTCTTTCCCTCCCTCATTGCCCCTAAACACCTATAGTTCTCTCACCCTGTTCTTTACGAACCTTCTAACCTTTTGACATGTTATCCTTATTCATTAGACCACTTAAACACCTGTGATCCTTCTGACCTCATGGACCTTTTAACCTTTTACTCTTAATATCATCTGGTGAATATAACCCACTCAAACAACGACCCTACAAATATTTGTTTATGCGTGGGAAATAATTTAATTCTCCTACAACTCTCTTCACCATCTAATATATTAACAAAAAATATGTTTGAGTTTGGTTCTTTATTAAGATATTTTAACTGAGCTAAGATAAAATGGTAAACCTCCCTCAATGTTCTTGTTTGAGCGCCTCCAGTGCCACACACCATTTTTTGGTAAGCTCCGCCCACTTTTTGGTAAACCACGCCCATTTTTTACTAAGCCCCGCCCACTTTTTGTTAAGCCACGCCCACTTTTTACTAAGCCCCGCCCACTTTTGCTAAGCTCCTCCCACTTTTGCTAAGTCCCACCCACTTTATAAACTCTTCAGCATTGTATCATTTCCAGGTAATACATTACATCATTTTCAGGGAATTTCCATCACATCATTTCCAGTTAAGACACGCCCAGGGAATTTCCACAGGAAGACACACCCAGTCCTTATAAAAGGCACCGACCACACAGGCTTTTTCAAACACGCTTTCTGCTTCACTTGAGAATGGACTACTATGCCGAAATGGAATGGGATAACTTTGCTATTCCATGGAGTCCTACTACCTGTGTAGAACTCAACCTTCAGATTGATGAACTGGACTCGAACCTCTTATCAATGGAGGTAAGTTTGTTTATTTATTTATTTATTTATTTAATTTTTTTTTTTTTTTTTTTTTTTTTTTTTTAAGATGAGACTCGTGTAAGAGTTAACAAAGTTTATTTTAATATTCATAGAGCTTGATTTATACAAATAAAAAATATTGTATTAAATTAATATTGTTATTTTCTTTCACAGGAAATTGTATCTGAGATACGAAATGAAAATTCTGCTTTTAACACAACTTGGGATGAAGTTATTTTTTTGTTTGAAGACATTTTGAACAACCAAGACCCCCAGAACGAGTTCTACCTTGATGACCCAGCCAAAGAGTTATACCTTGGAGATCCACAAAATCCTGAAAAAGAGTTTTACCATGATGATACTTGTTGTGAGTTATCAAAACAAAACCCACTGAACAAGTTCTACCTTGATGAGCCAGAATACAAGTCATACATTGGAGACCCACAAATTTCTGAAAATTGGGAAAGGAGAGTTCTCCCTGATGGTCCGCAGTTATACTATGTGAGACACATCATAGAAACCCTAAAAAATTGGGCAAGGAGAGTTCTCCCTGATGGTCCGCAGTTATACTATGTGAGACACATCATAGAAACCCTAAAAAATTGGGCAAGGAGAGTTCTCCCTGATGGTCCGCAGTTATACTATGTGAGACACATCATAGAAACCCTAAAAAATTGGGCAAGGAGAGTTCTCCCTGATGGTCCGCAGTTATACTATGTGAGACACATCATAGAAACCCTAAAAAATTGTGAAATGGGAATTCTCCCTGATGGTCCGCAGTTATACTATGTGAGACACATCATAGAAACCCTAAAAAATTGGGAAAGGGAAGTTTTCCCTGATGGTCCGCAGTTATACTATGTGAGACTTATCACAGAAACCCCCAATATTTCTGAAAATTGTGGTTTTACCTTGGGGACTTGGAAAGATGGTTATATTTTTGGAGACTCGGAATGGGGGTTTTGTTTTGATGACTCGGAATGTGATACCTATCTTGGAGGCTCAACAGGAATGTGGTTATACCTTGGGAACTTGGAAAGTTGGTTTTATTTTGGAGACTCTACCTGTGGGGTTCCTCTTGGAGACTCTTTGGATTCTAAAGCAATGAACAATGTTCTTTATTTAATGACGCTTGATTTAAGCAATATCAAGAAAGTTCGAGGAAGAAAATGCTGGAAAATTCTTTCTTCCCATTTCTACTTCTTCAAACTTAAAAGCCTTGAAAGACAGAATTGGAGGAAGAGGAAAAAAAAAAAAAGAAATACGTATTTAAAAAAGAAGAAAAGAAAGATTATGTTAGGGTTTGGGTGGGATTTTGAATGTGAGGGTTAGGGATGGGGTTGGGTTAGGGTTGGGATTTTGAATGTGAGGGTTAGGGTTGGGGTTGGGTTAGGGATGGGGTTGGGTTAGGGATGGGGTTGGGTTAGGGATGGGTTGGGTTAGGGTTGGGATTTTGAATGTGAGGGTTAGGGTTGGGGTTGGGTTAGGGATGGGATTGGGTTAGGGTTGGGATTTTGAATGTGAGGGTTAGGGATGGGTTGGGTTAGGGATGGGGTTGGGTTAGGGATGGGGTTGGGTTAGGGTTGGGGTTGGGTTAGGGATGGGGTTGGGTTAGGGATGGGGTTGGGTTAGGGATGGGGTTGGGTTAGGGATGGGGTTGGGTTAGGGATGGGGTTGGGTTAGGGATGGGTTGGGTTAGGGATGGGTTTGGGTTAGGGATGGGGTTGGGTTAGGGCTTGGGTTGGGTTAGGGTTTGTATATTATTATGACTCACTCGCACATACACACACACACAAAAGTTAAGCCCCAACTAAAAAGTTGTGGGATTCTGTGTTTGGGGTTCACAGATTTAAAAACGTATCCCCATTATACACACACAAAAGTTAAGCCCCAACTAAAAAGTTGTGGGATTCTGTGTTTGGGGTTCACAGATTTAAAAACGTATCCCCATTATACACACACAAAAGTTAAGCCCCAACTAAAAAGTTGTGGGATTCTGTGTTTGGGGTTCACAGATTTAAAAACGTATCCCCATTATACACACACAAAAGTTAAGCCCCAACTAAAAAGTTGTGGGATTCTGTGTTTGGGGTTCACAGATTTAAAAACGTATCCCCATTATACACACACAAAAGTTAAGCCCCAACTAAAAAGTTGTGGGATTCTGTGTTTGGGGTTCACAGATTTAAAAACGTATCCCCATTATACACACACAAAAGTTAAGCCCCAACTAAAAAGTTGTGGGATTCTGTGTTTGGGGTTCACAGATTTAAAAACGTATCCCCATTACATTTTATTTATTTATTTATTATTTTCAAGGGTATTATCTGCTTACTTGTGTTTTTTGTAATTCTTGTGAGTAAAATGAACCCAAGATTTCTTCTCCATTTAAATCATATAATTTGTAGGTCCAAGGGACTGTATCCATTACATCAATGATTTTAAATAATTCACGAGTCCATTTTTGTGTATAACCTTTCTCAAAATGACTTTTCCATTTGTATATTCTTACAATATCACCAACTTTAAACTTGGGCTTTCTCAAATTAATCTCCTTTTCATATTCTAATTTTGTAAATGTTTCTGATGGTTTTGATTGTGTTGATGAATGAACTGTATTATTGTAATTATCTACAATATCCTGAATTAAATACACCCATTTTTGAGAACCGAGTTGTGTGAATTTTTTATATAATTTCTCTTTTAAAGTACGATTAAAACGCTCAATAACAACTGCCTTTCCTTCATTAAAGGTGCTGTATAATTTAATACCCTTCCCCTTAAGAAATTTCATGAATATTTTGTTATAGAACTCTGTTCCCTCATCAGTCCATAACTTCTTTGGTTTCCTTTTATCCCGATCAAATATTAGCTTAAAGGCTAACATTAAAGTATCACCCCTTTTATTTTTTAAAGGGACAACCCAGGCAAATCTACTCCTCAAATCAATAACGGTTAAAGCATACCTGTATCCCCTGTCATTATTCAATTCAATTAAATCAGCGGACCATATGTGGTCAGTGTATTTAGAATAAACCTTCCTTCTTTTAAACTTTGTGATTATAGGTTTGTGTAATTCTTCAGCCAAAAGCTCCTCAGTCTTGATGACATCATTAGAGCCTAATAGTTTTTTGAGGAATAACCAAGACCAAGTTTCAATTTAGCATTTATCAAATTTCTCACAATAAACCTATCAACTTTCTCTCTCAACGTTGGATTTTGTATCAAAGACAAATTATACAACATTTCGCTGTCGGCTTTATGTTTTTCAGTCAACGTAGTGGTTTTCCCATAAGCAATATCATGCTTCATACACACTTCGTCAACCCTATTTGTAGGTTTAGACCAAGGTTTAGGATTGTCAGCCTCATCTAATCTTTTATCCAAGTTTGTTCCTGGACCACAGAAAGAATACCCTGGAAGGTGTAATTCCCCTGGAATTCCAGTTGTTGTAAATTTACTTCCTGACAGAAACTTTTGTATGTCTCCTCCTCTTTTAGGAGAGATGAATTGGCACTTTTTAGAGCCACATACTTGACATATTCCTTTTTGATAAACTCTATTATTTTTAGCTTTAACATAAGAGATATTTTTAGATTTAGTTTTCTTTTTACATTTGAGACAATAACTCATATTTATTTATCAGAAAAATTCCGACAGAGTATCAAAACCTTTTTGGTTTTCAACATATACATTTCAATCTTTATTTTTAAAACATAAAGAATCCTAAGGAATGCCTTCACTCTCTCCTCCATTTATTTACAAATAAAAACTAACTAAAGTCAATGACACCAACATCATCAATCACATAATCTTTTCCTTCTTCTTCTTCTTCTTCTTCACCACTTTCTCGTTTAAATCTCCTCCCTGAAATTGAAGACATTGACGTTCTTATTTTTGAAACCATTATCTTCATAAGAGTTGTTAATTCTTTAATTTCCTCTTCGGTGCATTGAGATTGATTTATTTGCTTTAATACACTCAATCTTTTATGAATCTCAATGATTTCCATCTTTTTATATTTTTCCTCCCTCTCTCTTTGCTCCCTCTCCTCCTCCTCCATTTTCTCCCTCTCCTCCTTCTCCTTTTTCTCCCTTTTCTCCCTTTCCTCCTTCTCCCTTTTCTCCCTTTCCTCCTTCTCATTTTTCTCCCTCTCCTCCTTCTCCTCCTTTTTCTCCCTCTCCTCCTTCTCCTCCCTCTCCCTTTCCTCCTTCTCCTTTTTCTCTCTTTCCTCCTTCTCTTCTTCAACTCCTTCCTCATCCCTTGCTACCCTTGAGTTTGAACCCCAAAGAATATTATACATATACTCATCTGGATTTTGAGATATTCTTGTATCTATAATTATTTTTCTCATAATAGGATACCAATAAGATTTGTTGACGATTTCTAAAAGAGTTTTATATTTCATAACTTTGAGAAGTTCATTTTTATTTAATATTTTAAACAAGTCTCTATTTGTGGGTTTAACAATATCAGTATAAGGCCAGTTTTTAATGACAAAATTCCCATGTATATGCTCCAAATCATAAGGTATGTAATACCGAGCACCCTTTTCTTGTAGGTATCCTTGAATACAAAAATTATAATTCTCTTGTAGTCTTCTTCCTGCCATTTATGTATCAGAAATATATGTGAGATTAATATTATGACAGGTAATACCACCCCATCTTCCCACTACCAAATCGGTTTGTATTCCTCGGCTTTCTATCCTTATCTCATTACCTTCCTTCTTTGTCATGCGAACCATCGCTATACTATCATATATTTTTCTTTTCTTAAAATCACGTATTTGTTGTTTACTAATTGTACTTCCACATAAATCCTTATCCTCACCAAGTGGATAATATTCTTCTTTACGAGACTGATTTAAATCATGTAGGTCTTCTATGTTTATTGAAAAAGACCAATTATACCCTAAATCAGGCATATCATACCCCCATTTATTAATTCGCATATTAACTAAATGTCCTTCTTTATAAAATTCAATTGTAAGCAGGTAGTTAAATTCAATGAGGAAAGGTGTATGGTCAGTATAACCAGGTGTTGTGGTTGTAAATTTTACTTCTTTCACAAAACGTGCTGTTTTCTTTAAAAATATATATTGTGATAAATCACTTAATCTAATTAAGTCATTCGCATCTGTAGGGTTTGGATAATTGATTAATTTATAAGTATTCTTCATATTAATATTTTTACTTACACTATATTTTTGTCGTTCAGCCTGTGCCTTTGTATAATAATTTGATAAATCAATATCCTGAGAGGATTTTCCAAAGATAGAACCATCTTTTCCAACATAAGTCATTTATATTAGATTAAAAATGATATCATAAAAATTTTCATTATTGTTGAGTTGAAATAATACATATAAACATAATTGACCACAACATTTAGAATTAATTTCTTGAACT
Source organism: Myxine glutinosa (assembly GCF_964187855.1). Lineage (NCBI taxonomy): Eukaryota > Metazoa > Chordata > Myxini > Myxiniformes > Myxinidae > Myxine > Myxine glutinosa. The sequence continues at coordinate 53,040,305 of NC_136263.1, read as the reverse complement.
TGAAATGTTTGATAAACACCATTCTGTAAGAATTGTATTACTTCAACAGGTGGTGGCATACCATAACTATCAAAATAATATTTATCCTGACTATTATGAATACAAACCCAATGAGAACCATTCTGTGTGTCTAAATTCATAATAATATTCTTTGTATTCTTATTTATATGTATTAATTCATCTCTCATACAGATTACCACATTATCAATTTTTAGTGTTTTACAATACTTGGCTAGTTCTATATTTGACGTTGTATTCTTTCCAAATTGTTTAAACCATTTATCCATTTATTTATGAGAAAGATACAATCCATTACCCCGTTTAGTTAGTTTAACACCCGCTTGAGCGATAGAGGAAAGCATATCACCAACCAACAATCTAGCTTTATCAGGTAGACTTTCAAGTTTTTGAGCAAAATCTACAATTACACCACTTCCACTAATTTGTTTCTCCAACTCCTTGTTATGTCTTTCCAATTCTTTTTGAGCTTTTAGTTGTGCCTTCCTTTCGTTAGCAGTTTTTACCGCTGCTGAAATACCACCAGTCAATGCTCCCGCCGCACTTAAACCAGCAAATAAAGGAATTAGAAACGGGAGAAATCCTCCTCTTGACTCGTCTATTGAATATTTCTTTAACATAGGTTTCGTCATTTTAATTTTAAGTGATCCAACATCATTTAGTGTTTTTACTTGTGTGTGTGTGAGTAAAACATCAATTCTTACAGCTCCTTTTCTTTGAATTGTATTAACATTAATAATACAAGGCTTTTGATTTTGAATACAAGATGTTAATTTATTAAGATTGATTTGATTAACATATACCCCTACCATTTATTTATGAGAAAAAACCTATGTGATATTAATCATAACACCATTATCTGTATTAATCTGTAATTCTGTTTCCTCCAAAAGCAAACAATAAGCATCAACTTCTTCATTCTCCCCTCTTTCAATGTATAGAGAAGTATCCACTCGATTAGACTTTATAGTTTCCTTTTGAGAACTCAGGTCAATTGCGTAGATTGTATATAAACCTTTAAATGCAACCATATCCAAAATAGGATCATTATTACCATTACTTTCACACACTTTTTGGTAGGACTTGTAGGCTTCCGCATAATCATTTTTTTCCCAATCAATTTCCAATCTATCTCGCGGATAAAATGTGCCATCAAGAGAAACCCGAAGTTGTTTCACCTTAGCATTATCACTCAGCGCATTATTCTTATTAGTACCCTCCTCTCCATCTGGTTTTTTAAAAATGAGCCATAGGTATCGTGGCTTTCCTTCAAGAACACCCAAATTCCAAGTGTAGGTAGTGTGTTCCAGTTTAACGTGTTGACATCTTCTTTTAAGGTATGATACATTTAGCGGTTTCTTTGAGTTAAGTCTTCTATTTAACATCTCCTCCGTTTTAAGATTAGGAGTATATTCATTGATATACCAACACAAATCATTAATAACAAATTTATTATTGTCGCCAAAAGCATTTTCAGCCCCAAAAAGCAATCTATTTACATTATCATTCCTTTGTAGTTGAAATCTAATTTTAAGACCATACAAAACTTTATCATAATCACAAAATCCAAATATACCTTTAAGAGGTACTGCTACGGTAAAACTATTCTCAGCTTTTGCGTCATCATTATACATTGACTTCCTTTGACTATAACCAGGGTCTGTGTTTGTTCCCGTTGACATATCAGGAATAAAGCCTTCAACAGCTCCCTTACCCATTCTATCACCAAACGAATATAGTGTAAATTTCATCATTTCAGATGTAGCAGAGACATAATCAACCGCTTCAACCTCTTGTGTTCCAATATACAGGCGAACACTGTCAAACATTTTCCAGAAGAAATCATTTACGAGTGTAGCATTAGTATTATTCGCAGCCTTAGTGAATTTAAATTTACACAGCAAGAAACTATCAGCTATATTCAAGTAAGTTTGTTGATTATTTATTTCAAAACTTTTTGTTCCGTTTGAATTCCAGTCGGTTCCTGTAATAGCATTTACCTTAAAATAGTCTTCCTTTTTAGTAGAGTTTGAAATGATAATCGTATCATCCAAATCATAGATACTATCAATCGCTTCCATACTTGTATTTATATAGTATTAAAATTGTTGAAACCCTGACCCAAGTATTTTAATGATTTTTTGTCGTTCTTGTGAAGATAGTTGAGTTTTACCTTTTTTAATTTCTTTGATTGCTTGTAATTTATGGGACTCCTTTTGAGCATCTTTTATACTCTTTACAACACCTGCTACATTTCCCATGAGAGAAGCAGTTGAACCAATTAGGTCTTTATGTTTAAGAATGGTTGAACCAATACCCATTAGAGTATCAATTATCCCATCTCCTTTATTTCGAAATTGATGACCCACACCCCGTTGTCTCTTAGGTTTATAGTATCCTTTACCCACATACCTTGTATAGTCTGGTGAAAGGAACATGCCCTCCCCTGTAATTATTTTATATTTTCCCAACTCGTGTTTTCTTACAATAACCATTATTTATTTATTGAAAAACTTCACGTAGGTGAATTCTGATGGATATAATTTCATCATTAAAGGATATCATACGATTATCTTGGTCGGTTATCCTAAAATTTACTCTGTATATGGTTTTTCCTGACACAGGTAAATAGACAAGATTTTTTGGTTCCATATTAAATTTATAACCAATCGGGGTTGAGTATGCACTGAATGAAAATATTGTATTTGTTCTTATTCCATCGTTATAAGCACCATCAATCAAATCACAATGAATTAATACTGAATTTATACCGGAGGATATTTGGATAACATTATCACTGTAAAACGTCCCGTTATTTTCAATCTTTTTTGAAGAGAAACCCAATAGCTCTCTGAACGAATTTTCAATCGTGAAATCAACTTTATAATTATTTTTCAGTTTAATAGTTGATTTTGAAGTGTGTGTTTGAATATCTATTACAATATTTTTTGGTTCATCACCTTTTTCTTTCATAAGGCGAGAGACTTCTGAAGATATTTGAGAAATCTCGTAAGCTCCAGGTGAAACAGTTATAGTTTTGTAGGCAGTGCCTGGATTATAACTAAACTTGTTGTTTTTCTCTGTGATATTAAAAAGGGTATTGTAAGTTTCCATTGACAACAAAGATGCCTCATATGAGGTAAGGGGGTCAAGTTGTAGTGGGTAAGGGAATGAAGCTGTGTAATCGCTCGTTGTGAAATTAAAACTAAGAATTGTGCTTCTCATCTTATTTAATATCTAATAAAATATCTTTGTATTGACATTTATTAATTATTTTCATGTTCATCAACTGATCTAAAATGGCTGAGGATTCATTAAAACAATTGTTGTTTCCAGCCTTCTTACTACCTAATAACAATAATAGCCTATTAACTAATTGTGATGGGTCATTTGGAAGAAAACTAACACCCGAACCAAGCTTACTTAAAGCATCAATAATATGTTTCTCCTTCTCATTCTTCTTACTTTTACCAGCAACAGAAACTCCATAATCAAGTGTATTTAACAACTCAATATATACCCTATCTTCCTCTCTTTCCATATCAAGTGGTTCCTCAAAATATTTTGAACCGCTGAATCCGGGGTTTGTTAGAAGAAACATTAATCTTGGAGTTAATTTAACATTTGGTTGAGTAGAACTCAAGAACATCAATTCATCATTAAATATCAATACCTTTTCTTCCACAAGATGAAACACTGCTGGTTCTTCTGTTGGAATGAGACCTGCTCTGGTTTTTGAACCCGCAGAATATTCATTGTTTTGAAGAGCTTCCACAACATAATTAGGGGGTTGATTTACCTGCTCAAGTTTCCGAAATAATCCCTCGTCATCATATTCTAATTCACCAAGTTCTTGTTTTGTTATCTGACTAAAATCTTTGAGCATTTGAAGTTTTTTCGGAGTAAATTCTACCGTGGGAACTGTAGGGTGTTGAGTTTTCAAAAGTGGTTTAAAGAATTTCTCTTGTTTTCTTTCAAAGGCTTCTTCACCAGTTAGTTTCTGTCTCCGTTTCTTCTTTATCTCTTCCTGTTGTTTAACAACTTTTGAAACTAATTGTTGATGTTCCTTAAACTTTCTTTCTCTTTCTTCAGTATTCATTTTCTGTATTTATTTATTGAAAAATATCATTTCGTATCTCATCTTGTTTCACAACAATATATTTATATTTTCCAATCGTGTGTTTCATATAATTTTCAAATTCTTTTTTACTACATAACGTAGAGCAATTATCTCTCCAAAAATTATTTACATCTATTGAATTTAACTTAAATAAAATAAAAGTATTGGCATTGTTTCTTATTGAGCGTCGAGGGAGTTGAAAATATGATTGACTAAGATATATACAATTACAAGAAGAATGTCTCCCTCTTGTATAGTAGCTATCCATTACTGTTTGGTTTCTCTCATTAACACAATCATCAAAGATGACAAGGTTCTTTTTTGATTTATCTAAATCTTGAGGTGAATGTATATCATCCGTATTATCACTGAGAATACAAGTTATGGGTTTCGATTTTGATTTCTGTGTATCACAAAATAATTGTATTATATCATCAATATTATAATCATTTAGTTTGTTTTGAAGTTTAAATAAACCGATAATGTCTTCCTTTTTAAGACCCGCATTAAAACCCTGTGAGAGTAGTTGATACTCGGGTTGAAAACTTGACTTTGTAAAAATTATTAAATTATCATAATCTAAAAAATTAGAACCAAGGAGCATCTTTAAAAGTAAACAGGTTTTTCCACATCCGCTTGAACCAACTATTAGACATCTCAATGAATTTGGAATGTTTTTATGGTTATTAAATTTTATCTTATTTTCCCAAACGGGTAAAAAATCATTCATTTATATATTTGGAAAACAAGTTATCCAACTTTTTTTGAGCTATTTGAGAAACTCTATATTTTATCCTGAGTTCGGGTTTAATTTCAAAATAATCCATTATTTTATTTATATAGTATCTTGTATTAACATTTCCATTAAAATTATTTTGAATAATAAATATCATTAAACCCTTATACATTTCCTCAATACAATTAGTCTCTTCCCTTGAAAGAAATGGTGTATTATCATCACAATACTTAACATTCATCTCTCTTATTAATCTTGTAAAGTAATTCATTTTTGGTTCTAATTTAAAAGAGTTATATATTTTTTTATATTTCTTATTATCATTAATTAAAATTAAATCACAGAAAATACATTGTTTATATGAATCCTCATCATTAAGCCCCACTCTATCACAAGCCGGACAATTCTCTAATTTATCATATGGAGAGTCTGGAAATTCTAAATATCCTTCAGAACTTATCATATTTATGTGGTAAATTTTTACTTAAACTAAACGCAAGTTTATTCATTAATAAATACAATGTTTCAAAGCACAAAAGACAAATTTCAATCAATCTCTACTTCGGTGGAAGATATAGAAAAATATGTCAAAGATGTTAAATTGAACAAAGATAAATATGGAAATTTTTGGGTAAAACCAGTTATGGAAAATAACATGAGCCCCTCTATTTCATTTAAAGGAAGAGCTCTAACTATACCTGGAAAGACATCCATTAAAGTAAATCTAACAAAAGTTTCTCCTCTACTCCTGGCAATTTATTCAAAGCTTGAAAAAGTGATTGACCACGATACTTTGAAAAAGAATGATAAGACCATTAATAATTCTAGAGGAGACATTTGTATTTTCTTTAATAATCCAAAGGGTGTAGATCTAAGTAAAATGAATGATGTTAATATTTCTGGTGAAATGTCATTTCGTTCTATGATAGTTAGAGATTATTTAAAGATAACTTTTGATATAAAAATTGTAGAGATTGAATCTGTTAATGAAAGAAAGTATATAGATATTGATGGGAATATTTTTCTTGCTAATTAAATATGAGTCAATACAGCAGTGAAGATTTTACTATTTCATTGAACTCAGACGATAGTGATGATAGTATTTCATTGAACTTGGACGATGGTGATGATAGTATTTCATTGAACACAGATGATAGTTATGATACTAATAGTTTGTGCTCAAATGATAGTTATGAGAGTAGCTTTATTGATGACTCTGAGTATGATTCTGAGTATTCATGTGATAGTTATGACTTAGATGATTCTGAGTGAAAAAGTGTTTTAGTTTAAGCACAGCGATATATATAAAACGGAGCTGTAAAGCTCAAAAGTGTTTTATTTTAAGCACAGTGATATATATATATAAAACACCACGTTTTCTCACGCTATAAATATGGTTTATTGTGATACTTGCGAGAAGGAAGTAAAATATTATAAACAACATATTCTCACCGCAAAACATACATACAACATTTTAAACAAACTTTCCCCTCTTCCACCTGAAACAAAACACTGTTCTACATGTAATAAAAATATCCTCAAGAAAGGCTTCAAAATACATCTTAAAACAAATCTACATTTATCAAATTTTATCACAACTAAAAACTCTGATGGAGCATTCAAAGGACATATTAAAATAAGAGTCTTTAACTTCAAACCTCCTGAACCAGAGTCTATAGTTGATGCTGTAGAAATAGTTAAACCTGCTGTTCAAACGTTGATTGAAAAAACACTAAAGGAAATGAAACCACTTAAATTTTATATGGGAGTAAAATTAGAAATGACAAAGGATGAAGGAGTTATAGATGCACCATACATGAGAACTGAGCCACACTTTATATCTTCATATCAAGATTTTAAAACATCAGGAGTCTATGATGAACTTATTAAACAAGAGCAAGATGTGGATAATTCAATCGTAGGAAGTGGATTCAATATAGGAAAAATTATTTACATAGACATTCATATTCTTAAATCAGATCCTCTAAAAGCTTCTTCTTACATTGATTTACCCAGTGTTATCAAAAATAGAAAAGCAGTTATCAATATCAAAAATAAAGACAATAAATGTTTTCTCTGGTCTATTTTAGCACACTTACATCCTCCACATTTTCATGATGAAAGAGTATCTCATTATAAAAAATATGAGAATACATTAAATACGAAAGATCTAAAGTTTCCGATGACTTTAAATGATATTCCTAAATTTGAAAAGATGAATAATTTATCAGTTAATGTTTATGGTCTAACAGAAACAAACAACATTCAGGTTTTAAAGCTTTCTGACAATTGTAAACAAACTCATATTAATCTTCTATATTTTAATTCAGACGAAAATTCACATTATACATACATCAAAGATATTGCTAAATTAATAAAACCACAAGTCTGTAAGAGAACAAATAAAATATATATTTGTTTGCGTTGTCTTAACTTCTTCAATTCACAAGAAAGATTAGATAAACATTCAAATTATTGTGGCGAACATAAATCAACGGTAATCAATATGCCTAAAGAAGGCTCAAAGATCACATTCAAAGATGAAAATAAAAAGATCAAACATCCATTTGTTATATATGCTGATTTTGAAAGTATTTTAGAAAAAATTGATACTGCTTCTCAAGATCCAAAAGAATCATACACAAATAAATATCAAAAACATACTCCTTGTGGTTTTTGTTATTATATCAAATCATCCGTTGGTGATAAATATAACAAGTTAGAGATGTATAGAGGCTCAAATACCCCAGAGGAGTTTGTGAAACGACTAGAAAAAGACTGTGTTCGATTAACCAAGATAATGAGAGAAACCAATAAACCAATGTCCTTAACAAGTAAAGAAAAAAGGGAATTTATAAAAAACAATGTCTGTCATATTTGTGAGGAGAAAATTGGTAAAGGTCTAAAGGTTAGAGACCATTGTCATCTCACTGGTAAATATAGAGGTCCGGCTCATCAAAGTTGTAATATTAATTATCAACTCCCCTCTTTCATTCCTGTCTTTCTTCATAACAACGCTCATTATGATACACATCTATTTATCAAGGAACTCTCAAAGACTTCTGGAAGTATCTCAGCAATTCCAAACACGGATCAGAAATACATTTCATTCACAAAAACAATTCACACATCTCCTATTACTCATATCAGATTTCTTGATACATTTAAATTCATGGCAAGTCCATTGGTTAACTTGGTTCAAAATCTAAAAGAGTTTCCATGTCTTTCAGAGTATTTTTTAGATAAAGATTTTCTAACACAAAAGGGAATTTACCCCTATGACTATATGGACTCATTTGAGAGATTCAATGAAACACAACTTCCTTCAAAAGAAAATTTCTATAACAAATTAAATAATAGTCATATATCTGATAAAGATTATGTACACGCACAAAATGTTTGGGAAAAATATAACATCAAGAATCTTGGCGAGTATCACGATTTGTATCTCAAAACTGATGTGCTTTTATTGGCCGATGTATTTGAAGCCTTTAGATCTGTTTGTCGCACTGGATATGGATTGGATCCTGCTCACTACTACACAGAACCTGGATTGGCCTGGAGTGCGATGTTGAAAATGACAAAACAAGATTTGGATTTGATAACCGATGTTGATATGCTTTTGATGATTGAAAAGGCAAAAAGAGGTGGAATTTCACAAGTCTGCTCGAGTAGATACGCAAAAGCAAATAACAAATATCTTCCAAATTATGATCCAACGAAAGAGAGTTCTTACTTGATGTACTATGACGCGAACAACCTGTATGGCTGGGCAATGTCTCAGGCTCTTCCTTATGGAAAACTTAGATGGGTAAAGGAAAAAGACTACAAAAACGTTTTACAAGATGTATGTATCTCTACACAAAAAGAATTGGATGAAGAAAAAGTTGGTTATTATTTTGAAATTGATTTAAAATATCCAGAGGAACTCCATAACCTACACAAAGATCTCCCATTTGCTTGTGAGAAAGCAAGTCCAAAGAAAGAATGGTTGAGTGATTATCAACGATCGTTTGATATAGGTGAATCAACAGAAAAATTACTTACTACATTATATAACAAGAAAAATTATGTTCTACACCAAAGAAATTTGCGACAATATTTATCAAAAGGTCTAAGAGTAGAGAAGATCCATAGGGTTCTAAAGTTCAATCAAAGTCATTGGTTAAAGGGGTACATTGATTTTAATACACAAAGAAGAACAGAGTCAAAAACAGATTTTGAGAAAGACTTTTATAAATTGATGAATAATGCGGTCTTTGGTAAGACTATGGAGAATGTGAGGAAAAGACAAAATATCAGACTATCAACATCTTGGGAACAAGCATCAAAATTAATTAATAGACCGAGTTTTACTCGAGCTGAGGTCTTTACTGAGAACTTTTGTGCGATCCATTTGATTAAAGAGAGTATTGAAATGAACAAACCTATTTATATTGGAACAACAATTCTTGATTTATCAAAGTCATTAATGTATGATTACTTTTATAATAACTTGAGGAAGAAATATCAAAATGATGTTAATCTACTTTATATGGATACAGATAGTTTTATTTTGAAAATTAATACCAACGATGTTTATTCAGACATGAAAAGAGACATTAATATCTATGACACGAGTAATTACAGTCCAGAGAGTGAGTTGTTCTCTTCTAAAAATAAAAAGGTGATTGGAAAGTTCAAGGATGAATTAGGAGGAAATGTTATGAGTGAATTTGTGGGATTGAGGTCAAAGGCTTATGCTTATAAATACATTGTGAATAACGTTGAAAAGACTGATAAGAAGTTAAAAGGTGTAAAGAAAAATGTTATTAAAGAAACAATAAACTTTAAGGATTATTATAACTGTTTAACAACAAAGAAAGAAGAGTTTAGAAAGATTAATGGAATAAGAAGTTATAAACATCAATTATATTCAGAAGAGATAAATAAGAAAGCATTGGGGGCTTTTGATGATAAGAGGTTTATTTTAGAAAATGGAATTGATAGTCTCCCTTATGGTTATATAAGTATATAAGTGATAAGATATATATATAAGTGATAAGATATATATATAAGTGATAAGATATACATAAGTGATAAGATATATATAAGTGATAAGATATATATAAGTGATAAGTTAAAAAGGGGGGGGGGTTGGGGATTTTAACGGGCTACCGCCGCCTTTTTTACTATTATATAAATGATAGAACCAAGTATCAACCAGACTAAAGAGTGGAGGTGTAATCAACCTTGGTATATAAATGGAAAACATAATGAATGTGAAAAATATCAAATAGGTATAATTGAAAAGGCAACTGGTAAAAAAGTTCACAAAACAAATAAGAGAATTAATTTAAATACCGGTGAATTGGGTAAAAAAGATGGAAATATTTTTGAGTGGACGGAAAACTTTGATGGTTGTCAGGAAAATATATACTTTAATTTAAAAATGGTATGTGGCACTGGAGGCGCTCAAGCAAGAACATTGAGGGAGGTTTACCATTTTATCTTAGCTCAGTTAAAATATCTTAATAAAGAACCAAACTCAAACATATTTTTTGTTAATATATTAGATGGTGAAGAGAGTTGTAGGAGAATTAAATTATTTCCCACGCATAAACAAATATTTGTAGGGTCGTTGTTTGAGTGGGTTATATTCACCAGATGATATTAAGAGTAAAAGGTTAAAAGGTCCATGAGGTCAGAAGGATCACAGGTGTTTAAGTGGTCTAATGAATAAGGATAACATGTCAAAAGGTTAGAAGGTTCGTAAAGAACAGGGTGAGAGAAATATAGGTGTTTAGGGGCAATGAGGGAGGGAAAGAATTAATATGGAAGTGAATGGGTCAATGTTTGAGTGGGTCAAAGATTAATCTGCCAGATGATATGTAGAAGAAGGATGATAGGTCTATAAGAGAAAACAAATATTTGTAGTGTTTGAGTGGTCTAATGAACAACATTAAGGATAGGTACTACAGACAAAAGGTTCATAAAGATGAGGGTGGGAGAAATAGAGGTGTTTATGATTTTTGAAAAAGACAAGGGGGTAAATGACATTAGATAGGGATTTCCCATGTTAAACGGAGGTGTCCCAGAAGCAACATTATTACACTACTGATATCCATAAACTAATAATGTTTCTGAGGACAGATACAACTGAGATAGCAAGTGGAGTTTGGCTGTGAAATGACACGCAGACATTCCCATCGGGCCGTGGACATGACATGTTTTTGGATAAAAGGAGATTTGGTCGGTTGAAGTGTTGTGTTGTCGGCGGTTTATCGTTGAGTGCCCCCTGCCGAATGTTCCTACGAGGACAGTCGTCGGATGGAAGTGGGTGAGGGAGGGTTTCGGGAGTAAAGCAATTATGTTGAAGGCTCTTGCTGTGTAAAGAGCTCCTGATCGAGTGATTTTTCTTTTAAAGGATGATCGCCGGGCCGAGAAAACCAGCCAGTCCTCCAGTGGAGAAGAGACGCAGCTGGGAGCCATGGTGTGGTCCGGCAGGGCCGCATGAGTGAACGAGTCGGATTTGACCAGCCAGAGCCTGAGACGTCCCCAGGTGAGACCGGGACGACACTCCTGCTCGACTTGGCCAAAAGAGCAGAGTTTCCGCTGTTGCACGGATCAAGGAACCCCGACCGGGCCAGACATGATATCATTGCTGCATTTCGTTAGAGAAACTGTAAGCCGTGTTACTCCCTTTCCTTACCGTTCGTGGAGTTTAAGTTTATTGGATTTGGAGTCACAAAGTGCCGGCTTCTTCCAGGTCGAGAATTGTTTAAAAAAAATTATGTTTATATCTCTCTAAGTCTGCAGACAAGTAGATAAAATCCCATTTTGTTGTTATAATTATATGTTGCACTGAAGGATTTCAATGATCTTTGTGATTAATTATTATTTTATTGGATTGAAGGACTTTTCATCTGTACTTGTCTATCTGTTTGACACACCATTCATACTTGTTTTAAAGGTATTTTTACACATCAGCAGTTGTTAAATTCATTGGAATCTTTTTTAAATGTGCTGGCGTTGTCCCTTTTGTACGTATCCATGGTGAGCAATGGAACTTGCTTAAGAAAAACGATTAAATTGTGAGGGCTTATCGCTAGGTTTGGCATTGTGATCAGATCACAGCGAAAATGAATTTTGGACCACAAACGCCATGATACCTGGGATAGTCCATTAAACCTCTGGACCTATACCTGGACCTTGGTTCACAACAAATTGGTTTTCCTGTGGGTACGGCATCTTTTTGGATAAAAAAAATGAGAGATTTGTTTGGCCGATGAGTTTTTGTTGTTGTTGGTTTATGATGAACTACATGACACTGTTATACATGAGCTTACTGGGTGAAACGACGACTGCTGGAGCAGTAGTAAGAGCATCATTGCTGCAAGGGTCACAGTGCTCAGAGCAACAGTTTCCAGATTGGGAGGAAGGAGGACTGACATGTGTATATTTCCTTACCCTTGTGAATCCACACCAGGTCATTGAGCAAATCCCACGGTTGCAGGAGTCTGCAAAGAAAACTGAGGTCGAACCTTTGTATTGCACCAGCACCAAGACGCAGGCTACCAGGGCAGACTACACTCCTGCTGCTCTCTGTCTCACATTGTTTTACCCCTTTGCGATTCATTTACATGAGGTAGTATCAGGGGTATCTGGCGTTGCTTGGGGGCGGGGGGGAGGTCTGAGAAGGGGAGGCAGGAGAGCCGGCGGAACGGGGAAAAGCAGGAGCAAGGAGAGCAGGAGAACCGCCGGTGGTAGGGGGGGGGGGGGGAGAGCTGGTGGAGTGGGGGGGGGGGCACATAGAGCCAACAGGGTGGGGACAGGAACATGTGGGGGCTGAGAAGGGGGCAGGCAGGCCAGGGGGAATGAGAACCGGTGGAGCGGTGGGGAGAGGGGTTGGGCAGGGGTTAAAATTGATTGGGAGCAGGACAACCGCAGGAGCGGTGGTTGGTGGGGGGGGGGGGGGGGAGGCAAGCGAGCTGGCGAGGCGGGGGGCAGGGGGTTTATTTAAAGTGGTGAGTTGGAGTGATGCCGGTTTGTGTTTATTTAAAATGGTGAGTTTAGGTGATGCCGGTTTGTGTTTATTTAAAATGGTGAGTTTAGGTGATGCCGGTTTTTGTTTATTTAAAATGGTGAGTTTAGGTGATGCCGGTTTTTGTTTATTTAAAATGATGAGTTGGAGTGATGCCGGTTTGTGTTTATTTAAAATGATGAGTTGGAGTGATGCCGGTTTGTGTTTATTTAAAATGATGAGTTGGAGTGATGCCGGTTTGTGTTTATTTAAAATGGTGAGTTGGAGTGATGCCGGTTTGTGTTTATTTAAAGTGGTGAGTTGAGGTGATGCCGGTTTGTGTTTATTTAAAATGGTGAGTTGGAGTGATGCCGCTTTGTGTTTATTTAAAATGGTGAGTTGGAGTGATGCCGGTTTGTGTTTATTTAAAATGGTGAGTTGGAGTGATGCCGGTTTGTGTTTATTTAAAATGGTGAGTTTAGTTGATGCCGGTTTTGTTTATTTAAAATGGTGAGTTGAGGTGATGCCGCTTTGTGTTTATTTAAAATGGTGAGTTGGAGTGATGCCGGTTTGTGTTTATTTAAAATGGTGAGTTGGAGTGATGCCGGTTTGTGTTTATTTAAAGTGGTGAGTTGAGGTGATGCCGGTTTGTGTTTATTTAAAATGGTGAGTTGGAGTGATGCCGGTTTGTGTTTATTTAAAGTGGTGAGTTGGAGTGATGCCGGTTTGTGTTTATTTAAAGTGGTGAGTTGAGGTGATGCCGGTTTGTGTTTATTTAAAATGGTGAGTTGGAGTGATGCCGCTTTGTGTTTATTTAAAATGGTGAGTTGGAGTGATGCCGGTTTGTGTTTATTTAAAATGGTGAGTTGGAGTGATGCCGGTTTGTGTTTATTTAAAATGGTGAGTTTAGTTGATGCCGGTTTTGTTTATTTAAAATGGTGAGTTGAGGTGATGCCGCTTTGTGTTTATTTAAAATGGTGAGTTGGAGTGATGCCGGTTTGTGTTTATTTAAAATGGTGAGTTGGAGTGATGCCGGTTTGTGTTTATTTAAAGTGGTGAGTTGAGGTGATGCCGGTTTGTGTTTATTTAAAATGGTGAGTTGGAGTGATGCCGGTTTGTGTTTATTTAAAATGGTGAGTTTAGTTGATGCCGGTTTTGTTTATTTAAAATGGTGAGTTGACGTGATGCCGCTTTGTGTTTATTTAAAATGGTGAGTTGGAGTGATGCCGGTTTGTGTTTATTTAAAATGGTGAGTTGGAGTGATGCCGGTTTGTGTTTATTTAAAATGGTGAGTTGGAGTGATGCCGGTTTGTGTTTATTTAAAATGGTGAGTTGGAGTGATGCCGGTTTGTGTTTATTTAAAATGGTGAGTTGGAGTGATGCCGGTTTGTGTTTATTTAAAGTGGTGAGTTGAGGTGATGCCGGTTTGTGTTTATTTAAAATGGTGAGTTGGAGTGATGCCGGTTTGTGTTTATTTAAAATGGTGAGTTTAGTTGATGCCGGTTTTGTTTATTTAAAATGGTGAGTTGAGGTGATGCCGCTTTGTGTTTATTTAAAATGATGAGTTGGAGTGATGCCGCTTTGTGTTTATTTAAAATGGTGAGTTGGAGTGATGCCGCTTTGTGTTTATTTAAAATGATGAGTTGGAGTGATGCCGCTTTGTGTTTATTTAAAATGATGAGTTGGAGTGATGCCGCTTTGTGTTTATTTAAAATGGTGAGTTTAGGTGATGCCGGTTTGTGTTTATTTAAAATGGTGAGTTTAGGTGATGCCGGTTTGTGTTTGTTTAAAATGGTGAGTTTAGGTGATGCCGGTTTGTGTTTATTTAAAATGGTGAGTTTAGGTGATGCCGGTTTGTGTTTGTTTAAAATGGTGAGTTTAGGTGATGCCTGTTTGTGTTTGTTTAAAATGATGAGTTTAGGTGATGCCGGTTTGTGTTTGTTTAAAATGGTGAGTTGGGGTGATGCCGGTTTGTGTTTGTTTAAAATGGTGAGTTGGGGTGATGCCGGTTTGTGTTTGTTTAAAATGGTGAGTTGGAGTGATGCCGGTTTGTGTTTGTTTAAAATGGTGAGTTGGGGTGATGCCGGTTTGTGTTTGTTTAAAATGGTGAGTTGTGGTGATGCCGGTTTGTGTTTGTTTAAAATGGTGAGTTGGGGTGATGCCGGTTTGTGTTTGTTTAAAATGGTGAGTTGGGGTGATGCCGGTTTGTGTTTGTTTAAAATGGTGAGTTGGGGTGATGCCGGTTTGTGTTTGTTTAAAATGGTGAGTTGGGGTGATGCCGGTTTGTGTTTGTTTAAAATGGTGAGTTGTGGTGATGCCGGTTTGTGTTTGTTTAAAATGGTGAGTTGGGGTGATGCCGGTTTGTGTTTGTTTAAAATGGTGAGTTGGGGTTATGCCGGTTTGTGTTTGTTTAAAATGGTGAGTTGGAGTGATGCCGGTTTGTGTTTGTTTAAAATGGTGAGTTGTGGTGATGCCGGTTTGTGTTTGTTTAAAATGGTGAGTTGGGGTGATGCCGGTTTGTGTTTGTTTAAAATGGTGAGTTGTGGTGATGCCGGTTTGTGTTTGTTTAAAATGGTGAGTTGTGGTGATGCCGGTTTGTGTTTGTTTAAAATGGTGAGTTGGAGTGATGCCGGTTTGTGTTTGTTTAAAATGGTGAGTTGGGGTGATGCCGGTTTGTGTTTGTTTAAAATGATGAGTTGGAGTGATGCCGCTTTGTGTTTGTTTAAAATGGTGAGTTGAGGTGATGCCGCTTTGTGTTTATTTAAAATGGTGAGTTGAGGTGATGCCGGTTTGTGTTTATTTAAAATGGTGAGTTTAGGTGATGCCGGTTTGTGTTTATTTAAAATGGTGAGTTGTGGTGATGCCGGTTTGTGTTTATTTAAAATGGTGAGTTTAGGTGATGCCGGTTTGTGCTTATTTAAAATGGTGAGTTGTGGTGATGCCGGTTTGTGTTTATTTAAAATGGTGAGTTGTGGTGATGCCGGTTTGTGTTTGTTTAAAATGGTGAGTTGGGGTGATGCCGGTTTGTGTTTGTTTAAAATGGTGAGTTGTGGTGATGCCGGTTTGTGTTTATTTAAAATGGTGAGTTGTGGTGATGCCGGTTTGTGTTTATTTAAAATGGTGAGTTGTGGTGATGCCGGTTTGTGTTTATTTAAAATGGTGAGTTGTGGTGATGCCGGTTTGTGTTTATTTAAAATGGTGAGTTGTGGTGATGCCGGTTTGTGTTTATTTAAAATGGTGAGTTGTGGTGATGCCGGTTTGTGTTTATTTAAAATGGTGAGTTGTGGTGATGCCGGTTTGTGTTTATTTAAAATGGTGAGTTGAGGTGATGCCGGTTTGTGTTTATTTAAAATGGTGAGTTGTGGTGATGCCGGTTTGTGTTTATTTAAAATGGTGAGTTGTGGTGATGCCGGTTTGTGTTTATTTAAAATGGTGAGTTGTGGTGATGCCGGTTTGTGTTTATTTAAAATGGTGAGTTGTGGTGATGCCGGTTTGTGTTTATTTAAAATGGTGAGTTGAGGTGATGCCGGTTTGTGTTTATTTAAAATGGTGAGTTGAGGTGATGCCGGTTTGTGCTTATTTAAAATGGTGAGTTGTGGTGATGCCGGTTTGTGTTTATTTAAAATGGTGAGTTGTGGTGATGCCGGTTTGTGTTTATTTAAAATGGTGAGTTGAGGTGATGCCGGTTTGTGTTTATTTAAAATGTTGAGTTTAGGTGATGCCGGTTTGTGTTTATTTAAAATGGTGAGTTGAGGTGATGCCGGTTTGTGTTAGTTTAAAATGGTGAGTTTAGGTGATGCCGGTTTGTGTTTGTTTAAAATGGTGAGTTGAGGTGATGCCGGTTTGTGTTAGTTTAAAATGGTGAGTTTAGGTGATGCCGGTTTGTGTTTATTTAAAATGGTGAGTTTAGGTGATGCCGGTTTGTGTTTATTTAAAATGGTGAGTTTAGGTGATGCCGGTTTGTGTTTATTTAAAATGGTGAGTTGTGGTGATGCCGGTTTGTGTTTGTTTAAAATGGTGAGTTTAGGTGATGCCGGTTTGTGTTTATTTAAAATGGTGAGTTTAGGTGATGCCGGTTTGTGTTTGTTTAAAATGGTGAGTTTAGGTGATGCCTGTTTGTGTTTGTTTAAAATGGTGAGTTGGAGTGATGCCGGTTTGTGTTTGTTTAAAATGGTGAGTTGGGGTGATGCCGGTTTGTGTTTGTTTAAAATGGTGAGTTGGGGTGATGCCGGTTTGTGTTTGTTTAAAATGGTGAGTTGTGGTGATGCCGGTTTGTGTTTGTTTAAAATGGTGAGTTGGGGTGATGCCGGTTTGTGTTTGTTTGAAATGGTGAGTTTAGGTGATGCCTGTTTGTGTTTGTTTAAAATGGTGAGTTGGAGTGATGCCGGTTTGTGTTTGTTTAAAATGGTGAGTTGGGGTGATGCCGGTTTGTGTTTGTTTAAAATGGTGAGTTGGGGTGATGCCGGTTTGTGTTTGTTTAAAATGGTGAGTTGGGGTGATGCCGGTTTGTGTTTGTTTAAAATGGTGAGTTGTGGTGATGCCGGTTTGTGTTTGTTTAAAATGGTGAGTTGTGGTGATGCCGGTTTGTGTTTGTTTAAAATGGTGAGTTGGGGTGATGCCGGTTTGTGTTTGTTTAAAATGGTGAGTTGTGGTGATGCCGGTTTGTGTTTGTTTAAAATGGTGAGTTGGGGTGATGCCGGTTTGTGGTTGTTTAAAATGGTGAGTTGTGGTGATGCCGGTTTGTGTTTATTTAAAGTGGTGAGTTGTGGTGATGCCGGTTTGTGTTTATTTAAAATGGTGAGTTTCGGTGATGCCAGTTTGTGTTTATTTAAAATGGTGAGTTGTGGTGATGCCGGTTTGTGTTTATTTAAAATGGTGAGTTGTGGTGATGCCGGTTTGTGTTTATTTAAAATGGTGAGTTGGGGTGATGCCGGTTTGTGTTTGTTTAAAATGGTGAGTTGTGGTGATGCCGGTTTGTGTTTATTTAAAGTGGTGAGTTTAGGTGATGCCGGTTTGTGTTTGTTTAAAATGGTGAGTTGGGGTGATGCCGGTTTGTGTTTATTTAAAGTGGTGAGTTTAGGTGATGCCGGTTTGTGTTTGTTTAAAATGGTGAGTTGGAGTGATGCCGGTTTGTGTTTGTTTAAAATGGTGAGTTGGGGTGATGCCGGTTTGTGTTTGTTTAAAATGGTGAGTTGTGGTGATGCCGGTTTGTGTTTGTTTAAAATGGTGAGTTGGGGTGATGCCGGTTTGTGTTTGTTTAAAATGGTGAGTTGGGGTGATGCCGGTTTGTGTTTGTTTAAAATGGTGAGTTGGAGTGATGCCGGTTTGTGTTTGTTTAAAATGGTGAGTTGTGGTGATGCCGGTTTGTGTTTGTTTAAAATGGTGAGTTGGGGTGATGCCGGTTTGTGTTTGTTTAAAATGGTGAGTTGGGGTGATGCCGGTTTGTGTTTGTTTAAAATGGTGAGTTGTGGTGATGCCGGTTTGTGTTTGTTTAAAATGGTGAGTTGGGGTGATGCCGGTTTGTGTTTGTTTAAAATGGTGAGTTGGGGTGATGCCGGTTTGTGTTTGTTTAAAATGGTGAGTTGGGGTGATGCCGGTTTGTGTTTGTTTAAAATGGTGAGTTGTGGTGATGCCGGTTTGTGTTTGTTTAAAATGGTGAGTTGGGGTGATGCCGGTTTGTGTTTGTTTAAAATGGTGAGTTGGAGTGATGCCGGTTTGTGTTTGTTTAAAATGGTGAGTTGTGGTGATGCCGGTTTGTGTTTGTTTAAAATGGTGAGTTGGGGTGATGCCGGTTTGTGTTTGTTTAAAATGGTGAGTTGTGGTGATGCCGGTTTGTGTTTGTTTAAAATGGTGAGTTGGAGTGATGCCGGTTTGTGTTTGTTTAAAATGGTGAGTTGTGGTGATGCCGGTTTGTGTTTGTTTAAAATGGTGAGTTGTGGTGATGCCGGTTTGTGTTTGTTTAAAATGGTGAGTTGTGGTGATGCCGGTTTGTGTTTATTTAAAATGATGAGTTGGAGTGATGCCGCTTTGTGTTTGTTTAAAATGGTGAGTTGAGGTGATGCCGGTTTGTGTTTATTTAAAATGGTGAGTTGAGGTGATGCCGCTTTGTGTTTATTTAAAATGGTGAGTTGAGGTGATGCCGGTTTGTGTTTATTTAAAATGGTGAGTTGAGGTGATGCCGCTTTGTGTTTGTTTAAAATGGTGAGTTGAGGTGATGCCGGTTTGTGTTTATTTAAAATGGTGAGTTGAGGTGATGCCGCTTTGTGTTTATTTAAAATGGTGAGTTGAGGTGATGCCGGTTTGTGCTTATTTAAAATGATGAGTTGGAGTGATGCCGGTTTGTGTTTATTTAAAATGGTGAGTTGAGGTGATGCCGCTTTGTGTTTATTTAAAATGATGAGTTGGAGTGATGCCGGTTTGTGTTTATTTAAAGTGGTGAGTTTAGGTGATGCCGGTTTGTGTTTATTTAAAATGGTGAGTTGTGGTGATGCCGGTTTGTGTTTGTTTAAAATGGTGAGTTGGAGTGATGCCGGTTTGTGTTTATTTAAAGTGGTGAGTTTAGGTGATGCCGGTTTGTGTTTATTTAAAATGGTGAGTTGAGGTGATGCCGGTTTGTGTTTATTTAAAATGGTGAGTTGTGGTGATGCCGGTTTGTGTTTATTTAAAATGGTGAGTTGAGGTGATGCCGGTTTGTGTTTATTTAAAATGGTGAGTTTAGGTGATGCCGGTTTGTGTTTATTTAAAATGGTGAGTTGTGGTGATGCCGGTTTGTGTTTATTTAAAATGGTGAGTTTAGGTGATGCCGGTTTGTGCTTATTTAAAATGGTGAGTTGTGGTGATGCCGGTTTGTGTTTATTTAAAATGGTGAGTTGTGGTGATGCCGGTTTGTGTTTGTTTAAAATGGTGAGTTGGGGTGATGCCGGTTTGTGTTTGTTTAAAATGGTGAGTTGTGGTGATGCCGGTTTGTGTTTATTTAAAATGGTGAGTTGTGGTGATGCCGGTTTGTGTTTATTTAAAATGGTGAGTTGTGGTGATGCCGGTTTGTGTTTATTTAAAATGGTGAGTTGTGGTGATGCCGGTTTGTGTTTATTTAAAATGGTGAGTTGTGGTGATGCCGGTTTGTGTTTATTTAAAATGGTGAGTTGTGGTGATGCCGGTTTGTGTTTATTTAAAATGGTGAGTTGTGGTGATGCCGGTTTGTGTTTATTTAAAATGGTGAGTTGTGGTGATGCCGGTTTGTGTTTATTTAAAATGGTGAGTTGAGGTGATGCCGGTTTGTGTTTATTTAAAATGGTGAGTTGTGGTGATGCCGGTTTGTGTTTATTTAAAATGGTGAGTTGTGGTGATGCCGGTTTGTGTTTATTTAAAATGGTGAGTTGTGGTGATGCCGGTTTGTGTTTATTTAAAATGGTGAGTTGTGGTGATGCCGGTTTGTGTTTATTTAAAATGGTGAGTTGTGGTGATGCCGGTTTGTGTTTATTTAAAATGGTGAGTTGAGGTGATGCCGGTTTGTGTTTATTTAAAATGGTGAGTTGTGGTGATGCCGGTTTGTGTTTATTTAAAATGGTGAGTTGTGGTGATGCCGGTTTGTGTTTATTTAAAATGGTGAGTTGTGGTGATGCCGGTTTGTGTTTATTTAAAATGGTGAGTTGTGGTGATGCCGGTTTGTGTTTATTTAAAATGGTGAGTTGAGGTGATGCCGGTTTGTGTTTATTTAAAATGGTGAGTTGTGGTGATGCCGGTTTGTGTTTATTTAAAATGGTGAGTTGTGGTGATGCCGGTTTGTGTTTATTTAAAATGGTGAGTTGTGGTGATGCCGGTTTGTGTTTATTTAAAATGGTGAGTTGAGGTGATGCCGGTTTGTGTTTATTTAAAATGGTGAGTTGAGGTGATGCCGGTTTGTGCTTATTTAAAATGGTGAGTTGTGGTGATGCCGGTTTGTGTTTATTTAAAATGGTGAGTTGTGGTGATGCCGGTTTGTGTTTATTTAAAATGGTGAGTTGAGGTGATGCCGGTTTGTGTTTATTTAAAATGTTGAGTTTAGGTGATGCCGGTTTGTGTTTATTTAAAATGGTGAGTTGAGGTGATGCCGGTTTGTGTTAGTTTAAAATGGTGAGTTTAGGTGATGCCGGTTTGTGTTTGTTTAAAATGGTGAGTTGAGGTGATGCCGGTTTGTGTTAGTTTAAAATGGTGAGTTTAGGTGATGCCGGTTTGTGTTTATTTAAAATGGTGAGTTTAGGTGATGCCGGTTTGTGTTTATTTAAAATGGTGAGTTTAGGTGATGCCGGTTTGTGTTTATTTAAAATGGTGAGTTGTGGTGATGCCGGTTTGTGTTTGTTTAAAATGGTGAGTTTAGGTGATGCCGGTTTGTGTTTATTTAAAATGGTGAGTTTAGGTGATGCCGGTTTGTGTTTGTTTAAAATGGTGAGTTTAGGTGATGCCTGTTTGTGTTTGTTTAAAATGGTGAGTTGGAGTGATGCCGGTTTGTGTTTGTTTAAAATGGTGAGTTGGGGTGATGCCGGTTTGTGTTTGTTTAAAATGGTGAGTTGGGGTGATGCCGGTTTGTGTTTGTTTAAAATGGTGAGTTGTGGTGATGCCGGTTTGTGTTTGTTTAAAATGGTGAGTTGTGGTGATGCCGGTTTGTGTTTGTTTAAAATGGTGAGTTGGGGTGATGCCGGTTTGTGTTTGTTTAAAATGGTGAGTTTAGGTGATGCCTGTTTGTGTTTGTTTAAAATGGTGAGTTGGAGTGATGCCGGTTTGTGTTTGTTTAAAATGGTGAGTTGGGGTGATGCCGGTTTGTGTTTGTTTAAAATGGTGAGTTGGGGTGATGCCGGTTTGTGTTTGTTTAAAATGGTGAGTTGGGGTGATGCCGGTTTGTGTTTGTTTAAAATGGTGAGTTGTGGTGATGCCGGTTTGTGTTTGTTTAAAATGGTGAGTTGTGGTGATGCCGGTTTGTGTTTGTTTAAAATGGTGAGTTGGGGTGATGCTGGTTTGTGTTTGTTTAAAATGGTGAGTTGTGGTGATGCCGGTTTGTGTTTGTTTAAAATGGTGAGTTGGGGTGATGCCGGTTTGTGGTTGTTTAAAATGGTGAGTTGTGGTGATGCCGGTTTGTGTTTATTTAAAGTGGTGAGTTGTGGTGATGCCGGTTTGTGTTTATTTAAAATGGTGAGTTTCGGTGATGCCAGTTTGTGTTTATTTAAAATGGTGAGTTGTGGTGATGCCGGTTTGTGTTTATTTAAAATGGTGAGTTGTGGTGATGCCGGTTTGTGTTTATTTAAAATGGTGAGTTGGGGTGATGCCGGTTTGTGTTTGTTTAAAATGGTGAGTTGTGGTGATGCCGGTTTGTGTTTATTTAAAGTGGTGAGTTTAGGTGATGCCGGTTTGTGTTTGTTTAAAATGGTGAGTTGTGGTGATGCCGGTTTGTGTTTATTTAAAATGGTGAGTTGTGGTGATGCCGGTTTGTGTTTATTTAAAGTGGTGAGTTTAGGTGATGCCGGTTTGTGTTTGTTTAAAGTGGTGAGTTTAGGTGATGCCGGTTTGTGTTTGTTTAAAATGGTGAGTTGTGGTGATGCCGGTTTGTGTTTGTTTAAAATGGTGAGTTGTGGTGATGCCGGTTTGTGTTTATTTAAAATGGTGAGTTTAGGTGATGCCGGTTTGTGTTTGTTTAAAATGGTGAGTTGTGGTGATGCCGGTTTGTGTTTGTTTAAAATGGTGAGTTTAGGTGATGCCGGTTTGTGTTTGTTTAAAATGGTGAGTTGTGGTGATGCCGGTTTGTGTTTATTTAAAGTGGTGAGTTTAGGTGATGCCGGTTTGTGTTTGTTTAAAATGGTGAGTTTAGGTGATGCCGGTTTGTGTTTGTTTAAAATGGTGAGTTGGGGTGATGCCGGTTTGTGTTTGTTTAAAATGGTGAGTTGTGGTGATGCCGGTTTGTGTTTGTTTAAAATGGTGAGTTGGGGTGATGCCGGTTTGTGTTTGTTTAAAATGGTGAGTTGGGGTGATGCCGGTTTGTGTTTGTTTAAAATGGTGAGTTGAGGTGATGCCGGTTTGTGTTTGTTTAAAATGGTGAGTTGGGGTGATGCCGGTTTGTGTTTGTTTAAAATGGTGAGTTGGGGTGATGCCAGTTTGTGTGTATTTAAAGTGGTGAGTTTAGGTGATGCCGGTTTGTGTTTGTTTAAAATGGTGAGTTGTGGTGATGCCTGTTTGTGTTTGTGCATCCACATTTATGCTTTTGTGTTGATGTGTTTACTGATTATGTTTCTTTGATTTGCTCCCCACCAAAGATGGAAAGAAGTTATATTTTCATGCATTGTCTGTTTGTTATGACAAAGATGGGAAATTTTCGTCATATGTCGGGGCTGTCTCATTACTTGGCAAAAAACATTTTTTGCAAGTTTGTTGATCACACCGGTTTGTGTGTGTGTTTGTTTGTCTCTCTGCTCACTTATACTTGCCTCCAGGTCACAATTTTCAACCGATCTTCACCAAACCTCAGCAAATGGTGGAGTTCGTTGTCGGACACAATCCTATGTCCGATTTGATATGAAAAGGTCAAAAGGTCAACATAGGCCAAAGGTCAACCACTTTTTTCCAAATTTCTAAAATCCACAATTTTCATCCGATTGACTTGAATTTCATATCAGCCTCCTGAAATCAACCACCAACTATTTTTGAGGTCAACATCGGCCAAAAGGTCAACATAGGCCAAAAGGTCAACATCGGCTAAAGGTCAACAACCATTTCAAATTTCTAAAATCGTCAGTTTTCATCTGATTGGCTTGAAATCTGAATAGGATTTTCATATCAGCTTACTGAATTCAACCCCCAACTATTTTTGAGGTCAACGTCGGCCAAAAGGTCAACATAGGCCAAATTTCTAAAATTGTCAATTTTCTCAGATTATCTTAAACTTTGAAGACGATTTGCATATCAGGTCACTGAATTCCACCACAAATTATTTTTGAGGTCAAAAGTATTCTCTACCGAGTGGCATTCTACTTTGTACTATTTTGCCAAGTGTCGCTCCCTGAGTGATTTTTCATTTGTGTGTTTGTCGATGAGTATGATAACTCATGAATGCTTTCAGCTATCTTCATCAAACTTTACCAGAG
Source organism: Myxine glutinosa (assembly GCF_964187855.1). NCBI lineage: Eukaryota > Metazoa > Chordata > Myxini > Myxiniformes > Myxinidae > Myxine > Myxine glutinosa. The sequence continues at coordinate 53,016,321 of NC_136263.1, read as the reverse complement.
GATTCAGTGAGGCCGTCAATGTTTTTTGGTGATACAGGTTAAAGGTGAAGGTTCTCTCGTTTTTTATTCTGGCAATCCATTGAGATAGGAAGCTGAAATTTGGGCACACTAGCACACAAGTGCTTTGGGAAAAACGTTATTTTTATTTTTTTGATTAATAATATAATTAATCAATGAAGTAATTAATTATTTAATTATTATCGATTAATTAAGTGCTTATTTATTTTCTTTCATCTGGGCAATATCTCAGGCACCTTTTGAGCTAGAAAGCTGATATCTGGACACGACAATGACCAAGTGATTTGTCTGTAAAGGATATTTTTGATTTATTGATTAATCATGAGGTGCTCATATCCTAGCCCTTAAGATGACATGACATTGATTGAGAATTCAAGGGGCAGCCAATCTAATATGAAACTACAATCTGCCTTAAATATCTTTCCTCAATGGCCAATTCAAAAGAGCATGAAGCTGAATACTGACAAGTGCGCCCTTATGGAAGTTTGTTTCATGAAGCAACCTCCGCCAAGGCCTCAATTTCCTGTCCAAGCGACTGTACTGCAGAAGGTTGATCATATGAAAATACTTTGTGTTATCATCTCATCTGATCTGAAGTGGAATCTTCACATTCGCAATATTGTCACCAGGGCGAATGCAAAGTTGTTTATGGTGAAGATGCTGAAAAAGTTCAACTTAGCTGTGGAAGATTTACTCACCATTTACAAAGGTTATGTTAGATCACTTTTAGAGGATGCTGTTCCAATTTGGAAAGCGGGTCTCACAATCCGCCAAAGTAACGACCTGGAACAGGTTCAGAAAAGGGCTCTCTGAATCATTCTAGGACAATCATACAGTCATTATGATCAGGCCCTTCAGTTTTGTAATATCTCAACATTGAAACAACTCAGGTTTGAAATTGGTCTGAGATTCACAGGCCAATAATTGCTAACGTCTATGTGAGTTTAGATATCGGCTTCCAGGCCTCAGGCAGGATAGGACATCATACACTCTCACAAATCACATGTAAAACCCACAGGTACAAAAACAGTGCCATACCATACTTTGTTAAAATTCTGAATGAATAATATACATTGCACTCCCTTTTCAAAGGCTAACCCCCGCTCCAGCAGGGAAAATGGCCTTAAAATGCATGTTGTGTTGTTGCACTCCATTTTTACTTCCGCCACCAAAGGTGGATGGAGGGTATGTGTTTTCACCCCTCTCTGTCCGTTTGTCTGTCTGTCCGTTTGTCTGTCTGTCCGTTTGTGAACAAAATATCTCAAAAAGTTGTGAACGCATTCGGACGAAATTTGGCAGAGATGTAGCGTATGTGACAATGACGAAATGATTAGATTTTGGTGAAGATCCGGATTCGGATCCAGCTACTAGAATTTTTAAAGTGATTCTTCACCATTGGGAGATCGGGCCAAAAACGATACATAGCAGGATATCTCAAAAAGTTATGAATGGATTTGGACGAAACTTGGTGGACCAGTTGGGTGTCTGACGAGGACAAATAGATTCGATTTTGGTGAAGATCTGAATATGGATTCGGATATGGAATTTTTTAAATTTTTTCAGTGATTCTTCACCATTGGGAGATAGGGCCAAAACTATGCATTGCGGGATATCTCAAAAAGTTATGGATGGATTTGGACGAAACTTGTTGGACAAGTTGTGTGTGTGACAATGAAGAATAGATTAAATTTTGGTGAAGATCCAGAACCGGATCCAGCTAGTATAATTTTTTCAGTGATTTTTCACCATTGAGTGATATGGCCAACCAGTGGAGGTATGCTCTCAACTGAGTGCCGTTATAATTGTTTTATTTTTTAACATCTTATTTTGACATTTTTTTAAAGTACAAAGTAATTACATGTATATATATTTAATATATTTTGCTGATTCTGATGCACCTCTTCTTTAATCCTTCCCCTGCTTTTGCTGTATTTACCCTCCTTTAGTTTATCCTGCCTTATGTCATGTTATTAGGAGACCATTGGTACCCTTTTGAAATTGCTAAGATTTTTATTATTACTAGCGTGACTCGGCGCACTCAGCGCACCTTACCACACGTTGTTTCAGAGGGATAGGCATCTTTGACCATTTCGGTGTCTTTTGGGTCTTTTGAGTCTTCATGGTGTTTTGGGTCTTCAGGGCCATTTGGGTCTCCAGGGTCTTTTTGATCATCTGGGCCTTTAAGGGTATTTTGGGTCTTTGGGGTGTTTTGGGTCTTTGGGGTCTTTGGGGTATTTTGGTTCGTTGGGGTATTTAAGGGTTTTTGGGTCTTAAGGGTCTTTTGTTTCCTCTGTGTCTTCGGGGTGTTTTGGGTCTTCAGGGTCTTTTTGGGTGTTCGGGGTCTTTTGGGTCTTTGGTGTCTTTTGGGTCTTTTGGGTCTTTGGGGTGTTTTGGGTCTTTGGCGTATTTCTGGGTGTTCGGGGTCTTTTGGGTCTTCGGCGTGTTTTGGGTCTTTGGGGTGTTTTGGGTCTTTGGGGTGTCTTGGGTCTTTGGGGTGTTTTGGGTATTCGGGGTATTTGGGGTCTTTTGGGTCTTTGGCATCTTTTGTGGCTTCATGGTGTTTTGGGACTTCAGGGTCTTTTTGAGCCTCAGGGCCTTCAAAGGTATTTTGGGTTTTTGGGGTCTTCATGGTCTTTTGGGTCTTCAAGAGTATTTGGGTCTTCAGGGGTCTTTGTGGTCTTAAGGGACTTGGGGGGAGTTAAAGGGTCGTCAAAGGTCTGAGGCGTCTCAGCAGTCTAAACGTAATTAAGAGGGTTAATTAAGAGGGTGTTAATTATTACTTGAAGAAGAAGAAGACGTTTACATTGCATGTAAACATAAATAACGCCATAACCATATACGTTTGCTCTATTATAATAAGATTATAATAAGATTATTCTGATTCCATGAAATTTTTGGCGACCTACAGGTCAAACCGGTCATCGTAGGAATTTGAAACTTTGACCATGTATGGTATACCACTTCACTTGATGCATATCCTAAATATGATGTCATAGGTCAAGTGACCCAGCGGCCATATTGGATATATTGAAAATCTTAAAAATCTATCTCCGCCTTCATTTTTTCGACTTATTGAGTTGACACTTGGCATACATATAGTCCACCTCAAGGCGAAGAACGCTCTTTTCTCCGATTTTTGATTTTTTTTGGCTAATTAGTCTACGATGCGCCAATCAAAAAAGTGCTGACTCAGCATTTTCTTTTTAATTAATATTGTAATTCCATGAATTTTGTATTGACCTACAGGCCAAACCGTTAGTCAGATGAACTTGAAACCTTGACCAACTATAGTATGTCACTTGATTGGATGCATACCCTAAATATGACATTATAGGTCACGTGACATGGTGGCCATATTGGATTTTATGAAAACATTTTAAAATGCATCTTTGCTTTCATTTTTCGATCGATTGAGTTGAAACTTTGACCACTTATAGTATGCCACGTGATTGGATGCATATCATAAATATGACGTCATAGGTCACGTGACATGGTGGCCATGTTGAATTTCATGCACACCTTTAACCCTTGGATGCAGTGATTGGGCCTAGGAGGCCCACAAGGTTTTTTTTGTTGCAAAAACTATGCTGTACAATTATTTTTTTTGGAATGAGCCTCATTTTCACCGACTTTCATGTTGTTACACAAAATTCAGTGACATAAATAAATAAAAATTTCATTCAGGCTCATGGGAAAATCTTCATTCTTCACTTATAACCCGAAAATCCGACATGAATGCAGGCCTGGGGCCTTTGAGCATGCCGCACATGCCGCATAAATGTTGTTGTACTACTATGTTATATCATTATTTTCTTTATATGAGCCTCATTATATGCTCCTATAACTTGGTTATAAATAATTCAGTGACAAAAAAATGAAAATTAAAAAACTTTACACGAATACATTAGTGGGGCCTCCGAGGCCCAATGGCTGCATAGGTGTAGGATTTTTGACAGTTGTGGACATATACATTGTAAATAAAAGGATTAGTGAATCATATTTTTTGAGTAAATACTCCTCCATGAGTCTCAACCTTTTAGAGAGGAAAAAGTTGAAAAACAAAAAATAAGAAATAAATTTTGCAAAAAAAAAAAAAAAAGATTCATTACTTGTATGGGATTCCTCCAACTAATAGGATCAATTATTCACATTTTCTGAGCAAATACACATCCATGAGCATCGACCTGGATTGAAAAAGGATATGAAAGAAAAAAATGTTACATTACACGAATACATACATCCGTTGGGCCTCGGAGGCCAAATGGCTGCGTTTATGTAGTATTTTTGACGCCTGGATCTAAGAGTTAAAATGCATCTCCTCCTTCATTTTTCGATCGATTCAATTCAAGCTTTAAACAATCGGATTCAGGTTGCTGTTGGCAATTACTCTGGCGCACAATTGTCCAATCAGGGTGGGGTGTCTTGGTCCCTGGATAATCACTGCTCGCAGTTATAATTTTATAATGAAATTTGTTTGTATTCCTTGTAATTCCTCATTATGTTAGACGTCCAATGTTCAATGCTTTTTCCTTTTTTAATTGTTTACACTGTCTTATGTATAATGTAGATGGTTTTGCCTATTTGACCTGTCGTCTCATCTTCAAATCATCTTCAAATCTGACTGTCTCAAATCTGTCTGTGACTTTGTCTGCCTTTTGTTATAATGTCCACTTTCAGCATGTTAACTAGTGCGCAATTTAATTATACTAGGGCATTGCCCGTACTATATCTATATCTAAAATTATATCCCCCCCCCCCTCTATTTACATGAAATGGTTTGGTCCAAAGCGAACGGCTTCCGGAGTTTGGTAAAGAAATCGCCATCGCGTGCACAAACGCGCAGGAAAGCGAATGAATCGCAAATTCGTTTTTATTAGTTTTAAAACTTTATTAAAACATAGTTTAACGCCAACATAGTTTGCAAACGTGAAATAAATGAATACGCTCTCAAATGTGCCATCCGAGGCAGCGTGTGTCCGCCACGTTCGGCACACGCGATCGTTCGCTGCTCTCTGATTGGTTGAATCGTTTTTTGGACATAGCTCGGTAAGTAATTGTCCGATTAATATGAAACCTTGAAAAGGCACATCCTCGGGTCCCCAGCAATATACCTGGCAAGTTAAAAGTATATCGGACCCGTGGTTGTCGAGAAACAGCGGTCACAGACAAACAGACGTACAGACGTACAAACGTACAGACAGAGATTACTGGAATTATAGATAGACTAGGGCATGCCCGTACTATATCTATATCTAAAATTATATCCCCCCCCCTCTATTTACATGAAATGGTTTGGTCCAAAGCGAACGGCTTGCGAGTGGTGACAATCCCCCCCCTCTATTTACATGCAATGGTTTGGTCCAAAGCGAACGGCTTCCGGAGTTTGGTAAAGAAATCGCCATCGCGTGCACAAACGCGCAGGAAAGCGAATGAATCGCAAATTCGTTTTTATTAGTTGTAAAACATAGTTTAACGCCAACATAGTTTGCAAACGTGAAATAAATGAATACGCTCTCAAATGTGCCATCCGAGGCAGAGTGTGCCCGCCACGTTCGGCACACGCGATCGTTCGCTGCTCTCTGATTGGTTGAATCGTTTTTTGGACATAGCTCGGTAAGTAATTGTCCGATTAATATGAAACCTTGAAAAGGCACATCCTCGGGTCCCCAGCAATATACCTGGCAAGTTAAAAGTATATCGGACCCGTGGTTGTCGAGAAACAGCGGTCACAGACAAACGTACAAACGTACAGACAGAGATTACTGGAATTATAGATAGATTACAACGTACTATTTTGCTGCCCTTTCTTTCTTCTTCTATGTTTGAATGTTTATGATTGGTTGAATAAAACCATTTACCTACCGACCTACTCTAATCAATTAATCGATTAATTATTTAATTATTTAATTAATTACATAATGTAAAAAAAGTTACAGATGTATATGAAACACTGGTGGTTTAGGTATGCTATTAGCTAATTGATTAATAAATTAATTATTTTACAATTATTATATATTTATTTTAATTACACAATTAATAATCAATTATTGATTCTCTCGATTTTCGTCACAGCTGTCAGGCTACCATCTGACGCCTTTTTGTCTGTCTGTCTGTTTGAGAACAGGATATCTGAAAAAGTTGTGGACGGTTTTGGACGAAATTTTGTGCAGAGGTTGGGTGTGGGATACGGACGAAATTATGAGATTTTTGTGAAGATCCGGATCTGGATATGTGAATTTAAAAAATAATTCTTCACCATTAAGAGATAGGGCAAAAACGATATAATCACACAATATTTCAAAGTTATGGACAGATTTGGCCAAAACTTGGTGGACAGGTTGGGTGTGTGACAAGGAAGAATTGATTCGATTTTTGTGAAGATCCGAATCCGGATCAGAGTTTATTTTAGTGATTTTTCACAATTAAGTGAAAAGGATAAAAGGCACCATATGCCAAAAACGTTATGGACGGATTCAGATGAAACTTGGTTGATGAATTGCTTAGGCGACAAGAACCTGTCGAATAGATTTTGGTTCAGGTCCGAAACCAGATCCGGCCTATCAGTGGATACAAAATATAAACTGTTCAGCCTGGCGGAGATATGCACTCTACCGAGTACCGTTCCAACAGTTACGGTGTCGGTTTAGTTACGTTTAGGGTTTTAATGTTTAGCTCTTATTTGTAAATCACCCAGCAGAGTTTACCAGAGATTTCCTAGTGGTTTATTTGACCCATTCATTTTCACATGCCTATTTATAGCTTCAGCCAACTGAGCTAAAAATAATAATTTGCACAATTTGGTGGTGAAGTCTCGAAACATCTCCTCTTGGGTAGTATATGCTCCTATTTCTGGATACTAGCATGAAAATTATTACTCTACAACCCTTTCATTTAAAATAATACTGTTTATTACCTCCACCACCAAAGGTAGATGGAGGTTATGTTTTCACCCCTGTCTGCCTGTCTGTTTGTTGGTCTGTTTGTCCGTTTGTGAACAAAATATCTCAAAAAGTTGTGGACGGCTTCGGACGAAATTTGGCAGCGATGTAGCGTATGTGACAAGGACGAAATGATTAGATTTTAGTGAAGATCTTGATTCAGATCCGGCTACTATAATTTTTAAGTGATTCTTCACTATTGGGAGATGGGGCCAAAAACGATACATAGCAGGATGTCTCAAAAAGTTATGGATGGATTTGGACGAAACTTGTTGTATAGGTTTTGTATATGACAAGGAAGAATCGATTCAATTTTGGTGAAGATGCGGATCCGGATCCAGCGAGTAGAAGTTCTTAAGTGATTTTTTTTTTTTTTTTTTTTTGGATACTGAATCGAGGTTCGTGAAAGAGCTAACATTTCTTTCACAAACAAATCAACCAGACAAACAAAATATATAAAAAGAGGGAGCGGAAGACAAGATGGGAAGAGAAGGGGAAGCACACAAACACAACATTTGAGAGCAGGGAGAAGTGTGGGAGGGAGAGGGTTTGGGAGGGGTATAAAACACAACGAGACCAAGGACTTCCAGGACAGAAGTTGGTATTTCAAAAAAAAGTGTAGGATTTTGGGAGAAATTAGCGGGGGTAGAAAAGATCAAGGTTTTGGATGGGGCAAGATAAGAGATGGTGGTGAACAGCTGTTTTAAAGACCTGGAGGGTGGAGTGGGATTGAAGAGAGTGAGGGAGTTTGTTCCAGAGGCAGGAGAAAAGAGGAATGAAGGAGTGAAGGTGAGCAGAGAGTCTTGATTTTGGCAGTTTAACCATAAGAGGGTTGCAGGCAGATCTTGTGTGACCTGTAGGAATATTTGGGGGACAGAGCCCAGAGAGAGCTGGGGGGGGGGGGGCAAGGCCAGAGAAGAGTCGGTACAAGACAGAAAGACCACCTACCTGCCTGCGGTGAGTGAGTGAAAAGCCCTTGGGGTTAGCTTCATCGTGGGAGATTCCAATGATTCTGAACGCTTTAGTTTCAACAGCGTGAAGACGAGCTAGGTGTGAGGCAGGAGCACCAGACCAGAGGGGAGAGCAGTATTCCATAGAGCTGCGGATGAAAGCCTTGTAAGTGGTGAGGAGCTCAGGTGTACCAAGGAAGGACTTTGCCCGACGGAGGATGCCCAGTCGGCGACTGGCTTTGGAGGCCATATTTGAAATGTGGTTTTCCCAGGAAAGATCATGGGAGATAGTGAGACCCAAAAGCTTGAGTGACAGAACTTCTTGGAGAGGATTATTCAGAAAGTGGATGGGAGGGTTGTCCAGTCGGTCTTTTCGGAGAGACATCGTAAGAGTGTGAGATTTGTCAGGATTGAAAGACATGTTCCACTTGTTTGCCCAGTCTGTGATTTTGTCCAGGTCTGCAGAGAGTGAGGAGGCTGCAGACTGCCGATCTGAGGGATGAGGAATGGAGCGACAGGGAGTAGAGTCGTCAGCAAAGAGATAGAGAGGATTTTCAAGAGCGTCAGAGAGATCATTGATGAAGACCAGAAAAAGCACAGTGCCCAGAACACTGCCTTGGGGAACTCTAGCCTGAACAGGAAGAGGAGATGAGAGAAACCCATTCAGGGCCACACGTTGACTACGACCAGAGAGGAAGTCCGCCAGCCATGCGTGGAGATTTCCATGGATACCAAAGGAGGAGAGTTTGGTGAGCAGAGCAGGGTGCCAGACCGTATCGAAGGCACGTGAAATGTCAAGGGAGACAGCTCTAATTTCCTGTTTGGCGTTGAGGACCTCCATCCATTGTTGAGAAAGCAGAAGCAACATGTCCAGAGTAGAGTGACCAGGTCTGAAACCAAATTGATGATCAGAGATCAAGCCATTGGAGAAGAGGAAAGATTTCATATCTGAAGCAATGATGGATTACATGACTTTGCTGATAATTGGGAGAAGGCTGATTTGTCTGTCGTTGCTGGGATCTGTTTTTGCACCTTTTTGTGCAAAGTGGTTATGTTGGCAGATTTCCAAGCAGATGGCAGATGACCTTGAGCAAAAGAGAGGGTGAAGAGAACAGAAAGAGGGAGTGAAAGAGCAGAAGAACATGATTTTAGGACCCGTGGGCTGATGCCGTCAGGTCCAGTTGCAGAATCAGAGTCAAGGGTTGACAAACCTTTCCACCTTGTCAGGAGGAAAGGACACAGAGTCCAGGAGCAGCTGGGTACGACTGGGTACGGTGGGTACAGAGAGGGATGGGTTTGGGACACAAGATTTAGAGGCAAACACAGAGTTGAGGCATTCAGCTTTTTCACGTGCGGAGTCAGCCGTGTGGCCATTTGAGGTGAGGGAGGGGATGGAGGGGGAACAAACACCAGAAACAGATTTGACCAGACGCCACCAGGATTTGGAAGAGGGAGACAGATAAGAGAGTTCGGTTTGTACATGTTTAGTTTTAGTACAGCCCAATTTAGTGACTCACTATACAAATGGTTTTCAATTTTCAAGTCAATCGGATAAAAAAATGGCGATTTTAGAAATTTGACCTCCAGATGACCTTTGACCTTTGGCCTCAAAATCAATGGGCTTTTCATTTGTGACTACAACTTGGTGAAATTTTGTGAAGATCGGTTGAAAAATTTGACCTGTAGGTGATTGACATGCAGACACACAGACAGACAGACAAACAGACAGACAGACAAACAGACAGACAGACAAACAGACAGACAGACAAACAGACAGACAGACAAACAGACAGACAGACAGAATAATGCACAAGACCAACCAATATACTTGAAAAATCTTCGATTTTGCAAGTAATAAATGTGGTGTGGTGCGTTGGCTGGTACTCAGCTCCGTTCTCCACAACGATTTGGGGCCGTCACATTGCATGGGAAAACACGCAATGGCGCAAAGTCGGGTCCTTCTCGTTCGGCTGCACCGAGCTCCCGACCATCCCGAACTTCCCAGGCGCACACGACACGAAGCGCAGCCGTCACGAGCCAACACCAAGAGAGAGAAAGGGATGCGTCCGTCTTCACCAACACCCGGAACAGAGAGAGTGAATGCAAATGCGACTGCCTTTTACCTTGCGAGGAACAGAGAGAGAGAATGCGACTCCTCATACCCAGAGCCCAGACCAAGAGAGAGAGAAAAATGGTGGTGCTTCTCCTTTTTGCTCCGACTGTCTCTGATGTTCTCTTTGACATCACCCGTGCTCCAATCACGAGCGCCGTCGAATCGTCCCAACCAATCGTTCTTTGGGGTGTGGCCTCACGGCCACACTTGGCGTCCGTCGAGAATATTCGGCTGGGTGGTGTAGTCGTGTCTGGGTACCGTCGGCGATTATGTTATTTTAATCAGGGGCTGTCGCATGGCTAGCCGAGTGTGCTTTATAAGAAGGAAGGGAAAAATCACAAAGGCAATTACACACTGAGAATTTATCCATAGGCCCTAACTAATTAGCATAGCACCACCTCTCACATGGAGACACATAACGCTTACACAGACATCCGGTCCTAACTTAAATACATTGAGGTGGCTTCATGGCATATGGAGCACACTAATCTATACAATTCTACCTTGACTACAGTATTTCATTACCTATCCCCATACATGCAACAGTATACTATCAGAGAACATGAAGATTAACACAGTATACTATCAGAGAACATGAAGATTAACACAGTATACTATCAGAGAACATGAATATTAACACAGTATACTATCAGAGAACATGAAGATTAACACAGAATACTATCAGGAATATGAAGATTAACACAGTGTACAATGAGAGAACATGAAGATTAACATAGTATACTATCAGGCAACATGAAGATTAACATAGTATACTATCGGGCAACATGAAGATTAACACAGTATACTATCAGAGAACATGAAGATTAACACAGTATACTATCAGAGAACATGAAGATTAACACAGTATACTATCAGAGAACATGAAGATTAACACAGAATACTGTCAGGAATATGAAGATTAACACAGTGTACTATCAGAGAACATGAAGATTAACACAGTATACTCTCAGGCAACATGAAGATTAACACAGTATACTATCAGAGAACATGAAGATTAACACAGTATACTATCAGAGAACATGAACATTAACACAGTATACTATCAGAGAACATGAAGATTAACACAGTATACTATCAGGCACCATGAAGATTAACACAGTATACTATCAGGCAACATGAAGATTAACACAGTATGCTGTAGGAACATAAAGATTAACACAGTATACTATCAGAGAACATGAAGATTAAAACAGTATACTATCAGGAAACATGAAGATTAACACAGTATGCTATCAGGAACATGAAGAGTAACACAGTATACCATCAGGAAAATGAATATTAACACAGTATACCATCAGAGAACATGAAGATTAACACAGTTTACTATCAGAGGAGAAGAAGATTAACACAGCATACTAACATGGAACAATAAAATACCGTTGAATATTGATCTGAACTTTGCAATAATAAAATTTATTGGGATTTTCTATTTAAAAATTTTTTTTGCAATAGTGAAACCTTTAAATTGTGTTTTAAAGGTTTCAAGACATGAACACAGAACAAGCACACCGTGCACTCTCTTGTCATTGTGACCATCTTTGTGCTTTTAAAGTAAGAACTGAAACTTGTTAGTTCATCTTGGAGGAACTCATTAAGACGCAGTATGTGCCGATGTGCTTATGCACAGTACTATTACGTTTGTGGGGGTAGGTAATGAAATAGCTTAGTGAAATCAGGATTGCATGGACCGTGTGACGCGAAGGAGAAGCCCACCTCGATGTAACTAAGTGGGGAATCTGTATAGAATAAGGTCGTGTGTGTGTCTCCATACGAGGGGTGGGGCTATGGTAATTAGGTAGGGCTTAAGGATAATTGCCAGTGTGTAATTGCCCCTGTGATTTGTCCCTTATGTTTTATTTAATCAAAAGGTCCGCCATTACAACCACAATTACAACAACGGCCATCGCACCGTCATGCTGAGAGTATAACTGGACATTACGATCGATCGGGCAAGTAAACCCCACCCCACGACCTCCGACGTCATCCAAACATTCCCAAAGGCATCTAGACTCCGCCTTGGTGACTCCTGGCGCAGAAACCATGCCCCAAACTTCGTGACTGGTTTAGGAGCCCTGGGATGATGTAATGGGATGTCAGGATTGGTCGGGGAGTGACGTCAGCGAGGGACAAAGGAGGATGCATCCCTCTCCCTCACTCTCTCTTGTTCTGGCTCTTGTGTCGAGTGGGCACTGTTGTCTCGGGTGCGCTAGTGAGGAGACGTGTTGGAGCTTTGGAACTTTTGCAACGTTGGAGGAAGGGATGTTGTTGACTGTGGTGCTTTTCGGGGGAGGGGAGAGCCGCGTTTGGCTTGGCGGTGGAAGCGAGGAAGGGTCGGTTCACTGCTTTCTCACGCCTGGGCGTTTTCGGCACCATTTGTTGGAGCGTTTTCCGCGCGGGTGGCTGCATGGACTTCCAACGACCACCAGGCTCCTCGAGGCCATTTGAGACGCAAAGCTGAGTGCCGGCCGGCTTAAAACATTTATTTTTATTTAATCTTTCCCCTTGTGTGTTTTTGTGTCTGAGTGGAGAAGTCTCGCTGTAGGATTTATTTGACCTAATCCTTTATTTTGCCATGCTTGATTTTCATTGAATTTATTATTGTGGCATTTTTCATTTGTCGTGTTTCTGTGTTTGTGGGTCGAGTAATAGAACCCCGTGGCGGCCATCCGATCAGATAAGGCTTCTCGGGCTTTTCCCGCGCATGCCAATGATAATCCCGCCAAGTTTGGAAATGCGCCTCGGAGTTAAAGCAATGTTCGGCTATCTGTCCAAGGCTGGTCTTCATCGGCCACGGACTTGACAGTACTAACAACATCACACAAATGTGAACCTGCTCGTCCATCATTGCAGTTGCAACATCACGTGATGATGCAATCTTGTTGGAGTCGTTTAAACTAAATTTCCTCCTTGTATCCTAAATCACACCATGGTACCATCTCGTAGTAAGCAATGTAGAAGCACACCTACATCACATATACCATCAATCTTGGCTCGATCTGGCCTCTTGCTCGAGTTTTGGTTTTGGCCCTCGAGGAAGGACCACCATATTGTCGTCGAAACGTCAGACCCTCCCCTTGTAGAGGTCTTTGTCTTCAGGCAAAACTTGTTTTTATTCAATCTTCAATGTTTTTCCCAATTTTCCGAAACATGTTCTTGAGACGTCAATATTTACCATAACGTGACTAAGGCTGCAGTTCAGATATCCATGTGGAGAGAAACTGAGATCCCTTGATGTCACCGTGTGCGTGTCATCGCAGTCAGAAGCGATGGTGGTGCATGATGATGGTGCACGTGTGGAAAATGGTCAGCTGATTCTGCAGTTTCAATGTTTAACACAAATAAAGTACGAAATAAAAATGACCAAAATGTCGAGAAAAATACAGATACAAAAAATACGAAATTTTTTTATCTACCATATAAAACGCAATGTCAGTTTTTATGTTTGCACAGATGTCTGTCCAAGGGTAGGTTTTAAAGGCCAATCTTTTAACACCCTTGATGTCGTCGTGTGCATTCACTATGGTCTATTTTTTTAGGATAAAACAAACTCGAAAAACATTTTCCATAAAATAGTAATAATGTCTCTTCGATTGGAAATGCAGACGGTGGCTTGCAAAACAAGCCTCAAGGGCGGTGTACAGAAGCGTTCTTTTAAAAATAACAATACATACAAGGCTCAGGGAAGTGAAATTAGCCGCACGTGATTTGCAACACGCGGAGAGTAAAACGAGTGTTCATTTACATCCGTATGATGTCTTATAAATAAAGAAGATATAAGCACACCTGACACGAAACCGAGGCCTCAGACTTTGGCAGGCTCACGAGGCTGCACCATCAAATAAAGTGTTCCGGTCTGTCATTTTTGACGGACTTTGTCCTAGCTATATATATATTAACCTGTGAATTTCTGTAGTTTAGGAGGTCTAAACCTCAGGCACGGAATCTGGCCAGGTTATTTGCACCAATTGCTTATTTTCAAAGGAAAGTTGTAAGCTCTTTAGCATTCACGAGGAGGTATGAGGAGGTGGTTTGGCCAGTTTTAGACACTTTGAAAGTCATGCATTTTGAGGAGTACAATACCTGGCCCATGAATCACTCGGACGAGAGTTGGGGTCGTTTGGGCTGTCCTGAATGAAAAATTTTCAGCTTGCTGGAACCGCCTGGACCCACGATCAAAAGACATAACCCTCCTTAATCTTTTCTACGGGGGTTTGCCAAAGATACTGTTTACAACACCAAGGTGGCAAATCTGCAGCATCTTCGTTCTCGGATCACAGCTGCATGTGCACTAGTGGACGCAAACATGCTGAGCCGAACATGGCAAGAACTCGTGCACCGCCTTGATGCCCTGCACATGACAAACGGAGCTCACGTTGAAGTGTATAGATGGTGTGCACAAAACTTTATGAGTTTCTGTATCATATAAACCAAAGGGTATCATTATAACATTTGTGGTTATAAATGTATTAACATCCAAAGTTGTCCTGGTCTTTTTTGAACACCATGCACTACCAGGAACAAGTACCATCAAAGCATAATTATGCAAAATGCAGTCGTGACTGCAGATCATTATGCTTCTCTATAACAGTCATGGAAATGAGAATTTACACACTTGTAAAATTTATGGTAAAGTTTAGTTAGATGGTGTAAGATCTGTCCTTGATGTTTTGGGAATGTAGAATTGGTTAGCTTTGGATTACTGCATTGGTGTTTTTTTGTTTATGTGTATAATATTGTCGTGTGACTACCCTGTGTGGTGAACACCGCAGGGTGAGACGGATGACCAAACGAGCTTTAACTCCGAGGCGTTCAATTCAATATGATGGTATTCGTTATTCGCGAGGGAAAAGGGGAATGATAAATTTACCTGGACAGCCTCCACCCAACGTCTTCACATCTGGATAAATGAACTCAAACAACACAGAATTAAAATGTACAAAAATACAGGGTTTATTGAAGAAAATGTCGGTAACAAAGACAACACGATAAAACTATATTCCTAATTGGAGTGCTCCCATACAGACCCGAATACAGACAAAGGATAAAATAACTGAAAATAAATATATGTTATTTGTGGCACTTATCTCCAATCGGCTGGTGTATCTCGTCAGGAATCGTCAAAGATCGTCTGAGGCCTTGGCGGAAAACGCACATTTGTTGACGCGAAGTAGGCCTCACTCTCAGCCCGCTCACTCTGGGCTCCGTGCGCGAAGCGATCGGCTTTGGTGTGCAGCTCGCTCCTCCAGCCGTGCTTGTCCTCACGATCTCTACATGGAAACCGCAGCTCTCCGTCCGCAGTTCCACCTCCTCACGACCACCAGCAAGATGTCGGAACATGACCATTCACGATGAAGCTTCCTTGCGCAAGAGCAAAGTGCAACCATTCGCTATGGGGTCCGGAATGAGAAGAACCAAAAGGACCGATACTGAGAGACAAAATGTCGATGCTGAGAGAGAGCTTTTTGGCGACCGTTCACCAACAAAGTCCGGACCCAAGAAGACGGCAAAATGTCAGCAGTCAACCGTTCACCGCATGTTCCAAAAACGAGAAGACAAAATGTCTGCCGTTCCACCTATTTTGTACTTGTGGCTCTGACGTCATCCGTGCCTGCTTCACCAATCCCATAATTCCATCTTAGCAATCTCTGTGTCAATCAAATCCTGGACCAATCACTGCTCTTCGAGGCATGGCTTCATGAACCTGCCTGTACTTGTGCGCTCACCAAGTTGGTGTTATCAGCAATAGTGCTTCATGCCTGGTTTCCGGTTGGTTTTTAATTAGTCTGGTTAATGGCCGATTTCTGGCTGGGTGTCTGCAGTGCGGTGTCAAAAAGAACACATGAAAAGATTGCAGAGGAAATTACAAACAGGGAATTAATTACCCATAATCCCTCACTAATTAACAAGCCCCACCCCTCTGATGGAGATGAAGATACAAGCTTGCCCGACATCCGGTCTACACAAATTTCCTACCGATGATACATCGAGGTTTCTTCTTCTTCACGACAGTTGGAGCACACTACCTACGCAATTTACCTGGACTAAGGTATCCCTACCCTCCACAAACGTAACACTCCCCCCCCCCCCCCCCCCTGGAACCATAGCTCCGGCAAGGTTCATTGCAGGCACTACCATTCCAATCTTAACACTTACCGACGCACTTAATTAGCCTATGAAATAAATCAGTAGGGCTGTGGGAAGCGAGCCGTAGCTACTTACCTGTTCTCCTTATCGTTCTACCCCCTCAAGCAGCAATTCATATTTCAAATATTTACAAAACTTGAAGTCCTTGCTCCGAACTCCTGGGGCAGGAAGAAAAAGTTAAAACACACAAAAACTACCTTAACCACAAAACTTCAAAATCCAAACATTCAAAATTTCTAAAACATTTATACAACCCCATCCTATAGACCACGTCCCCCGGTGGATGCCACAATACCCAACATGATCCCCGGAGCCATCCAAATGGAGCCATCCATCCAAACAAGTGGAAAATGTCTTTCAATCCTGACAAATCTCACACTCTTACAATGTCTCTCCGAAAAGACCGACTGGAAAACCCTCCCATCTACTTTCTCAACAATCCTCTCCAAGAAGTTCTGTCGCTCAAGCTTTTGGGTCTCACTATCTGCCATGATCTTTCTTGGGAAAACCACATTTCCAAGCTGGCCTTCAAAGCCAGTCGCCGACTGGGCATCCTCCGTCGTGCGAAGTCCTTCCTTGGCACACCTGAGCTCCTCACCACATACAAGGCTTTCATCCGCAGCTCAATGGAATACTGTTCCCCCCTCTGGGCTGGTGCTCCTGCCTCACACCTAGCTCGGCTTCACGCTGTTGAAACCAAAGCTTTCAGAATCATTGGAATCTCCTGCGATGAAGTTAACTCCGAGGGCCTTTCACTCTCTCACCACAGGCAGGTTGGTGGTCTTTCTGTCTTCTACCGACTCCTGTCCGACCTTGCTCCCCCAGCTCTCTCTGTGCTCTGTCCCCCCAATATTCCTTCAGGTCGCACAAGATCTGCCTGCAACCCTCTTATGGTTAAACTGCCAAAATCTAGGCTCTCTGCTCACCTTCACTCTTTCATTCCCCTTTTCTCCCACCTCTGGAACAAACTCCCCCACTACCTTCAATCACACTCCTCCCCCCAGGTCTTTAAAACAGCTGTTCACCACCATCTCTTATCTTCCCCCATCCAAAACCTTGATCTTTTCTACCCCCGCTAATTCACCCCAGATACACTTTTTTTTTGAAATTCCAACTTCTTTCCTGGAAGTCCTTGCAGTGTCCATATGTTTTATACCTCTCCCACCTCCCCCAAAGCCCTCCCCCTCCCACATTTCTCCCGATGTCCCTGCTCTCAAATGTTGTGTTTGTGTCCTTCCCCCTCTCTCCCCATCTTGTCTGCCGCTCCCCTTATTTTTCGTGTTTTGTGTGTCGGTTTGACTTTTTGTGTGATTAATGTTAGCTCTTTCACGAGCCTCGATCTTGTATGCAAAAAAAAAAAAAAAAAAATGCCCCAAATTTCCGCGGGCCCTGTACTGGTGTTATAGGTGAGTGACACGGCTCGGTGGATTTCATCCACATTCACTCACACAAATCCCATAACCATTCACTCACATTTCAAAATAAAATCAACAAAGCACGTATTTCACCCCCCCCCCCCCCTGTAAGACCATGGCATAGATGTCATTACACATGTGTGTGTGTGTGTGTGTGTGTGTTTCTACTAAGCAGCGGGGAGGTACCGTACAAGCAAGTACAAAAACAAGTCGCCCGACTTACGACTTCTTCACCCCCCTCCCCTTTAACTCTTGGCCCCATGGCAGCCAAACAGCTCCTTAAGCTGTCGTCCCACTGGGGAGGTCTCCAGACCAGTCTCCGTCACCTCAGGCTTTCACATAGCCTAACGGATCGCCAAGGGTCTCCACACCGCAGGGTGCCCAAACAGACCCCACCACCGATGGGCTCCAAATTTCCAGACATCACTGGATGCCTGGGGCAATTACCGCAGAGGGGGCCGCAGTCACCGCTCCTCCAGAGTTTGATCCATACCTGCGGACACACACCTTTCCCACCCACAAAATCCACAAAAAGATTTCCTCCCCCGCTGCCATTCAATTCTCAACCACATATTTCAATAAAAAGATGTCACAAAAAGATGCTTGCAAAAAAAGATGCAAAAACATTGCCTGCTTACATGTGAAATCCCCATTCACATTTCAATCACATTTCGAAACACAATAATCACGATTTAATCTCCATCCTCACAACCACACAGAAACACCATAACCTTTACACATAAACAAACGCCACCCACAAGACACTTTGTGGCACACATACTAATCCCCTCACCGGCTGTGCCATCACTCTCACCCGCCCTTATTACAAATTACTCATGTCCAAATTTCTACAAGCAAGTACTGAACCCTGGAACAGTAAACATCAAGGCACCTTACCTTACCTTGATGTGCAGGTAGTTGCAGGTTGGTCGGGTCTAAAAGCACCATCCACCCTACCAAATCCCCAAATTTGTACCATATGGCCTATCAAATTCCACCAAATTTCCTTTTGTCCCACTGTACTGGCAAGCATGTGGATCCGCCTCCTCCAGTGACCTTTACTACACTAATACATTTGGCTACGACAGCTCCTCCCTTCTACCGTGCAAGGGCCATCAAGATAAGTGGAGCAGCTGAAACGCCAACAAGTTAACAAGTAATATATATATATATATCAGTCATTATGAGACTTCATACCATGAGTGGCGAACCACCATTAAGGTTTCCCATCAAGCTTTGCTGTACATTAATGGGAGCGATAAGCACCGCCTGCCACACAGTACATTATCTCTGGTATCCACTCATTATATGGAGTTGCCTGAATGCGGCCGGCAGTAACCAATCAAACTATAATTTAAGTTATCCAGCCTAATGAGCGCATGCTGTGACGTCACCGTCACATATGTGCGCTTTGCCTGCCAAGCTCCGGAAGAGCCATCCGCCAGTGCGTTATTTAGATCTTTGTTCAGGTACTGTCATCAGTGCATACAAATACTCACAGTTACCGACCTGGTTTCGCCCTTGTTGGAGCTTCATCAGGGCAACGCAGTGAGACCTGCATACACTGTCGGATGTAAATATGTAAAAAAAAATGATGGAGCTTGATGAAATGAAAAAAAAAAAAATGAAAAAAAGAAAAAAATGATGGATGTAAAAAAAACCTGTAAATTACGCACTATCTGATGGCTCTTCCGGAGCTTGTCAGGCAAAGCGCACGCATGTGATTGATATATATATATGTGTGATTATAATTTTGACATGTTGGGAAACTCATTGACACGGGTTGAGACTTGGAGTGTGTTCAGTTACCAAGTTTCTTGCAGAGTGCTAGCCAAGTGGCTTTAAGCACTCAAGCAAGCACTCAATTAGAAAGCGTTGATAAGGAACGGCTGGTTTGGCAAGCGCTAGCTATCTGCTTGGTAACTGAACATACCCTTGGTGTGCTCTGGTCACTTGGCCACAGTGAAGAACAAGACCACCTGATTAGAGGAACACCAACAGAAGACTTTATGTATTGTAATGTATGCCAGTTATAGTTATACTCAATGGTTTGCTGTGGAGGAGGAGACAAAGAGTTCAATCCAATTAGAAGGATCGATAAAACCTAAAGGGAACAATGCATTGGTTTGGCTTGGAGTTGGTACAGTCCATAGGTGTCTTGCAGGTCTTACATAAGTGGTGCTTTTGTTTACACTGCTGTGACTCGAGGAGATTGTGGTGAAAAATTGAGATGGTTTGTGCAGCTGCATAGTCGAGCAAGCTTCTGATGAGCTGGAGAAGATTAAGTTGCTTTGTCATAAGTGTGGTCCCTATAGGTAACTTAGACCCCAACATGTGGTCTGCGACCTTTCTATTTCCTGCTAAGTCCCATCGCTGCTGAAAGACAACTGGGGAGATACTCCAGCAAGGAAAAGGTAGCTCCAACATAACCAGCAACAAGACAAACTGTTCTGTACTCTTTAAAGGTAACAGCCACATGTGCCACACACATAGTATGCGAACAGTGCTGTTGTGTGGCCTTGAGTTCAGCTATTCTACTGTTTCTGATCAGAGCAGGTGTTCTTTGTGAGTTTGTTCTTCCCTGTGACTGATTTCAATCTAACGAGGGTCACATTTTGTGTGTCAGAATCAGCCTTCGTTTTGTTTGTTGTTCAGGCCTCCGGCTTAGTATTAATTGTTTAATTAAGTCAAGGGGTTAAGAGTTAAGTGAAAGGCTCAGGTTTAATTAAATCAGGTTTAAGGGTAATCAAATTTCCTGTATTAATTTATGAATAAATGTTTTTAATTTTAAATATCTCCAACATTGTGAAAGGATTCTTGTTTCCCTGTTAATTGGCCATCTTAAGCGCTGGGTTGTTGGGGGTCACCAGCTGATCTGATGACTGCAGCATGATTGTTGTTGTTGATGTTGTTGTTGTTGTGTATCCCCGGACAGTTCTCTTGAATAAACCCGCGGCTTGGAGATGGCCGATTGATCACCCAGGAGCGACCCAGAGATCCCCCACATCTAGGATGGTGTACCCCACATCACAAAGTCACGGCCATGACAGAGTGTATTAAAGAGAAAGAGACAAGGGGGAAAGGGTCGGTCCATGGGGACCGATCAGCACTCTGACCGTGACAGTGCTGCCCTGACGAATCCAGGCAACAGGGTAGAAATGGGAAAATTTGCCTCCCGGCTTCCGTTGTGGTGGAGGGGGATGTATAACCACCACGAGGAGGAGTCCTCGATAGTTGTTGCGGCCTGGTTTTATATCTTGGAGTGTGGTTTGGTTGTGCTCCACCACCGGGTAGCATGGCTTAGCCTTTGTCGGGTCCATCGACTTCCCGCCTTTCCCCGGTCATGTGACAATGTTGCAAACATGATCCAAGGAGAGGGATGATTACACTGTACAAATAACTTTATTTTGTCCTTTTCTATAAACTTTCATTTTCGCTCCCCATCCCCACCCCTTGCCCTCCCCAAACACTGTATGGTTTTATATTACATTCGTCCCATGATAACAATGGTAATACCCATGAATAAAACATAACATCTCCATCACACTACTGGTAAAATATCAATTTTATGGCTGTTTTCTTCCACCCGTTTATTACGCTCATTCAACAGAATATACTGTATACATAATGCTGTACAATTCTATGTTATATATTTCACTTGGTCATTTGATCATTTTTAAACCACCATGCCATGATGTCCAGACAAGCCGTTTCTGTACGCTGTACTTGGCAAGTCAATCCTCAGGTCACTCAGCCAATGGATAACCCGTGTGTGGCAGTCGGACAACTTGAAAATCGTTGGTCTAGTTGATTAATCGACCAGGTAATAAACGTGCCAGGCATTTCCAACCAAAAGGTGAACACCACCCCCATCATCTGGATCGGGGTTCAGGCTTAGGCCAGAGTTAAGTCTGAAACTGGAGATGAAAAAACTAGGTTTGGGGCTGTGTGAAGATGAAGTTGGAGCAAGAAGATGGGAGAATCTTGCCGGACGGTACTATTCCAGGCAGAAGGTCAGGGCAAAAAGTGGCACCAGCAAGGTTACGTCAGTAGGAAAGCTACCAACATGGCCACCGTTATGATGGCGTTTGGTCTTGGAGCCAGCCACCTGGCTCCCATTCCTCTCTGGAGACCTGCGCCGGCCAATGAAGGGTGCCACTGAGTTGGACACGGTGAAGCACCACTTTGTTTCACCACCTGGGCCTGCCCACCAGATGGGTGGCTGGGGTTCTGTGGCAGAGCTTGTGAGATGCAAGGTGTAGCTGAGGGAGGAAGGGGACTGATGGAACAGAAAAAGGAAACAGTTTTAATACTTGGTTTTCTACCTCCGTACACTTGTTTTTAAGTATACACTTGCATTTTCTTATAGTATCAGACAACATAAACTTACAAACTTGCATATGTATAATTTTACAAGTATTTCATGGAATAGCTAAGTGCTGTTTTACGGCCACTGCCATAGGTTGACAGTCTCCATGGTTACCCTCACATTATGACGGGCATCTGCATGATTTAAATGTTTACCCCACGCACCCACAGCACAAAGCGGGTTTCACGCAATTCGTCCACTCTGCTGTTTTCAGTCTATTTCTATGATTGAAGAACTACTTAATTTCAATTGAATTTTACATTTTGAACACGAATCGGAACACGAATCGGAACACAGCGGTAATGTTTGAACCGGAATTTGAATTTGAATACGAAAAACGGAATTTGAATCGGAACGTGAACCCTCGAGTTTGGCAAACTCTATTTTTGAATTATAAACTTGAACACCGTAGAACACAAATCGACTTGTTTGCACTTCCAAAAGCCCTCGGTTTAATAGTACTTGCCCAAAGATTTTACGCTGTCTCGTCCAATGAAATTTGCCGCGCGCTCTGAGGGCGGAGTTGGCAGAAGGTTCAGTTCTGGACTGCTCCGTTTGACTCAACTGCTTCATACGATCACCATCGCCTCTATTAATTTCATAAACAAAGCTGATATAGATTATGCTCAGGAACGCAAAATAAAAATCGAAAAGACCCTGCCCATGTCCATTTTTTTCCGACTGGGTGGGGTAAGGTGTTCTATGAACTCTACAGTCTATGTTGCATTTTGATTGGTTGATGAGAATGAGAATACTTTCATGAAGAATGTTGCACTCATATTATGAATGATGGATTTAAGTGATAAAGTTTATCCACTTCAGGGTACTTTAAATTTGTTTTGTAAAAGACGAATGAAGTACCATAATCAGTTTAGCGGTGTCGAATATGTGGACAGAACAACCTTACCTGTGCCCAAGTTTTCTTTCGAGCATAGCAATTTTTTACCTTATGTTTTCACCTCTGTCTGTCTGTCTGTTTGTCTATCTGTGAGAATGATATCTTAAAACGTTATGGACAGATTAGGACGAAACTTGGTGAATAGGTTGGTTGTATGACAAGAACGAAATGATTCATTCCGGATCCGGATACGAGAATTTTTTTTTTTTTTAAAGTGATTTTCATAATTGAGAGATAGGGCCAAAAATGATATCTAGCATGATATTTCAAAAGGTTGCGGACAGATTATGACAAAACATGGTGGATGAGTGGGTGGGTGACAAGAACAAGCGATTGGATTTTGGTTCAGGTCCAGATTCGGCCTTTCAGTGGGATACAAACCGTAAACTATTCAACCTGGTAGAGTTATGCACCTTATGCAAGTCCTCAAGCCCCCTCTCTCGCAGCTCTCTGTCCTCTCATCCCCCTTTCTTCTTCTTCTAGTCCTCAATACCTCTCCCAACCCCAAGACCTCAATACCCCATTACCAAAGCCTCAACCCCCGTTTTCCCAAAGCTGTCCCTTCTATGCCCCACCCACCACTCCAACTCTCTGCCCTCCACTCTCCTTTCCCCACCCCCTCTGAACTCAAAGTCCTCATAATAGTCACTGAGTGTAAAGACTGCTAAAGTTTCTCGGTGAAGTAAATTGACGGATAGGTAATTAATTATATGTTCACAGAATTGACTGATCAGATTGTGGTTCTAAAAGTGTTTTTGTGGTTATTTTAACAAAAATGCACATTTCTCGAAATTGTGTGAATGGGTGGGTGGTTTGTGTGCAGCCACCCGGATGGTGGTTGCATCATTTTTCTGTGGGCGCATCTGCCGCTGATGCCGCCTCTCTATAATCAATTATCTGGTGCTCATTTTGCCAACCTCGGAAGGATGGTAGCAGGCTGAGTCAACCCCACCTGGCATTAATTCAACGGGATGCGAACGAGGACCTTAGAATCCCAAGTTCACCACCATAACCATAAGGTCAACACCAGGTGATATTGTATGAATATACAGACCTGGCATTTAATATGGAATATTTTTTTTGTGGGGGTGAACTTTTCAAGATGTCTTAGAACCAAAAGTTCATTGGAATTATGTTGAAATTATTCTAGATTTTGTTAATGTGACCTTTAAAAGAAACAAAAACCACATTTGACATTTCGAAACAAATAAATTGATCCTTGAAAGTGGTGTAAACTGATATCGAACTCAATTCACGGACAGTACTGTGTTAAACGTCTGTACCTTTTCCAGAAGTATCTCTTTATTTTGCACATTAGCCCAAATTTTTTTTAACAAAAACAAAAGTTAAATTACGACTGGGATTACGGACAGTAAAATTACAGTTCAGTACTTCGTGTAACCCCCACGAGCATTCAGGAGAGCACGTACACGTTGAGGCACGCTGTTCACGAGATTTGCCAAGGTTTGGACAGGAATCGCTTGCCATGCAGTGACAATAGCCTGCTGCAATTCATGCACATAGGCAGGCTGCTGGTCCAAGTTGTCGATTTGACGCGTTAATTCTGCCCACAAGTTCTCTATTGGATGCATATCTGGGGACATGGCAGGCCACTCCATATGCTCTACACCATGGTCAGCAAGAAAGTGTTGGATCATGCGAGCACGATGAGGCCGTGCATTGTCATCTTGGAAGACAAAGTTTCCTCGAAAGACTACACGAGCAAATGGAAGCAATGTTTCTTCCAGAATGGCCCTGTACTTGAAATGGTTCAGGTTTCCATTCAGAACAACCAGGTCAGTTTTGCCCCCTGCATGAAAAGCAGCCCAAACGGTCACCCCACCACCTCCAGCTTGGACTCTAGGCACTATACAATCTTTGTTGTAGGCTTCATGCACTTGTCTGCGCACTCGGACGCGGCCATCTTGACGATAGACCAGAAATCTAGACTCGTCACTGAAGATCACGTGATTCCATTGACCTGGCTGCCATTGACGGTGCTCTCTGGCCCACTGCAATCGGCGCTGGTGGTGTTGTCTGGTCAGGCGTGGCTTTCTCAGGGGACGCCTGGCACGATAGCCTGCTTGAACCAGTCGTTGGTTGACTA
Organism: Myxine glutinosa; assembly: GCF_964187855.1. Taxonomy (NCBI): domain Eukaryota; kingdom Metazoa; phylum Chordata; class Myxini; order Myxiniformes; family Myxinidae; genus Myxine; species Myxine glutinosa. The sequence continues at coordinate 52,991,348 of NC_136263.1, read as the reverse complement.
GCCTTCTGGATACAGGCACATTTGTCAGTTGCTGCCACTCAGCCCTAAGCCGATTAGCTGACTTGGTACGGCCATTGCGGACTAACCGGTGCAGCTGGCGATCATCCCTCCTTTCTGCGGGGACGTCCTGGTCTCGGTATTGGAGTAGGGACACCCCTCTGAGCATTTCGTTTCAGGATCTTTGACACCTGACCTTGAGTGATGCCATACTGCCGAGCAATAGCACGCTGTTTCATGCCGTAATTTCGTAAAGCCACCACTCCCATGACAAACAGCATTGTCGAGTTGACGGACCATCTCCAGAGGAAGCGGCAATAACTTTTGGAGACGTGCAGCAGTTGTTTTCCACTAATACAGAACGCAACAACCCTTGTATACCCGACTGTGAAGCCAATCGTCAAATGCACCTGTCCGTACATTTTGCCATGCCACCTGTGATATAATACTGTTGTTGACTTCTTGCTGCGACAGACAATCAGTGACATGGTTCTTTTAACAAAGAAATCACCAAAGTGTAAAAGAAACTCACCAGATTGATATACTGAGTTAAGAAAGTAAGCCCAAGTCAAGAAAAAAAAAATTCCATATTAAAATGCCAAGTCTGTAGATACACGACATGACCAAAAGTATGTGGACACCCGAAAATCGGACATCTCATTCCTAAATCATGGGCATTAATATGGAGTTCGTCTCCCCTTTGCTGCTATAACAGCCTCCACTCTTCGAGGAAGGCTTTCCGCTAGATGTTGGAACATTGCTGCGGGGATTTGCATCCATTGAGCCACAAGAGCATGAGTGAGGTCTGGCACTGATTTTGGGCGATTAGGCCTGCCTCGCAGTCGGCGTTCCAATTCATCCCAAAGGTGTACAATAGAGTTGAGGTCAGGACGCTGTGCAGGCCGGTCACGTTCTTCCACACCGATCTTGACAAACCATTTCTGTATGGGCCTCCCTTTGTGCATGGGGGCATTGTCATGCTGAAACAGGAAAGGGCCTTCCCCAAACTATTGCCACAAAGTTGGAAGCACAAAATCGTCTAGAATGTCATCTTTGCTGTAGCGTTAAGATTTCCATTCATTGGAATTAAGGGGTCCAGCACGAACCATGAAAAACAGCCCCAGACAATTATTCCTCCTCCACCAAACTTTGCAGTTGGCATGATGCATTCGGGCAGGTAGCGTTCTCCTGGCATCCGCCAAACCCAGATTCATCCGTCGGACTGCTAGATGGTGAAGTGTGATTCATCACTCCAGAGAACACGTTTCCATTGCTCCAGAGTCCAATGGCAGTGAGCTTTACACCATTCCAGCCGACGCTTGGCATTGCGCATGGTGATCTTAGGCTTGTGTGCGGCTGCTCGGCCATGGAAACCCATTTCATAAAGCTCCCGACGAACAGTTGTTGTGCTGACGTTGCTTCCAGAGGCAGTTTGAAACTCGGCTGTGAGTGTTGCAACCGAGGACGGACGATTTTTACGTGCTACGCGCTTCAGTATTCGGCGGTCCTATTCTGTGAGCTTGTGTGGCCGACCACTTCATGGCTGAGCTGTTGTTGCTCCGAGACGTTTCCACTTCACAATAACAGCACTTACAGTTGACCGGGGCAGCTCCAGCAGGGCAGAAATTTGACGAACTGACTTGTTGGAAAGGTGGCATCCTATGACGGTGCCATGTTGAAAGTCACTGAGCTCTTCAGTACGACCCATTCTACTGCCAATGTTTGTCTATGGACTTGCATGGCTGTGTGCTTGATTATATATACCTGTCAGCAATAGGTGTGGCTGAAACAGCCGAATCCACTAATTAGAAGGGGTGTCCGCATACTTTTGGTCATGTAGTGTATGTGTAAACCTCCACATGCACTGTTCGAACCCGGGAGCTCTTAAATGGGGTATCATTCCACATTATACATGCTGTGGTTATGACGTTTACACCCATTCAGACACAATCGTGCAACTTGCATACAAAGTGTATACTGTGTGTGTATATATATATATATATATATATTATATATATATATATATATATATATATATATATATATATATATATATATTGTTGCTGTTTTAGAACCCACACTTGTGTAAATATGACATTATTGAATGGTTAAAGGTAGCACCCCATAGTTACGCCACAAGCAACACGTAGGTCACCATAGGACTTCAGTTATTTCATTAATATGTGTATAGGTAAGGCCGTGTTTCCAATAGTTGAATCTGCGTTGTGTCAATCAAATAAGAAGTAGGCCCATTCCGTTCATTTTGCAAGCCTCCCTCTCCAAGTGACGCCATTACGAGCCCTCCAGTCTGCCCTATGGCTCTCCCAATTTGTTACGCGCCTTTGTTAGCAGCGTTCGCTGCCTTAGCGCTCGCTCAACGCCTCCAAAATCCACGAGGTAAAGCCGGAAAAAGGGGGCGGAGCGCCAGGAAGAAGGTGTGGCCACGTCACCCAGCCGTCAAAGGCGGAGCCGGTAAGCCCTAACCAGCCAACCAGGGCTGAAGTGACATCGCCGACAGGCGTGGCTTTGGGGCTCACGGAGCGATCGCTTGGTGAGTTATATATGCGCGAAAGCAAAGCCCTTTTACAGGACTGCGCGTAGGACTGTCGTGATTGCAAGTTCACTTACTTACTGGGAGAACGCGCATTGTATTGAAAGAACTGACCGATGGGAGAGAGCGCTGATGGTGACAGAACTTACCTGAGAATGATGCAGTGGCGCTGATGAAAGGTGGACCTTATCAAAGGAGTACATTGGAGAGGGGGCGTTTGGCGCCTTTGTATAGCGCACATATTACGCACGCAGCGTACCAGCTTCCCCCCGTTATATAAACTGTCCGGTCGCATTCCATTATACGCGGAGCTGCCTGCCGGGTTTCGCCGCTGGACCGGAGCTTGGACTGGAGCCGACTGGAGCCTGGACGCGCCAGTGACGATCCACCATCTACAATCCCCGTGTGAGTGTGTACGTCTGTCCTGGGTATTAAGAATAAGACTGTTTAAGGCTGCCCTGTGTAACTGCTTCTTCCTCTTCCTATCTTGTATATGTCTTTCGTTTCCTCTTCTCCTTCTTGTACAAATTGTAAATAAATTACTTGTTCTTCCTGGTTTTCCTTTTATCCGATCGCATTAGTCTTTTCTTCCATTGGGTAAACGTGGCACGATAGGAACCGCTTATAATCGGGTTTAGTCCCATTGTTAACGGCTCGGAACGCGGATCGCTATCCGCTCGGCGTTTCCACCAATATCCGTGGTTCGAACGGGAGTTATTCCCTCGTTTCCGGCCGGCGTTAGTTAATTAGGCAGTAGTGAACCCCTAGGCCTAACAAACCCTACCTAATGCCATGCCGGGAAGGACGGTATAACTTCCAGGACTCGGGTCGGCCAGATAAAAAGACAAGGGGATTAACCTCCCCCCCCCCCCCCCTTGATAAGGGGAGAGCCGACGTCCGAGATCCGTAACAATTGGTAGCCAGGAGTTGGGATTTGGAACCTGGGACTAAATTTGTTAGATAAAATTTTGGACACCAATTGTGCATATTAGCCGCAACAATTGGTGTCGGGGAGTGGGATTTGGACCCGAACCAAATTTTTTATATTTTGGGCAAAATTTGGTCAAAATTATGAGCGGCCGAAATTTAATTTAACACCCAAATTTGAATCGTGCCATGGATAGCCAAGGCGATCGGATGCCGGTGGGGGTAGATGAAGAGGAGTTAGAGGCAACCCAGGACCCCAGGGAAGAACAATTGGGAGAGATGGAGGAGGAAAGGAATGAGGGTGCGGCAGTGGGGGTTGCAGGCACACAAAATGGCGGCGCCTCGCACATGGCGACGAGGGCCGCGCCCGCTGCACAAATGGGTGGGGGGGGGGTGGTAGACATGCAAGCCTTCATGGCGCAGATACAGGCAGCCATACAATTGGGGGTGGACAAAATGCAGGAGCAAATTGGGGGATTGAGAAATGATATGGGCAACCAAATTGGCGGATTGAGAAATGATATGGGCAACCAAATTGGCGGATTGAGAAATGATATGGGAAGCCAAATTGGGGGATTGAGAAAAGAGATGGGAGAAATGAGGGCCGATAGTGAGGGGATGGAAAACAGAATGGGGGAGCAATTGGGAAGTCAAATTGGGGGGCGAGACAGCAAATTGGGAGGATTAGAGAACAAATTAGGGGGCAAATTGGAGGACGTGAATGGCCATGCCCGAGAAATTAATGAGGGGTTAGCGAGGGAGAAAGCCAGGTATGAGATAAAAGCATTGGGGAAGGACAGAGACCACAGATCGAGCGGAAAGGTTGCGGGGGTATGCGACGAGGTAGCGCGACTTGAGAAGCGCGGGGAAAGCGAGTTGGAGCAAAGCGAAGTCACATGGACTGGGGTAGAAATCACGACCCGGGGTATGGGGAAGCCGGCGACCGCCGAAGTAGAAGAGAAAATTTTATTAGCGCCAGCGGTCGTCGAGAATAAAGAAAATAAAATTGAAGAAATAGTGGAAATTGGGTTTAGAGAGACGGCAGAGATAGGAATTAAACCGGAGAAAGTGATGGAATGCGCGCAAAGTTTGGATTCACATCGTGATGTCGTGCTGCATAACCAAATGGAAAGTTTGCAGGTGGTGGAGGAGCGAAGAAGAGGAAGCGCCAAGGTGAGTAGGGTGGTGTATGGCATGAAGAGGTTTGGCGTGAAAGTGTTTGGCGCGAAAGGATTTTTCACGTGCTTGCGATCCAGACGTCACCCGGGCGCTTGTGGAAGGTCCGTGGAGAGGTGTATGAAAAGGAATGGCGCGCATGTGCGGACGGCGCCGGAGCGCGAGTGTATTACTGAATGCGAGGAAGGATGCACGACGGAGTGTGATAGTGAGAGTGAGTGTGATACAGAGAGTGAGATGGATGGAGAGAGTGTGCGAAGATGCACACCTGAGTTGGTTGTGGAGAGTGTGCGGGGATGCACATTAGAGTGCGTGATTGGGTGTGCGAGGAGAGATTGCACACCCGTGGGTAGGTGTGCGCTGAGTGGGTGGATGCAGGAGTGCACACCCGTGAGTGGTACGGAGTACGTACCGGAGGAGAGTGCACAAGAAGGTGCGTGAGAGGAGTGCGTAATGGAGTGTGTGGAAGGAATGAGTGTGCATGAGTGGTGTGCACCTGAGTGTGGAACGAGAGAGTATGCACGGAGAGAGAGTGCGGTGACGAAATGTGTGGAGTGTATGGGAGGCGTTGAAGCGCCGGGATGTGTGAGTAAGAAAAGGAACGCGTAGTGTGAGCATGCGAGTCGAGCATCGACGCTGACCGGGGCAGCGGTTAGGCCGACGGATAGCCGACGTGAGCTCTCGGGGTGTGGTGCGCTTTGTGTGCTGCGGGGGCCGGCGGGGATCGTTGCCGCGTCGCTCCTGCATAGAGCGCCATGCACGATTCGGGCCGGGTCCCGCCCTGTATGGTCGGTGCCGCGTCGTAGCGGCGACCGGCACGATTCCGCGGGAGAAAGGCCAGGTCGGACCTTCGCCCCCTGGCGGGGGCGGTGTTCCGACCGGGGGAGGTTGGGTCATCGGGCCGGAGACCGCAAAGGTCTGCGCCGAGATGGACCTTGGAACCTCGGCCCGAGTATGCCTCCTCCCCAGAATCGAAAATGCCGGACGGACCCAACCTACAGGAGACAGACCACCAATATGCATCACTCGGTTTTTCAAAGCCGAGCAGTAAAAATGTATTCCCGCACCGAGAGGCTTGAGTATAGTGGACAACTGATAGTAATGGCGATAGTGATGTAGAGGGATGGTAGCTCTACCATCCCTCACATTATATTTGGGGCAAAGGGGCTATAGGTTTATTGGGTTTGGCGGTGCAAACTAGCCAGGGAGGGCTTGGATAAATGGTTAGGGACCTAGAAATGACTTTCGGAGACTGAGATTTCAGTAGTGACATTGTACAGGTAGTGGGGACGTAGAGTAGAGTAGTTGGATGATAACGACCGGGGATGTGCATAGTATAAGGGATGACAGGGGAAGCACCAGTACTAGGGGAAATAGTTAGGTTAAATGATGCTGTGTGTATGAGCTTGAAGTTTAGGATGAAATTAGGCATTGCGTATGGAAGATCTTGGTAGTGCTGGTGAAATGAGGAATTTGAGCGTGGGAAAATCTGAGCGGATGAGGCAATGCTCGGGAAGGATGTGTGTGTGTGTAAAAGTGTATGAATGGAGTATTGAGGATGTGTGTCATTGTGTAATGAGTGATTGACTTGCAAGGGGTGCAAGTGGATGAATGGTGAGAGCACAAGAGTGTGCAAGAGAGCTTGGTGGAGTGGAATACATGGTGTGGAGTAAATGGAGTGTGGAATGAGTGGAGTGGAGTGCATGGTGCGAAGAAGTGGATGGGGGAAGGATGGACCCCTTCATGAATACCCGGGGAGGATAGTTTAAAAGTAGGTAGAGGGAGTATAGGTAAATTTTGGTTGGATATTGACATCTGTGGTGCGGATAGTAGCAGAGAAGTGCTTTGATGGGTGCGTAAGTGTGTGGAATGGCTGGGCGTGTGGCTTAATTAGTACGTATGGTTGGTTGAGCACTCCGCCACTGGTAGTCTGTCTGCCAGGTGAGGCCGCAGGTAGGCTCTGGGAGCCAGGTAGAGTTGAGTAGAGTTCAGCGGGGCCCGAGGATCCCAGGAGAGGACCCGGGTAGCCCAATGCCAGAGAGGGCATCGAGGGGGTAAGTGCCAGGGAGGGCCTTCCCCAAGTAGGTTAGGGTGAAGGAGCTAGGCAAGCTCGGGTGGCGACGTTCAGTGGCGGAGATGCGCAGGTAAGTAGGACCTGCTAGGAGAGCTACACGACCCAGCCCCGAAATTGTGCGAGGGCACAGAATTGAAAAATCGGGGGCGTGAGACCCCAAATTGGGAGGCACCACAGAGATGGTCAATAGGAATTGGTTTTTAGAACTGCATAGTGTAGAGTGGCCAATGGATTGGCATGGCAAGACCCCGGGTAGAGTAAAGTGTTAATGTCAACTAGAGATAGTTAGGAGAAAATCTCTTCGCACCATCCGCATCCACTCACCAAGGTGATAGGACTCCACACCAGATTTTGCAAATGTTTGGAATGTAAGACACATCTTGACGTGGGTGAGACATTGTGTGTTATTCCATCCCTTCCTTCTTGGGAGGGATTGGTGACGAATTTGGTTTCGGGGAGATATGGGAGACAAGACGGGCAGAGACGGAATTGGTAAATTTGTAAATTGTATAAATACGGGGAAGGGCAAGAGTAGAGTAGGTGACATGGGGGGTGACGTACGGTTAGGGACGAGCTTTCTCAGCTCGCTCTCCCGCGCCCTTCATGTCGCATTGCCTTGTGATTATGTGTACCCTTGTGCCCTTGCCCCCTGCTAATCTCTGCTTTGTCTTCCTTCCCCACTCATGGACCATGGTCTTTTGTCCGAGGGGAGTGTGCAGGTGCCCTGAATTGTGCGCCCGCACTCTTGCTGCCTGCATGCCTGCCTGCACCGGTACACCCTATGGACCACACGTTCTGTGGCCTGGCACTTATGGACCACACGTTCTGTGGCCTGGCACCTCTGCTGGGACAGACCATTGCTGCCAGCCATATCTGGCTTGCGGACCACTGTGCTAAGTGGCATCAATGCCATGCAGGTGGACCACCTACGTTGGCCCTGCTGGCCATAAATAAAAAAGCGGACGCGGTTTGTTCCCTTTTTATTGAATCAACATCAAGCAAGAAGATCAAGCTAAGGTACATCGGCCCAGCAGAGGAGCACCAGAAGACATCATTGATTATTTCTAAAATGTGATGACTGTGCATTTGGGTGCTGGTGTTTTCATGCATTTTTTTATTAGAGTGCATTTTATTGGTGCATATGGGTATGGTGTATAGGTGCAGTGCATTGCAATGGCATTTTCCTCTTTTCCAAATCTTTCTGCTTTTTCCCACAAAAGACAGGTCCTGGGTTCTAGTTTTGTAAATAATTAAATAACAGTAGTCTTGTAAATAATGCTCCCCACTGGTTTAAATGTTTAGTTTGAGAATAATTCCGTAATTCGGTTAATTGTGGGCGTGAGTCAGTTAGATAGGACGCAACGCAGCAGGGGGGACATATCTAGTGTTAAAACTGTCGCACTCAGGGTAGTAGGTTAAAGGTAGAGGGTAACCACACCTAAGTGTCACACTAATTAAAAGATAGTCCTGATTATTTCGGCTCGGGGGAGCCTGGAAAAAGGGGGGGGGGGTGCAGTGTTGCGGTTTTAGAACCCACACTTGTGTAAATATGACATTATTAAATGGTTAAAAGTAGCGCCCCATAGTTAGGCCACAAGGAACACGTAGGTCACCATAGGACTTCAGTTATTTCATTAGTATGTGTATAGGTAAGGCCGTGTTTCCAATAGTTGAATCTGCGTTGTGTCAATCAAGTAAGAAGTAGGCCCATTCCGTTCATTTTGCAAGCCTCCCTCTCCAAGCGATGCCATTACGTGCCCTCCAGTCTGCCCTATGGCTCTCCCAATTTGTTACGCGCCTTTGTTAGCAGCGTTCGCTGCCTTAGCGCTCGCTCAACGCCACCATAAGCCATGAGGTAAAGCCGGAAAAAGTGGGTGGAGCGCCAGGAAGAAGGTGTGGCCACGTCACCCAGCCGTCAAAGGCAGAGCCGGTAAGCCCTAACCAGCCAACCAGGGCTGAAGTGACATCGCCGACAGGCGTGGCTTTGGGGCTCGCGGAATGATCGCTTGGTGAGTTATATAAGTGCGAACGCAAAGCCCTTTTACAGGACTGCGCGTAGGACTGTCATGATTGCAAGTTCACTTACTTACTGGGAGAACGCGTGTTGTATTGAAAGAACTGACTGATGGGAGAGAGCGCTGATGGTGACAGAACATACCTGCGACTGATGCAGTTGCGCTGATGAAAGGAGGACCTTATCAAAGGAGTACATTGGAGAGGGGGCGTTTGGCACCTTTGTATAGTGCACATATTACATACGCAGCGTACCAGCTTCCCCCCGTTATATAAACTGTCCAGTCGCATTCCATTATACGTGAGCTGCCTGCCGGGTTTCGCCGCTGGACCGGAGCTTGGACTGGAGCCGACTGGAGCCTGGACGCGCCGGTGACGATCCACCATCTACAATCCCCGTGTGAGTGTGTATGTTTGTCCTGGGTATTAAGAACAAGACTGTTTAAGGCTGCCCTGTGTAACTGCTTCTTCCTCTTCCTATCTTGTATATTTCTTTCGTTTCCTCTTCTCCTTCTTGTACAAATTGTAAATAAATTACTTGTTCTTCCTGGTTTTCCTTTTATCCGATCGCATTAGTCTTTTCTTCCATTGGGTAAACGTGGCACGATAGGAACCGCTTATAATCGGGTTTAGTCCCATTGTTAACGGCTCGGATCGCGGATCGCGATCCGCTCGGCGTTTCCACCAATATCCGTGGTTCGAGCGTGAGTTATCTCCTTGCTTTACGGCCGGTGGTAGTACTTAGGTAATTGGACTAAGACTCGACCAACAACCCTATTTACCACCGACCGGAAGGAACGTTATAACCCCCAGGACTCGGGTCGGCCAGATAAAAAGACAAGGGGATTAACACCCCCTTGATGAGGGGAGAGCCGACGTCCGAGATCCGCAACAATATATATATATAATTATGTATATATATATATATATATATATATATATATATATATAATGGTATCTGTAATCTGGTTCTCCAACCTAATGAGCGGACAGCATGACGTCATCGCCATGCATGTCCGCATTGCCTGCAAAGCTCCAGAGGAACCATCCAGCAGTGCGTCATTACGGATTATAAATTCAGATACTGTCACAAGTGCATGCAAAACTCACAGTTACCGACCTGGTTTCGCCCTTGTTGGGGCTTCATCAGGGCAACGCAGTGAGGCTTTCCATACACTTGTAACTCTGTGAACCTTTCGGTTTTTATATCAGTCACTATGCGACCTTCATATCATCAGTGGAGAACCGCCAGCAAGGTGTCCCATACAGCTGCTGCTGCACCTTGCTGGGAGCGATAAGCACCGCCTGCCACACGGTAACGTTATCTCTGGTATCCACTCATCATATGGAGTCGACCTGGTTGCGGTTGGGAGTTACTAATAATGGTATCTGTAATCTGGTTCTCCAACCTAATGAGCGGACAGCATGACGTCATCGCCATATACATATATATATATATATATACTAGCTTGGTGAGGCGAGCGCAGCGACGCCTCACCAAGCGTCATTACAGAGGAACGGGATTATTTTAGCTGAGGATAATGACTGTACCTGAGTGGTTGTGTTGTCATGATTTACACCAATCATAATACAAACAATTACTTTGCACAAATGTATTTGTTGTGTTTGTGATATTACATTTTTATAAGCAATTTAGGTTGAAGATTTAGGTTGAATGTTTTTTTTTCAAGAAAGAACCCCTCAGCACACACATAGGGGAGGGGTAGGTGCAGACTGGAAGTTTGGGACGATTACACCTCACCACCACGTTATTCAAAACACCTCACCACCAAGTAATTCAAAACACCTCACCACCAAGTAATTTAAAACACCTCACAGCCATAAAACACGTAATAAAAACACCTCACAGCCATAAAACACGTAATAAAAACACCTCACAGCCATAAAACACGTAATAAAAACACCTCACAGCCATAAAATACGTAATAAAAACACCTCACCACCACGAAATTAAAAACACCTCAGCCTGCTGGGTTTGTGACAAGTGACAAGTGATGTGACAAGTGACAAGACAACAAATAAAACACGTAAAAAAAAACACCTCAGCCACAAAATTAAAAACACCTCACAGCCATAAAACACGTAATAAAAACACCTCACAGCCATAAAACACGTAATAAAAACACCTCACAGCCATAAAACACGTAATAAAAAGACCTCACAGCCATAAAACACGTAATAAAAACACCTCACAGCCATAAAACACGAAATAAAAACAACTCACCACAACAAAATTAAAAACACCTCACAGCCATAAAACACGTAAAAAAAAACACCTCAGCCACAAAATTAAAAACACCTCACCACCACGTCATTTAAAATCAACTCACCACCAAGTAATTCAAAACACCTCACCACCACGTAAATCAAAACACCTCACCACCATGTGATTTAAAAACACCTCACCACCACATCATTTAAAAACACCTCACCACCACATAATTCAAAATATCTCACCAACCCGTGATTCAAAACCACCACGTTATTAAAAACACTTCACAACCACGGAAACAAAAGTTTGAGGGAGTCGTTAAGTGACAACACAGACACTGCCCAGATGTGTAGATATATCGATAAATGACTATACCCGAGTTGCCGTTTTGTCATGGTTTAAACCAATCATAATTCAAACAATTATTTTGCACAATTGTCTTTGTAATATACGTGATATCACATTTTATAAACAATTGAAGTTGAAAAAAAAAAAATTCCCCCAAAAATCCCCCCCCCCCCCCCCCAAAAAGGGAAATTTTTTCAAAAAGAATACCCTTAGGACATACCGACGGGAGAGATACGTGCATACCAGCAGTTGGTACGATTTCACAAAAGTTTGAGAAAGTAGTTCAGTGACAAGACAACACAACACAAGACAACACAAGACAACACAACACAGGACAACACAGGACAGGACAGACGCTGCACAGATATATATATATAGATATGTATGGAATCATGCAGAGAATGCAGAATCATAGCTCAGCTCCACTCATTCCTTCCTCTTTATGCCCACCTGTGGAACCAACTTCTATTTCTCTTCAATCTCATTCTTCTCTTCAGAGCTTCAATACAGCTGTTCACTACCATCTCAGGTCATCCCCAAACACAACACTGATCTTTTATACCCCATTAACTCTCCCCAAGCCCACCTCTTTCCAGGTTTCCAGTTTTTCCTTCCACTTTTGTGATTGAGAGTTTGCGGCTGTTTCACCTTTTCACCCCCTGTTTTCTCCCCTTACTCTCATTCTTCCCCACATCCATTGTTTCTCCAAGTCTCCCTCTATTTTGTCGCTCAACCCTGCTGTTGGTGTGTTCCCCACACCCTCCACCTCCCCACTCCCTCCCCCACTCCACCTACATTCCCTCTCTCTTTCTCTCTTTTTACTGTTCTTTTCGTTCTGTTTCATCCTAATCCATTCACTGTTATGGCGCCTCCACGAGTCTGGATGCTGCATGCAAAATAAGGGGCAATACCCCTGGACTGGTAGAATAAAGCAGTATACTACACCAACTAAATGTCGTTAAATATACAGTCACGCGAAAAAGTAAGTACAACCCTTGCAAAGTTTTGACTTTTTCAACATATTTCAACATACAGCTATTTGATCTTCATTTTAAAAATATTGATAGATAAAGGTGATATAATATAACAAATATCATGAAACATTTACATTTTGTAGTCCATTGTATAATTTAAATAAACATGAATGCAAATTTCGCATGTGGAAAAAGTAAGTACACCCTTGGCTATAATAGGTGGTATTGCCCCCTTTGGCAAAAACAACCTCAAGTAGGCGTTTCTTATAACTGTCAACCAGTCTCTGACATCGACTGGGAGAAATTTTTGCCCACTCCTCCATGCAGAATTATTTCAGCTGTGCGATGTTTGAGGGGTTTCTTGCACTCACAGCTCGTTTCAAATCCCCCCACAACATCTCGATGGGATTTAGATCCGGGCTTTGACTTGGCCATTCCAGAACCCTCCATTTCTTTCTTTTCAGTCATTCCTTGGTGGATTTACTGGTATGTTTAGGGTCATTGTCATGTTGCAAGGTCCACCTTCGGTTGAGCTTCAACTTTCCAACAGATGGCCTCACATTATCCTCAAGCACCCTCTAGTACAATGAAGAATTCATAGTGGATTCTATGATGGTGAGCTGCCCAGGCCCTGATGCAACAAAGCTGCCCCAAACCATAATATTTCCACCACCATGCTTTACAGTTGGTATCAGGTTCTTGTGGTCAAATGCTGTCTTTGGTTTTCACCAAACATGTCTTCTGGTACTGTGGCCAAATAGCTCTACCTTTGACATCTGTCCAGAGCACATTGTTCCAGAAGTGCTGGTCTTTGCCTTGGTGTTCATTGGCAAACTTTAGTCTTGCCCTGATGTTCTTTCTGGACAGCAAAGGTTTCCTCCTGGCACACCTCCCATGTCGATCAAATTTTTGCAGCCTCTTTCTAATGGTAGACTCGTGCACTTTGATATCAACAGTGGCAAGAGCTACCTGTAGGTCCCGTGATGACATTCTGGGGTTCTTAGAGACTTCTTTCAGCATCTTGTGGTCTGCTCTCGGGCTGAACTTGCTGGGGCGGCCTGGCCTGAACAAGTTGGCCGTTATTTGGAATCTTCTCCACTTGTAGATGATCTTCCAGACATTCGAATGATTGATTTCAAATTGTTTGGAGATCTTTTTAAATCCCTTCCCAGACTTGTAGGCATCTATAACTGTTATGGATTCGGCCCTAATTATTTTTGGTATTATTATTATTGTTGGTTCTCAGTAAGGGTTGTTGTGGTTAAAAGGTTTAAAAGCGCTCCTGGTAAAATGTGGCCGGAAATCCGGATCGTGACCCGGAAGAGAAAGGGAGCGAGGAAGAAGAGGCGTGAGGAGATCGTGAAAAAGACGTTTTTGTGGAAGCTCCGGGCCGAGCGGTCGAGCGTACAGTGTGAGTGAACTTTGCGTCCTTGAAAGGAAGTTCGTGCGATAGGTGATATTGCCGGAGTGCTGTGGAGCCTGGGTAGTCGGGTATCTGCATTGAGGTTCCGGAGTATCCTTGCCTCAAAGCCCCGGCTCGAGTGAAAGCCGTCCGCCATTTCGCCACATGCGCTACTTTCAGTGAAAAGGTTTTTGTCGCGTCGGCCGGGCATTATTCCCCGGTGGGTTGCCGGGGACGGCTGTGCCAGAAAGTGGCTTTTGGAGGATTATAAGGAGACTCGCTGATTGAACCGCAAACGTGTACGTCGGAGCGCGTCTTTGGGAGGGTTTCCATTCCACCGCTATTTTGCGGGGTGTTGGACCATGTGACCTCTGGGTTGCTTCGATTGTCCACGCCTCAATTGATTTTGATCGGACATTGATCCAACGATCGCTGGAGCGAATCGACTTCGCCTTGGAGGGGTGCAGAGACATTGGGGGAGTGCCGTGAGTTTGGGTAAAGGACTAGATAAGGTGGTACCATCTTCAGATAGGGATTGTAGGGTGCATTGCTATTATTATTTGTGTCGTGATTCCGGTGTGATTTATAATATATTATTGTTTGTTCATAACCCTTGGTGTGGTTTCATTATTGATTTGATTGTTTCATTTGATGGTTTCATTGAGGGTTTCATTATTGATTAATTTCAACCAAGGATCACATATCTTTCTGCCGGGGACCCTCTCGGGGTTCGGAGGTTTACCGAGACCAGGGGATAGGGGAGGACCCCGTAACAATAACCTTCTTTCTGAAGGCCTCAGAGAGCTCTTTTGATCTCGGCATGGTGACGCCGCACACTTCAACAACAAAGAGCAAACCAAACTAAATGTCTGAGGTTTAAATAAGACAGGTTCCTCCAATATCCTCTCTAACGATGTTCTAATCATTTGCACCTGAGCTGGTGCACCTGATTCTAATTTTAGGTATTTGAAGTAGTGATAAATGTAGGGGTGTGCTTACTTTTTCCACATGCGAAACTTGCATTTATGTTTATTTAAATTATACAATGGACTACAAAATGTAAATGTTTCATGATATTTGTTATATTATATCACCTTTATCTCTCAATATTGTTGAAATGAAGATCAAATAGCTGTATGTTGAAATATGTTGAAAAAGTCAAACCTTTACATGGGGTGTACTTACTTTTTCACATGACTGTACAGAAATAAAGCAGTATACAGTAGAACAAACTTTGGTACGTCACGGTTGATGAAGGTTGTGATCAATTTTTATTGAAATTGTGTGTGTAGTTTTGGAGAAGACAGCAAATACCTACTTTGAGAGGGGCAACCGCCCGACCTCCCCTCTCCCCCCGTAGATCCGCATAGGTCCCGATTTTTTTTTAATGTGGTGTCCAAACTTTTTGGTATATCAATGGTGATGAAGTTTATGGTCAAGTTTCATCGAAATGGTGTGTGTAGTTTCAGAGAAGAGAACAAATACATATTCGAGGGGAGTTTAACCTGGATCAACTTTTGACCCACAGACCCCCACTTTAATTCCTTGAACAAACTTGAGTTGCAACATACCCAATATCATTTTGGCAAAGTTTGGTCACATTCCCATCAGCAGTTTCGGAGAAGAAGTTGCAAGTGTTTACGGACTGACGGCGCGCCATCCCTTAAGCTCCCGGGAACTACATTCCAGCTGAGCTATAAAGTGGTCCCGATAAAATCTCATTGCTTCAGGTCAAGCACAGATAAGTTATTTTTCTCCTTAAGCTGATGAATTAGTACTCTTCCTGATTGAATGACATTTATAGCCTGGTGTTGGCTTAGCGGTTAGGGTGCCAGCTTGGGACCCTATGATCCTGGGTTCGAATCCCAGTCGATCGCTGAATTATTAACATGGTTGGCGGCGATTGACAGGGTTGGCAGCAGGAAGGGCATCCGGCCGTAAAACGTGACTTCAAAAAGGGGGCCACGGTGCCCAAAAAAGGCCAACCCCCGCTCTGCGGGGAAAATGGCCTCAAAGGCGGTTCCTGATTGAATGGCATTTCGAGAAAGTACTACGGTTAGCAAGAACACAAAATGTGCTTTATGCGGGGGACTTTGATTCCCATCACCAAGAGTAGATTGGATATACTACCACTAAGCAAGCTGCCCATTTCCTGAAAAAACAATTGTCAGACTATTCTTGTGGCCAAGGACACTGGAAATGGAGGAGGGGACAAGGAAGAAAAGTGCCCCCCCCAAAAAACATTGGAGGGGGGAGGGATGTCATTGGGATAAACAGTCATTTGCATTATAACAAGTGAATAAAAAAAATTCTGCTAAATTAAAAAGGCAATGTAGGGATGACAAACTACAGTCTAAAAAAGGTTCTAAACAAGATAGGGATGATGTTGGTTTAGAGAGTAGCTAACAGTATTGCCATCACATAACAATCCCTACATCACTGCCTCATTTACACTTCATCAGTTATTGCTTCAAACTTCTACAAACACTCCACTGGTTACACCAGTACTTGATTACTCCTGTAGTGCAGCGACATACTGAGACTCTACAAATTAGCAGCCCGAGTACAATGTTATAATATCAGTCCATGATCATCAACCTCTTACAAACTGCATGGACATCTCTAATAACAGCATTCTATAATTATCTCCATTTGTGATTGGTTACTCTAAGTTGATAAAAAAAAGAAAAGTAGGAAAGACAACAGAAGCTGCAAGAAGTCCCTGAAATTATATTGGAGCTTCTTATACTTATGCAGCAATGAAATATAGGAGCTTCTAATACTTCTAGCTAGGCCTAGCCCTAGACAATAGTTGCGTACTCTCTGATTATCTGTGGGTTTTTTTTGTTTTTAATGTTTCCTGCGCACCTGCTTGTGGCATGTGATGAGAGAGCCAACATGAGTGAATAACTTGCTTTATTTCATCCTCACCAATTTACCTGTTGCGGATGTGTCAGTTGGCAATAGCATCGGTAGGCATGCTCACCGCACAATACTTCTGGAGCCCACCGCACAATACTTCTGGAACCCACCGCACAATACTTCTGGAGCCCACTGCACAATACTTCTGGAGCCCACTGCACAATACTTCTGGAGCCCACTTCTGGAGCCAACCCACTTATGGAGCCCACTGTACAATACTTCTGGAGCCCACCGCACAATACTTCTGGCGCCCACCGCACAATACTTCTGGAGCTCACCGCACAATACTTCTGGAGCCCACCGCACAATACTTCTGGAGCCCACCGCACAATACTTCTGGAGCCCACCGCACAATACTTCCTGGAGCTCATCGCACAATACTTCTGGAGCCCACCGCACAATACTTCTGGAGCCCACCACACAATACTTCTGGAGCCCACCGCACAATACTTCTGGAGCCCACCGCACAATACTTCCTGGAGCCCACCGCACAATACTTCTGGAGCCCACCACACAAAATGCTGACAACTGTCTGTGCCCCTAGCCAAAACATTCCACGACAGCTACAATACTAGCATCTATCCGACAACATGGAAAATTGCCCACAAAGAGCAGGGCAAATCCAACCTGGCAAATTACTGCCCTATTTACCTTCTTTCAATCATAAATAAAGTAATGGAAGATGCTGTATCCACGATGCTATCGAGCGGCACTTACTCAACAATAGCATGCTCACCGATACTCAGTTTGGGTTCTTTCAGGAGCATTCAGCTCCAGATCTCAATATAACCTTGATCTAAAAATGGATACAAGAGTTGAATTTAAGAAGTCAGGTAAGAGTGGTTGCCCTTGATATCAAGGCAGTATTTGACTGAGTATGGCATCAAGGATCCCTGGTCAAACTGATGTCAATTGGATTAGGGGGAAATGCTTCAGTTGCTGGAGTCATACTTGGCACAACGAAAGATAGTTGTGGTTGTTGAGGGCCAATCATCTCAGTCCCAGAACATCTCTGCAGGAATTCCTCAGGGTAGCATCCTTGTGCCCAACTGTCTTCAGCGGCTTTATCGATGACCTTGCTTCCATCACAAAGTCAGAAGTGGGACTGTTTGCTGATGATTGCATAGTGATGAGCTCTATTCACAATTCCTCAAACACTGAAGTAGTCCAGGCCCATATACAGCAAAGCATGGATAAGTGGCAAGTAACATTTGTGCTCCTGAAGTGCCAGGCAAGAATTATTTCCAAAAAGAGAGAACATAACCATTCCGCACCCCCACCCCTGCTCCAGTTGCTTCGATGGATCCAATAACAACAGCATCTCAGGGCCTTGACAACATCCAGGATAAATCAGTCCACTTGTTCGGATCCTCGGCCTCATGGTTGCTCAATCAAGGAGGCTTCCTGGACCCAATCAAGGAAATCAAGGACTTTCCAATAAAGTGTCTGAAAATATTTTTTTAAAGTAATCTCATGAACCTGCTTGGGTGTTCCAGGTAAGCTTACCAGGTGTCATGCAGATGCAACCGAAAGTATTGCCTAGAGGGCTTACAAGACTATATCCTTACGGACTGCGTTTGGTTACATTTGAGCTGTGGTTATTAATGTTTACCTTCGCCACCAAAGATTGGATTGGATTCAAAGATTGGATTGGAGGATTGGATTGGATTGGAGATTGGATTGAAGATTTTTCAACTATATTGGTTGGTCGTGTGCGTTATTCGGTCTGTTTGTCTGTGTCCGTCTGTATGTCAATCGCCGACATGTCACAATTTTAAACCAATCTTCACAAAACTTCATGAAATGGTAATGTTGGTCATAAGCAAGAAGGCCATTTATTTTGAGATCAAAAGGTCCAACATAGGCCAAAAGTAAACAGCTTTATCCAATTTCTAAAATCCTCAATTTTCGTCCTATTGACTTGAAATTTGAACAAGATTTGCACATTAGGTCTGCAAATTGAACCACCAATTATTTTTGAGGTCAACATCAGCCAAAAGGTCAGCATAGGTCGAATTTCTAAAATTGTCAATTTTCATCCGATTGACTTGAAATTTGAACAAGATTTGCATATCAGGTCACTCAATTCAACCACCAATTATTTTTGAGGTATGGAGGTCAAAATATCAACATAGAAAAAATTTCAAACTAAAATTGTCAATTTTCATCTGATTGACTTGAAATTTGAAGAGGACTTGCATATCTGGTCACTGAATTCAACCACCAAGTATATTTGAGGTCAACATAGGCCAAAAGGTCAACATAGGCCAAGTTTATAAAATCCTCAATTTTCGTCCGATTGACTTGAAATTTGAACAGGATTTGCACATTAGGTCTGCAAATTGAACGACCAATTATTTTTGAGGTCAACATCAGCCAAAAGGTCAGCATAGGTCGAATTTCTAAAATTCTCTATTTTCATCCGATTGACTTGAAATTTGAACAAGATTTGCATATCAGGTCACTCAATTCAACCACCAATTATTTTTGAGGTACAGAGGTCAAAATATCAACATAGACAAAATTTCTAACTTAAATTGTCAATTTTCATCCGATTGACTTGAAATTTGAACAAGGTTTGCATATCAGATTATTGAATTCAACCACCAATTTTTTTTATGTCAACATAGGCCAAAAGGTCAACATAGGCCAAAGGTCAACAACTTATTTTATGGATTTCACAAGTATTGTGCGATGCAGATTTCTTGTTTTCCCGTTTGTTTTTGAACAGGATATCTCAAAAAGTTGTGGAAGGATTTGGCCGAAATTTGGTGGAGAGGTTGTTTATCTGACAGGGACGAGTTGAATGAACTGGTGAATATCAGAATCCGGATGCAATAATTTTTTGAATCTTCACCATTGAGAGACAGTCAATTTTCATCCGATAAAGTGGGATAAACAGTTATTTGGGATGGTGCATCTCAATAGCACCCTTCAACCCATATATAGCATGATATCTCAAAAAGTTGTGGACAGATTCGGACAAAACTTGGTGGATAGGTTAGGTGTCTGACAAGGACATATCAATTCGATTTTGGTGAAAATTCGAATCCAAATCCAGATAAGAGAATTTAAAAAATTTTTTAAAGTGATTCTTCACAGTTGAGAGATGGGGCCAAAATGATATATAACATATTTTTAAAAGTTGTGGACGAGTTATGACAAAACTTGGTGGGTGAGTTGGTTAGGCGAGAACAAGAATAGGCCGGTTAGGTTTTGGAGATCCGGATCCAGATCCATCCATCAGTGGGATACAAAAAGTAAACTGTCCAGCCTGGTTTTGTATCCACACGCCTTTTGTATCCACACGTTTTGTATCCACACGGCAGTACGTGCTCTACCGAGTGCCATTATAGTTCGTCTTGTTTTCCATATAAATGGTTAGGAGACAATTAAGATTTTTCAAACTCATTGCATGTGAAATGGTAAATATAAAGGCAGTATTTCTTTTTAATACATGGGCTAAGGCTTGTAATAAGAGCTCTCATACACACACACATACACACACACACACACACACACACACACACACACCCTTAACACAGTCACTAAGCTTTGGGGATGTGCCATCACAAACATCACTTCCCGAGATACTCTGGGTACTAGTGACGTCATAGCAATGGCGTCGCTTTTCTCATCGTAGGGAATTTCCTCCTCCCCATGGATGCCAACGTGTGGGGATAGTCCATGCTCTACCTTTTCAATCAAGGAAGCAGCACGGACAATTTTTAAAGTCTTTGGTATGACTTGAACCGGTCCAAACCGGATGGGTGTTTTTTAGGAGACTCCATCTCCTTACTGGATGGCCATTGGCTCCCTACGGGAGCTCATCCACCCTTTGCCAGGTGGTGATTTTGGTCCTGGCAGGGAGTCACAGTCACCCTCCCCATTAGCAAAGCCAGTGAGGGGTGTCGATTTAGTCGCCGACAACCCGACCATGCGGCAGGTAGCACTGGGTTACATGTTACCAGAGGCAGTCCAAAAAGACTGACCTGACCTTAAATGTGTTTAATGCCTCTCATCAAGTAATAGCAGATACCATAGTGTAAGGCTACAAAGGTAACCTCCCACACCCCATTCTCTCCCCTAGCCTATTTCAGTCCACTGCAGAATGAAGATCTCCTTCAACTCATGTTGATAGATGTTTGTCACACTCACCACAATTACCACACGTGGATTCACCTGGGTGAGAATCCATGGCGATCAAACCCATACCATCGAGTGGAGAAAGAAGTGCCAAACAATTAGAGCAAAATGTAACAGGTAGACAAACTTCAAACTGAACTTGTGTTGTTTATAATCGTATCTCTATCATGTGTATTGTGCCATTGCTGTTCATGAAACAAGATGGTATTCATGGAATACTTACCCGGCGCAGTCAACTTGTTGTGAGCCAACTCTTCTGTTTTTGAACATTTGTTTTCTTTGATCCAATATAGCTGCCAGACTGCGTGAGCGATGACATCATAAATTTATATTCTCTAATATAATTGTTGCATGGATCATGCTCAATACATTTCAAACTGATCAGATTAAGCGTTGTCCCTGTCGAATTATGACGTCATAATTATGCCACCAATGACATAATTGTTAACAACACCTATTCCCCATATGGAGTTCTTTACAATGAGTTATGTTTCAATTTTTTCCATGCAGCAGTTTTGGAGATATAAAGGTGCAACATTTTTCGGTTTTTCCAAGATGGCGCCTTACCACATGACCTATAACGTCATGATTATCATAAAAATATTCTACATGAGGACGCGATCCTATGGTGAAAATTTCGTGCCCATCAGACCAACAGTTGCTGAGAAAAAAAATTCACAATGATCGGATAAGTGTTGTACTTGTCGAATTATAACGTCATAACGAAGGCACCGATGATATCATCATTAACATATCTTATTCACCAAGGGGAGTATTTGACAATGAGCATTGTTTCAATTTTTTCCATGGAGGGTTTCGGAGACATAAAGGTGCAAATTTTTTCGATTTTTTCCAAGATGGCGTCTGTACCACATGACCTATGACGCTATAATTATAATTAAAGAATTCTACAGGAGGAGCCGCACATAATCTGAAAATTTCGTGTCCATCGGAGTAACAGTTGTACAGGAATTTTTGTTTTATTCATACTGATCAGATCAAGCGTTGTACTTGTCGAATTATGACGTCATAATTAAGACACCGATGACATCACCATCAACATATCTTATTCCCCATGGTGAGTACTTGACAATGAGCCATGTTGCAATTTTTTACATTGAGCAGTTTGGGAGATATAGAGGTGTAACCTTTTTCCCAAGATGGCCTCCGTACCACGTGACCTATGACGTCATAATTATGAATGAAAAAAATCTACAGGCCGAGGCGCTTCCATGGTAAAATGTCGTGTCAATCGGACTAACGGTTGCAGAGAAAATGATTTTTTAAATGCAGACATGGCACACGGCACACGTACCCAACTGAATGCTTAACCCCGCTTTTCGCTTCGCGAGCGCAGGGTAACAATAGTTATTACAGCTGGAAAGGTTGTGGGACCAGGTAAGAACAGATCCATGTCAAATCCTCCAATATCACACAATTACCTGACCACATTTGCATTCCTTTTACCCCCGCCTCAAGTCATTCTCAAGTTACCTTCAGAAAGCCACACACTCTTCCTCATTTTAATAGCACCCGAGGAAGAGACTATTTCATTACCCTAACCCTAACCCTAACCCGAACAACTTTTCCTCATCTCAATAGCACCCGAGGAAGAGACTATTCATTACCCAAACCCTAACCCTAACCCTAACCCTAACCCTAATCCTAACCCTAACCCTAATCCTAATCCTAACCCTAACCCTAACTCAAATCCTAACCCTAACCCTAACCTTCACCCTAACAACTCTTCCTCATCTCAATAGCACCCGAGGAAGAGACTATTCATTACCCAAACCCTAACCCTAACCCTAACCCTAACCCTAATCCTAACCCTAACCCTAATCCTAATCCTAACCCTAACCCTAACTCAAATCCTAACCCTAACCCTAACCTTCACCCTAACAACTCTTCCTCATCTCAATAGCACCCGAGGAAGAGACTATTTCATTACCTTAACCCGACAGCCTGCGTTGTCAATTATCCTTGTCTTCTTTATCTTCACTTACCTTATCGCGGTAGTCGGGAGCAGCGAGTTCAGCTTCCCTGAAAGTTGCTGGCCTAATTATTTAGCATTGCTTCAATATGATATGTTAAAGTTATCATTTCTTTCATTTCAGATAATGTCTCATGAGCAAATGAAAGTGGATCAGCCCACGGCAGTGTTTCAGATTATTACAACAAGGTCTAAAGGGAGCAAGACAGGAGAATATTATTGCATACAAATTGGGAACGTCTCGCTGAAAATACATGAGAGTAATCTACGAGGTCAGCAAGAACTTTTGAAAGAAACGCAGCCAGAATCCATGATTGCATGCCGTTACTCGAACATAAAAAATTAGACAACTGCACAAGATCTCTTCCCCACAGCTTCAAATAACACAGAGGTCACGGAATAGTGAACACAACGCAGGAGCGCAACCGAATTGAGATTCCACCGGAGGAAAAAAAAGAAGATGCCTTTTTGTGTACAGTGTGCGATGATGATCAGAAAGCTAGGCCGTAGGTCTCGCAGCCTTTTAAAAAATTTTTGGCAGGCATCTGCCGTAACCATATAATCCAATTCCCTCCTCTCATTTTTCCTGCCGAACTCCCTCTAGAGTCTCCCTATCCACCTCCTCACTCGACACTTCCTGCCCCCCTGCGCACACACGCCACACCGCCAACTGGCGTTTTCCCCTCGGGAGGAGATGCCTTTGTCGAAAACAAGATGGGCATTGCTTTTGAGTGACCAGAATACACTGGTCTGCTATTTTTGCTACATGCCCCCTGTGATCCGTTGAAGGTTACCGGTGAAAAATTACATTAGGTCAACTGGACCAAGCCATGGCCTATGGCTTCGGCTCTGACGAAGTATCCATTCCCTCGGCGCTCTCTGAAGGCCCAGGAAGGAGGCAAGTAGTACAAAGAGGAAAACAAACGAGTAAATATTTCAACCAAAAAGAAGACGATAGTTGTTTTTTGGAAAGCCAGCAGGAATTGGTCTCTTCTGGGCAATGCACCATCGCTGATTAGAAGCAGAGTCTGTGTTTGGTGAGGAAAGGAAAATGGTGGATATAAAAAAAACAAAATCACACAGCATGGCAGATGTGAACTGAGGTTTACCAAAGAGCTTAACATTTTGCAGCCAGATTTGCATACATAGCAGGGAAATATTGATGTGGTTTGATTAATACATGTCAATCAATTTCTTATATCGGGCTCTTCATTTTGAGGCAAAGTGACAAAGCACGAATACAAATGCATTTGTCCGCTTTATGATTCCTAACTCGCTCACATTCCACCTGATGATTAACGTACGATTTGCGACATCGTTTTGTCCAGTCACCAGTCCTAGTCATTCTTTGTGCGTCTTATCGATACATGTGTAGTTGAGGTTTTTTTTTTGGTTTTTTTTGTATACTGAATCGAGGCTCGTGAAAGAGCTAACATTTACTTCACAAACAAATCAACCAGACAAACAAAACATACAAAAAGAGGAAGCGGAAAACAAGATGGGGAGAGAAGGGGAAGCACACAAACACAACATTTGAGAGCATGGAGATGTGTGGAAGGGAGAGGGCTTGGGGGGAGGAGGCGTGGGAAGGGTGGGCAAGCGGGGGGAGGGAGAAGTATAAAACACAAGGACACCAAGGACTTCCAGGACAGAAGTTGGTATTTCAAAAAAGTGGAATTGGGGTGAAATTAGCGGGGGTAGAAAAGATCAAGGTTTTGGATGGGGGAAGATAAGAGATGGTGGTGAACAGCTGTTTTAAAGACCTGGAGGGTGGAGTGGGATTGAAGAGAGTGAGGGAGTTTGTTCCAGAGGTGGGAGAAAAGAGGAATGAAGGAGTAAAGGTGAGCAGAGAGTCTTGATTTTGGCAGTTTAACCATAAGAGGGTTGCAGGCAGATCTTGTGCGACCTGTAGGAATATTTGCGGGACAGAGCCCAGAGAGAGCTGGGGGGGCAAGGCCAGAGAGGAGTCGGTAGAAGACGGAAAGACCACCAACCTGCCTACGGTGAGTGAGTGGGAGGCCCTTGGAGTTAGCTTCATCGCGGGAGATTCCAATGATTCTGAATGCTTTGGTTTCAACAGCGTGAAGACGAGCTAGGTGTGAGGCAGGAGAACCAGCCCAGAGGGGAGAGCAGTATTCCATTGAGCTGTGGATGAAAGCCTTGTATGTGGTGAGGAGCTCAGGTGTGCCAAGGAAGGACTTCGCACGACGGAGGATGCCCAGTCGGCGACTGGCTTTGGAGGCCAGATTTGAAATGTGGTTTTCCCAGGAAAGATCATGGCAGATAGTGAGACCCAAAAGCTTGAGTGACAGAACTTCTTGGAGAGGATTATTCAGAAAGTGGATGGGAGGGTTGTCCAGTCGGTCTTTTCGGAGAGACATCGTAAGAGTGTGAGATTTGTCAGGATTGAAAGACATGTTCCACTTGTTTGCCCAGTCTGTGATTTTGTCCAGGTCTGCAGAGAGTGAGGAGGTTGCAGACTGCCAATCTTAGGGATGAAGAATGGAGCGACAGAGAGTAGAGTCATCAGCAAAGAGATAGAGAGGATTTTCAAGAGAGTCAGAGAGATCATTGATGAAGACTAGAAAAAGCACAGGGCCCAGAACACTGCCTTGGGGGAACTCCAGCCTGAACAGGAAGAGGAGATGAGAGAAACCCATTCAGGGCCACACGTTGACTACGACTAGAGAGGAAGTCCGCCAGCCATGCGTGGAGATTTCCAAGGATACCAAAAGAGGAGAGTTTGGTGAGCAGAGCGGGGTGCCAGATCGTATCGAAGGCACGTGATATGTCAAGGGAGACTGCAATATGATGTAATGAGTTAACGAAATGAACCCTCAGACTGCTATGGTCTTCTTTGTGCTACCCAACAGATCCACCACCTATCTATTGTATTGTTAGCCACTGGAAGAGGTTCGGCCTATTGAACTTCTTGGGCTCACCAACAGCCACGACCTCTCCTTGGCTGACCATATTGCAAAGCTTGGCTCCAGAGCTAGCCTTAGTCTGCGGGCATCCTCCATTGTTCCAAGTAACCATTTGATAAATCGGAATTACTCGCGGCTTATAAGGTCATTGGCGGGAGCCCAATGGAGTAATGTTCTCCCCTATGGGCTGGCACTCCATCATCACATCTGTCTCTCTTAGAGTCTGTGGAATCCAAAGCTCTCAACAATAATGGAATCTCCCATGATGAGACCGATGCCCAAGGCCTGTTGCTTTCGCATCGGTCATCGGTCAGTGATCATTGCAGGAGGTTGCTGGTCTTTCTTTTTTTTTTAAACCACCTCTCCTCCGGTGTCACTCCCTCTGCTCTCCAACCCTCCTCAACTTCCCTTGTAGTAATACCCTTCTGGTTAAACTCCCGAAATCCAAACTTACTGCCCACCTCCACTCCTTCGTGACTATTTTATCCCATTTGTGGAATTTCCTTTGTCCAGCTAAGTCCCATTAATCCCTCCTGGATTGCAAGCAGACAGTGCGTACCATCGCATGGCATCCCCCAACCCTACCTGTGATCTTTTCTACCCCAATTAACCCGACCTAACCCAATCCTCTTACATCCACACTAATGCTTCCTTGACTCCTCTTTCTCCCTTCTTGTTCGTTCATTCCCTTAAAAGTGAACCCATATGCAATTTTTTTCCTGAAAAGCATTGAAAATCATTAATCATGGTCGAGTTTGAAGGGAATTTTTTGGACATTTTTTTGCCAATCACAAAGTGTCGAAAACAGCCCTCGAGTGTCGATTTTCGATTTCGCCAGTGCCGTCACACGATGAACCCACCTTGATCCAATTGTCGGTTTACATAGAGAAACAGTGCATTCTGAGCTCAGATTCTGATGCTGATTCCACCGTCATTAGCAACTCTGAAGGTTCTCAGTACAGTATGTTGAAACTGATCAGTGGGATTTTGATGAAACTGTTGAAGACAAAATTAGTGATGGCAACGCTTTTGGGGGAATTGTGGAGCCGTATCGTTTCGAGACTTATGTGACCGATTCAGACAAACATGGTGACAATTTATGTGTTTGTGAAGATGAAAACGCCAGCCACATGTTCACTACAGATTGGTAGGTTTTATTTTTTCCTGAAATTGATAGTTTATCAGGGATTTTGTATTAATAGATAAATCAGTTATATTACTTTAGAAGAAATACGGCACAACACAGCAGGGTCACCACCCAGGCACACTGCCGACCAAATGGTCAAAGGAATGCTTTGTCCCTCCATATCAGGCTGACACAGTGTCCTGTATGTTACACTTTTTAAAGCCATTTGTGCTATGGTCATGCTGTGTCATGGCCGTACCATGTCACACCGTCGTATCTGTGCCATGTCCATGCTGTGTCCCTACTTCATGTCCGTGCTGTGTTATGTCTGTGCCGTGTTGATGTTCCACCCCTGTGGAGGGGGGGGGGGGAGGAGGGGAGGGTGTGGGGTGGTGGTGTGGTGCCATCGGTCACCGGCAGGCCAACACAGGTGTTTGATTCACCGCTCAAATTACCCGTGTCCATATGCTGGCAGCTCGGAAGAGATGGTGTTACACTTTCGAGTGACGGTTGTTTGTTCCTCTTAATCGTGATAACCACAAGATCCATAGCCATCTCTTTTGTTTCATAACAGTGCTCTGTAAAATGTTCTGGGCACAAAAGCAAACATTTTGTAGGCCCGATCCACACTCGGGTATTTCGGACAAACATCTTCCAATTTCTGGCAAACTTTTGATCTTTTGGCCATTGGTGTAGCATGAAACCATCTCGGTTTGTATTATTCCAACCACCAAGGATGCATCGACATGGCATTTTGTAGAAATTATAAAATTATTCGCCGTTTTAATTAAATCGTACCGCAATGTAACCCATACACAATCCAGATTTGGCCATCGACTTCATGGTGCGACGTCACAGATCATCATGAAGAAGAAGATTTTGATTTTTAATTGCCAAATTACCGACTTTATAAATCACAAATCGGAAAAATACACATCATATCTATTTTGTATGTATCAAGGGAGAGGTTAGCGTCGATGTGGTCTGAGCGTTTGGGTTCCCCTTTAGGGGTTGTTGTGTCAAACTGTGGCCGCTCTGTTCCATTGTCAGTTCGCTTCCTTTTTACTCTGTCACCTTGATCTTTCATGAACCTCGACCTTGAATAGAAATAAAGGGTTATAAATGACCTGGCATATCTGTCCTGTTTAATCCCAGTTGAACGCGACTCTGCATTGGAGAAAATGTCAGACCTCTGTGCTTTTTCGTTCAGGTAAAATCCCCAGATGGTTGAGCTCATGTGGTTTTCACACTTTTGCAATAGCTGCATAATTTTCATGTGATTTATTCTCCCTCTTCGCCAACTACATTAAGTTCTTCACTAATTTACAAGTTTTTGGTTGCATCTGAAAGAGTATTCAAGGGGTGTTCAGAAAGTTTCTAACTTGACCTGTTTAATTTAAATGTTGGTCCATTGGATCACCTCATAGCATACCTGCATGCTGGACTCGGGGGTCTTTTGGGTTCTCAATCTTTTGGATGCTTGGGGATGTTTTGGGTCTTTTGGGTGTTTGGAGTCTTTTGGGTATTTGGAGTCTTTTGGATCCTCTAGGTTTTTGGGGTCTTCTGGGACATTGGGTAATTTTGGATCTTCAGGGTCTTTTGGATCTTCGGGATATTTTGGGTCCTCAGGGACTTTTGGATCCTCTGGGTCTTTAGGGGTCTTTGGGGTGTTAAGGATCTTAGGGGTTTTCAATGGTCGAAGGGGTCTCAGCAGTCAAAAGAGTTAAAAAGTACATTTCAATAGTACGTAATTAATTAATAGATGTGCGTAATTAATAGACACAAAAAGTATGACACACACACACACACACACACACGTCATCCATTTATAGTATATTATCACAATAAAGGTGTTTATCATATATATAGTTAGCAAAGTGACTCATGTTCATTACTTTCATTTTTGTAACAGCATCAAGAATGTGAATATTTACATAATTTGGCCATGCCAGCTAAGTGGTGGTATTTTGTTTCAGTAATTGCTATTGATAGATTCTAAACTTTTCCCTACCACCTGTGCTAATTACCAGCATGGATGTGGGGGTTGTACATTTGAACGTGCGTTGAATTGTTGGAACCCATCTGTGGATCGGTCCCATCGGCCGATGGGTCTGACCCATCTGTGGATGCACGAGAAATGACAATGCAGACCTATCGGCCGATGGGTCTGCGCCATCTGCGGATGTGTTGTTCACCTTGAAGGAATGTGTTGACAGAATGGTGCTCTTCAATCAGGTACACAGTCATTGGAATTACATGTGGTAGGAATTTAACAGAGATGATTTTTAAATGTTTTGTTTAACTTTTATTTTTAAAATTTAAATTTTTTAAATTTATTTTATTTAAATTTTATTTTATTTAATTTAATATAAAGGAATTTAACATTCCCCTCCGCCATTATCAGAAGAACACCTAATGTTTTGTATGAATGTTGAGTATGTTATGTAAAGCTTTACTAAAACTGCCATGTATCTGTTAATTACAAAATGTATTGACAAAATGTATAAATAGATGGGTAGAAATAGATAATAAAACATTTTAAAATCATCTCTGTTAAATTCCTACCACATGTAATTCCAAGGACTGTGTACCTGATTGAAGAGCACCATTCTGTCAACACATTCCTTCAAGGTGAACAACACATCCGCAGATGGCGCAGACCCATCGGCCGATGGGACCGATCCACAGATGGGTTCCAACAGAATGTTTACTTCTTATGAATGGTTCAAACCAACCGACGCTTCCTGGGGCAACCCTTTGATTGGTGGGTTGGTTTGAACAGAAACTGTGGGCGAAGCTTGAGGGAGAGACAATCCAAGGGGATTTGCTGGCGAATCTTGGACAGTGGGAAGAGAGTTGACTTATTGGAGATTCAAGCAATTGAAGTGAGAGCAGTCATCTCCCAGGTTTTTGAATTGGTTCATTTAACAGCGGAGAAGCATAGCAATGCACACTCAATTCTGCCCGGGGCTCAAACTTCTGGTGACTCCGTCCCCATTCATGAATGTGCATTTCAAGCGCACTATTTTACATGCTGCCGACACTCTCAGGGCTCTTTTTGCCTGTAGCCACTGCGACGATTTGCGCATGAAATAGCTTTCAGCAAGATTATTACCCAAAATGTTGATTACCGATAAGAAGGGTGCTCGACTCGATATTTACATGGAGTTTCTTGAGCGGTTTCAAGGAAAATGCAGAGAATTTTATTTACAGGATTGTGCAGACTCAAGATGAGTCAAGGATTCACCAATTTTATCCGAAGAGCAGACAACTGGGCACGCATTCTCTGCTTCCATGAAGGTTCAAGAAAGCATCCGCTGCAAAGGTCATGGCCCCTGTTTTCTGGGACAGTGGAAGTGTGACCAGGACTGGCAACCTCCCAAAACATGTGCCCTTCATGGGGAATACCAGGCCAGCAGCAGTTGCAAAAATCCATCAAGAACAAATGCTACGGAAAGTCGAATCGAGGAGTGTGCTTCTCCAAGATCATGCATCACCCCACGCAGCGCAGGTTGCAGGGACCATAGCGACCAACTGTGGCTTTAAACTGCTTCATAATCCAGTCTATTTGTCAGATTTGGCTCCGTCATATAACTACCTGTTACCCAAGATGAAGGAAGAGCTTGTGGGAAGGGTTTTGTTGATGATGATGTACTCACGGCAGTCAGCGAGTGTCTGGACAAGCAGGACAAGGACTCCGACAAGATAAGTTAAAGCCAAGCTGTAGCAGTGTTTTGCTAAGTGCTTTGTATTCAAGGGGAACGATGTTGAGAAATGAAAAATTGAAGGCAAATTATGTTGTTTTTCTCTGTCAGGCAAGAATCTTTCTGATTGCCTTACATCACTTGGGCACAATAACAATCCTACTTGCACCTCCACTTCGTGGAGACGTGAAACCTTCCTTGCCACCTCCTCCTCTACTCCAATGACCATTTTCCCATGTCGTCACACGTGCAAACAAACCACTTTGCGGCACTTGATGAAACAGAAGAAGCCAAATTGTACGACACGTGGGTTCCCATCTCTTTGCCTAATCGTGAGCATGAGACTCCTTTCATGAACAGTAATACAAGTGAAATGTACTAATATCACCTGATGAGGACCACTAAGATGAGGGAAACATAAAGCTGTCCTTTTGTCCTCACCATGGCGTCGTGGATTATTGAGGTGAATTTTGTGACCGTTTCACTTCAACTGTTGTAACTAGTCCAGCGGATAGGTGCAATATAGAGACGATTCGTGCACTTTTTGATAAAAGCATCAAACTTGGTACACATATTCAGTAGGCCATAAGAAACAAAATTAGATATAGTGCCATCCCAGTTTTGGCCTGTGATTGCTATGGCGGCCATCTTTCAAAATGGCCACCACATGGCATGAAAATACCACCTAACTCAGCAACCATGAGGCCTAGGATCTTAATTCTGGTGTCTGTATATAGGTTTTGGGGGTCATAGAAATCAAAGAAGGCAATATCGAGTATGTGTGATCACTTACGGTACCACCTTTTAAACGTAAGTACCATTTTACAGTTTATGAAGACACATTCATGGTCTTTTAGCACGAATGTCTTGATTAATTACCAAGAAATATATGGAATCATAATACACAAAAAACCACTGTACCGACAGACTACATATTTCATAATATGCTGACTAGTATAATACTAGTATTATCTTTGCTTTTCTAATAAGTGGGGTAACTTCAGCAATTTTCATCTCAACAGGAAATTTAACAGATTGCATTTAAACTTGCAGTTCGTGTTTGGTTTGACTAAGGTGGCCAACTTTTTCCAGGAAACCCCTATTTGACTTATTTGTAAAAATGAACCAACTCAAGTGTAACTTATTTGTAGATAATAACATGGCATCGACAGTGAAGCTTGTTGACCCAAAGATGCGACATCCTCCTCTCATCACACAAACGGATTTGGTCGAAATGTATCATTTGTCAGGAAGACACTAATGAAAAGCTCTGTTGCCCAGCCAACTCAAAGTGCATTGACATTGGAGCAGGTTATACAAGGCTCGCAAATGATTTCATGGCCTTCTACTCTGCTGGTTGCTTGCACAACACCCTTTCCCTCACAAGGCTTGATAACGGAAATGGCGTGGAAGCTACATTGCAACAGAACACAGCAAAATTTCACTCATCATGTAGACTCAGGTACAGCAAAACAAGGCTTCAGCGAGCTGTCAAAAGGAAAAGTTTGGATGAGGGGTCAAGTATGGAGCATTGGGAAAAGCATGCACGTAGTGGATGGAATCCCTGACAACGTAGCTCATCAGATAGTCTTGTGTGTTTATTCTGTGAAAAACCTGCAAGTCTAGCCGAACCATTACATGAAGCAATGACTAAGCAGTTGGGTGAGAGAGTCAAGAGGTGTGCAACCAAACTGATAGATGCAAAACTCTTAGCAAAGGTGTCATCAGGTGACCTTGTTTCAAGTGAAGGGAAATATCACACCAAGTGCTTGGTTGGGCTTTACAACGCAGCAAGGAAAGTAGAAACTTCACAAGAAGACGAAAAAGGTCAAACGATACAAGGCCATAATGTACGAGCTTTTGCAGAACTTCTAGCTTTCATAGAAGACACCTTTGTGGATAGTGAAGAGCAAAGCACTTCCCCTGTGTTCAAGCTCTCGGACCTGGTTCAGTTGTATAGGAAACGGCTTAAACAACTTGGGGTGACATCACCATCTGTACATTCTACGAGACTAAAAGAGCGCATCCTAGCTTCTTTACCTGAGCTAAAGGCATTCAAGGAGGGTCGCGAAGTTCTCTTGGTATGCAATGAGGATGTTGGAAATGCCCTGCGGAAAGCTTTTGAAAGTGATGCAGATGACGATGCTTTCACGCTTGCCTGTGCTGCAAAACTTGTACGCAAAGAAATGATGGATGCATCAGCACGACTTGATGGAACTTTTTCTGAAAACTGTCAATAAGGATCTATCCCACAGTCTTTGATGACTCTTATGGCCATGCTGCTGTACGGGCCAAATATTACTGAACAATCACTTGTAACTCAGAAGCAATCCTTGATGAGCATTTGTCAGCTGGTAGTCTTTAACAGTTTTTCTCGTAGAAGGAAAGAAGGTCAAGTAATACGACACAATAAAGTCCGTGAGCCCCCTCTTCCAGTATACTTAGGTGTGCTCCTACACAACAAAACACGGAAACGAGAATTAGTTGAGAAGTTGTACAACCTTGGCCTTTCTGTGTCGTATGACCATGTGCTTGAAATCTCAACTGAAACTGGTACAAAAAATATGCAAAATATATGACATGTTTGACATTGTGTGCCCACCGCAACTCAACAAGGGTGTTTTCACGACGCCTGGAGCTGACAACACCAACCATCAAACAAGTGCCACATCATCAAAGAGTTCATTTCACGGGACAGGGATATCAATTTTCCAGCATTTTGAGAACACTGACCAGGCAACAATGCACGAACCAGCCATCATGCTTGATGATCATGATGCTAATGGCCACATTGTACCTACAGGCCAATCCAGGAAGCGACTACAAAGACTTCCACTATCCTACACCCAGGTTCCACCTGTGGCAGAAGAACACTTCTCCTGCCCCATTCCCAAGACAGATGAACCTTTGAAATCGGATTGCCTCCTTGTGTCTCCATCACTGCAACTTGAATACAGGTGAGAAAGCATTTGAAAATTTATTTCAGTTTTCAATATTAAATAAATCAAATTTCAATCAACTTTATTCAAATTAAACCATTCACGTTTCATTGGTTGAGGAAATGGTGACTTGAATAATAGTAAATTGGACAGTGGGGTGCACAAATGTATTCATCTATCCTGTTTTTACCCCCCTGATGCTAAAGGGCCTATCTCATTGGCCTGGAGACTAGGTGGCAACCTGGTGGCGACTCGAGTCTCCGCGACGTCTCCTGGAGACTAGCCGGGTCTCCGGGAAGTCGCGGGAAATTCAAACATGTTCGATTTTTTTGGAGACAACTACCAGAGACGTCGCCGCAACTGAGAAGACGTCCCCGCGACTTTCAGGCGAATTGGTTGTCACCTTGTCTGGAGACGTCTCCGCAAGAGAGAAGTCGCGGGAAACGACCTCTCCGTCGTGGAGACATCTCCGAGACGTCGCGGAGACGTCGCCCTGGCATCGCCTTGGTGAGAGCGCAAGCCATTTTTTGGTCTCCCGAGTCGCCCGAGTTGCCCGAGTTGCCGCGACTGATCAGTCGCGGCAGTCGCGGCGACGTCTCCGCCAATGAGATAGGCCCTTTAGTGTGCATTACTCCTTATATCTTTCAGATGGTTGCAGCATGTGAACTTATCGATGCAAACAGAATCTGCTGCTGCTAATGTATAATGGTCTGCTTTCCATGCCAGTCTGGAGGATCCATAATAAAGTTGATTGAAATTTGATTTATTTAATATTGAAAACTGAAATAAATTTTCAACTGCGTTCTCACCTGTATTCAAGTTGCAGTGATGGAGACACAAGGAGGCAATCCGATTTCAAAGGTTCATCTGTCTTGGGAACGGGGCAGGAGAAGTGTTCTTATGCCACAGGTGGAACCATGCCAGTCTGGAGGATCCACAAAGTGCAATAGAGATATCTAGTGCAACATCTTGTCTCCTACCATTGTTCCAAAACGACGCTGCAACAGTTGCCATGATGCGTCACTCATTGGACATCATTAAAAGGCTCACAGAATATGTCAACCCTGGACAAACCCCTATTGTTGCAGTAGACCAGCCACTTTTTGCAATAGTTAAGAACATTCAGTGGAAGTGGCCCTTGGTCTATGGAGAGTCAAAGTTAGTTGTCATGTTTGGAGGACTCCACATCGAGGCTGCTGCTTTGAAGACAGTTGGAGATCTTCTTCAATGCAGTGGTTGGACATCAGCACTTGTACAAGCAATGGTTGCAACAGCTGGTACAGCAGACTTGTTCCTTAAAGCAGCCCATATCACCCGCACACTGCGGGCCCACCAGATAACAGCATGTGCCATCTACCAAGCTCTGGAAGAGGCATACCAGGCCTATGCGAAATCTGCTGGATCCAGTGAAATAAAAAAATCTTGAGGAATGGTGTACTGTCCAGATGGTAAGTCAGCCCACGTTTAAATATTGGTATATGGTGCTGCAGCTACAGCTCACCATCCTCCTGTTTGTAAGATCCATCCGGAGTGCTGATTTCCAGTTGTATGTCCAGTCGTTGACCAAACTTGTGCACTGGTTCTTTGCTCTCGACCACTTCAACTACACACGTTTGATACCAGTTCACCTCCGTGACATGTTGGCTCTACCTCAGCGGCATCCTCTGGTCTATAATGAGTTAATGAAGGGACACTTCACAGTCAAAAAGACCAGCCATGCGTTTTCGAAAATGGCACTTGATCAGGCACATTAACAAAATAATGCTGTGGTGAAGGATGATGGTGGAGCTGTTGGCTTGACTGAGTCCCCTGCCACTCTCCAAAGGTGGATGGTCAGTGGTCCAGAAATGGCGCGCCTCATCACAGACTTTGAAGCATCGGTGGATCAAGCATTGAGAACTCCCGAGTTGCGCCACCACGAACAGCGACCAGGGGTGCAGAAAGCATTCGTACAAGATGTCCAGGCAATAAAGTCTGTCATAGATGATTATGGCAATCCTTTCCTTGAAACACACAGTGACCTGCTCATTCTGGATACACACAATATCACAGATAGGTCAAATGTCAATGCTCTGCATCGGATAGAGAAACTTGGACATGAGAAGTACAACACCTTTGTTCATGAACAACTCGTAGAATGTCCCAAACCACTGTTTGATGTGATCACGCAGAACAAGCTCCCTCTATTCAGTACTCCACCAACATGCCAGAAGACGAAATCACAGGAACATTTGGTGGCACTGAAAAGTGACTGCAACCTGTTCTCTAGGCTCTATGTTGCTTGTCAAGTTCATGATGGAAATTCGGAAGAGTTTTTCCACACGAGAATCAACCATGCCCTCCGTCATTGTCGGAGAGGGGAAAGCTGAGACAAGGTATCAAATCTAACATTGTTCAGTGCCTTGAGGATACAGTCACGGAAAAGGAGGACAACACTCTCGATGTTGAAGTTGTTGTGCTAGATGGACCTGCCATTGTAAATATGTTGAAGCCTGGAGCAGCAAAAACATTTCAAGAATATGCACACGATGTCTTTCTGCCTTATGTAAATTCTAAGCTACAAATAGCTCAGAGGGTTGATGTTGTCTGGGATGATTACAGGCCAGATTGATTGAAGGCACAGACCAGAGAGAAGAGGGGGAAAGGAATCCGTCGAAGGGTTGAGCCAAAGACTGCAGTACCGAAAAATTGGCAAGAGTTCTTGCGGCTCTCTGACAATAAGAAGGAACTGTTCTCATTCCGCAGCAGAGAAGTTGTCAACATTCAAACAGAGAAGCAAGTAATCAGTACGCTGAATGAGGATGTTGTTTGTCGCCAGCTAAGAAACACGGGAGGTTTAGCCCCTTGTACACATGAGGAAGCAGACAGCCGTATGATGCTTCATGTTGCTGATGCAGCTAAACAACACAACACTGTTCTCATCCGTACTGTGGACAGTGATGTAGTTGTTCTGGCAGTGTATGTATTTCAAAAGCTACAAGTGACACTGGATGCTCTATGGGTGGCGTTCGGCACAGGCAAGCATATGCGCATGGTACCAGCTCATGATATCTTAGCTACAATTGGTACTGAGAAGTCTGGGGTCCATTGCACTTCCAATGTTTCATGCCATTACTGGGTGTGATACGACCTCTTGCTTTGCTGGCAGAGGAAAGAAGACTGCTTGGGATACATGGAGCATGTGCCCTGAGGTTACAATGGAGTGAAGCTGATGGAACAACCACAAATGTCAGATGTTGATGCTGCTATGGATGTTCTGGAGATTTTCGTCGTACTTCTTTATGACCGAACAAGTTCTAAACACCATGTTGATGAGCTCAGGATCGACCTATTCACACGGAAAGGCAGAGACGTGAGCAACATTCCACCAACCAAGGGTGCTCTACTTCAGCACACTAGACGAGCAGTATACCAGGCCGGTCACATCTGGAGTCAGGTGCTTGAAGCAAAGGCTACGCCTCCACAACCAGACAGATGGGGATGGACTCGTAGTAGTGATGGAAACTGGGATGTTCTTTGGAGCAGTCTTCCTGAGGCCAGCAGAGTTTGCAGAGAACTTATTCGATGCGGTTGTACCAAAGGCTGTCGAACAAACTGCAAATGCACAAAAGCAGCTCTACCGTGTACAACTTTGTGTGAATGTGGGGGTTCTTGCCATGATTAGTTCATGTGATATCTGGCATTTCACATTTGATGGTAAGCCTAACTGTCTCATGGCACATTGGTATCTACAACAATAAGTAACTCAGCTTCGTATTCGTTTTGACTATTTTTTTTATAGCACTATAAGTTTAATTTACGATACAGGTATCTTATATTTCATCAATGCAAAATAAAGCAATACAAAGACCGCCAAATGTTGTGTCTCTGTAAACTGGAAAAGGGCACTTATGTTCCAAAAGTGGTACAAGACGTGATCACACATACTCATTATTGCCTTCTTTGAATTAATTATATGACCCCAAAAACCTATATATAGGCACCAGAATTAAGATTCTAGGCCTCTTGGTTGTTGAGTTATATGGTATTTTAGTATTAGGCTGAGAAATTTACCTGAGAAAAATGGCCGCCACAACCGTCATAGGCCGAAACTGGGATGGCACTATATCTATTTTTTCTTGTAATGGCCTACTGATGATATGTACCAAGTTTGATGCTTTTATCAAAAAGTGCACGATTCTTCCCCCGATCCGCTCTACTAAACGGGATGGCCTAAAAGTCGTTTTACCTCTGCTAAATTTCTCACACATCCCTCTCTCCCTTCCTTCCTCTCTGCCCTCACCCACAGTGGGATGTGGATGCTTTCGGATGAATGGGCCATCTATTTCGGAGGTCATGGGTATGGAATGTGGTGTTCTGGGCTTCTAAACTTGTTAACCATTCCCAACCCCACCT
Organism: Myxine glutinosa; assembly: GCF_964187855.1. NCBI lineage: Eukaryota > Metazoa > Chordata > Myxini > Myxiniformes > Myxinidae > Myxine > Myxine glutinosa. The sequence goes on along the minus strand of NC_136263.1, from coordinate 52,953,501 downwards.
CCAAATTTCCAGTTTTTCCTTTCTGAGAGTTTCCTTCTGCATCCGTCTTGTCTACACCATGTGTCCTCCCCTAGTCCTCATTCCTCACCACACTCATTATTTTGTGCAAGTCTCCCTCCATTTTGTCCTTCAACTCTGCTCTTGGTGTACCCCTCTTTCTTGCTCTCTCTCTCTCTCTACTGTTTTTTTTTTTGTCCTGTTCAGTGTTCCAGCACTTCCACGAGCCTTAGCTCTGTATACAAAAAAGGAGAATATACATTTCACACTGGAATTGGAGCATCATCCTTCACACATGATGATATGGGCAGGAATGACCTCAAGACATTTATTTTGGTCCTTATTGGGGAAACTGGCTGGTACCATGACTTGATAGTGTAGGAATAGCTGAAAATGCTTGGTTTCAACACGAAGACGCACTCACACATTCTGTGTTGCATGTTCGAGACTATCTCGATGAAACACTCTCTCAACGATGGATTGGACGTGGATCACCAGCATCACCAGGTCCTCTACTGTGGCCAATACATAGTCCAGATGTAGGCTACACGGTATAAAGCAAATGGACACTAATAGGAATTTCAGGAAAGAAGTTGGAGATTGAAAGAGGCGGATTTGGGGTGTTTTAACGGGGGCAGAAAGGATCAAGGTTTTGGATGGGGGAAGATAAGAGATGGTGGTGAACAGTTGTTTTAAAGACCTGGAGGGAGGAGAGGGATTGAAGAGAGTGTGGGAGATTGCTCCAGACGCAGAAGAAAAGAGGAATGAAAGAGTGAAGGTGAGCAGAGAGTCTTGATTTTGGCAGTTTCACCAGAAGAGGATTGTTGGCAGAACTCAGGAAAATTTGAGGGGCAGAGCACAGACAGAGCAGGGGAGCATGGCCGGAGAGGAGTCGGTAGAAGTCAGAAAGACCACCAACCTGCCTGTGGTGAGCGAGTGATAGGCCCTCAGAATCAGCTTCATTGCGGGAGATTCCAATGATTCTGAATGCTTTGGTTTCAACCGCATGAAGCCGAGCTAGGTGTGAGGCAGGAGCACCAGCCCAGAGGGGAGAGCAGTATTCCATTGAGCTGCAGATAAAAGCTTTGTATGTGGTGAGGAGCTCAAAAGTGCCCAGGAAGGACATCGCACGATGGAGGATGCCCAGACGGTGACTGGCTTTGGAGGCCAGCTTGGAAATGTGGTTTTCCCAGGAAAGACCATGGCAGATAGTGAGACCCAAAAGCTTGAATGACAAAACTTTTTTGAGAGGATTGTTGAGAAAGTAGATGGGAGGGTTGCCCAGACAGTATTTTCGGTGAGATATAGAGAGAGTGTGAGATTTGTCAGGATTGAAAGACATATTCCACTTGTTTGACCAGTTTGTGATATTGTCCATGTCTGTAGAGAGTGAAGAGGCTGCTGCCTGCCGATCTGAGGGTTGAGATATGGAGTGGCAGACAGTGGAGTCATCAGCAAAGAGATAGAGAGGATTCTCCAGAGAGTCGGAGAGAACATTAATGAACACCAAAAAAAGCACAGGGCCCAGAACACTCTCTTGGGGAACTCCAGCCGAGACAGGAAGGTCTTGGGAGATGAGAGAATTCCATTCAGGGCCACACATTGACTGCGACAAGCGAGGAAGTCCACAAGCCAAGCGTGGAGGTTTCCATGGATACCATAGAAGGAGAGTTTTTTTAGAAGGGCGGGGTGCCAGACCGTATTGAAGGCACGACATATGTCAAGGGATACAGCTCTGATTTCCTGTTTGTCATTGAGGACCTCCATCCATTGTTGAGACAGCAGAAGCAGCATGTCCAGAGTAGAATGACCTGGTCTGAATCCAAATTGATGATCAGAAATCAAGATGTTGGAGAAGAGGAAGGATTTGATGTCAGAAGCGATGATGGATTCCAGCAGGCTGATTGCCTGCTGGCAATCAGCCTGCTGGAATTGAGAGCAGGCTGATTGGTGTGTCGTTAAAAGGCTCTGTTTTTGCACATTTTTTGTAAAGCGATGATGTTGACTGATTTCCAAGCAGATGGCAGATGACTTTGAGCAAAAGAAAGGGTAAAGAGAACAGAGAGAGGGTGAGATAGAGCAGCAGGGCAGGATTTTAGGACCCGTGGGCTGATGCCGTCTGTTCCAGTTGCAGGATCAGAGTCTAGGTTTGACAGAAACTTCTCCACTTTGTCAGGAGTCCAGAGTCCAGGAGCAGGTGGGTTCAACTGGGCAAGGTGGGTGCAGAGAGAGAAGGGTTTTGGAACACAATATTTTGAGGCAAACACAGAGTTGAGGCATTCGTCGTGCGGTGTCATCTGTGTAGCCGTTTGAGGTAAGGGAGGGGATTTGACCCAGAAACAAACACCAGAAACAGATTTGACCAGAAGCCACCAGGATTTGGAGGAGGGAGACAGGTTTGAGAGTTTAGTCTTAAGAGTAGAGAGATAGTGTTTCCTAGTTCTCCTGAGGGTGGACCCAATTCGGGGTCCCAATTGTTTAACCCAATACGGGGCCGTTGAAAAATTATATAACGCTTTTTTTTATAGTAATTTGCATAACGTAACACTTGATTACATAAGGTAACACTTGATTACATAATGTAATGTAACGCTTGATTATCGCGGGTGCGTTCCGACGTGCCGATTGGGAAACCGCCATTTAAAGCAATAATAAAAGATGGACAGCACGATTGGGAAGCACACATATAATGCGCTATTAAAACATTAAATCGTCTCCTCACACCAGGTGTGTATACTGTAAACACACGCATAATTGACATACACATGAAGATGAAGAGAAAGCTGAATGGTGCACACCACTCTGTATCTGTTTCATCCAATATCACGACATGCAATTTATTTTCAAAAATTCGAATGGGGCCGGGGGAGTTCGCACCCCTTGAACCACCCCCCTTCTTCCTATTCAATGACTGATTAATTACCCTGCACTCGCGAAGCGAAAATCAGTTTTAAGCGGTGGGTTGCGTGTGTACATGCGTACGTGCGTGTCTGCATTTTTAAAATTCATCTTCTCGGCAAACCTTGGTCCGATTGACATGGTATCAGTCAATACTTTGTGTGTCCGCCCTCACACTTTTACGCATGCTTCCTGTATACGAATGAAGCACTCTTACCGGTATATTGTGCCAAATATCCTGTCATACATTTCACAGTTATGTAAGGTTAGTGGAGTTCCTCTCGTTCCTCTCTGTTTCCAGGTAATCCCATATGGTCTTCATGGTACTCATGTCCAGATTCTGACGTGGCCATTCTAACACTTAGAGCACACCAACTGTAACTTTGTTCTTCAAATATTGTTTTACTATATTGGAAGTGTGTTTTGCATCATTATATTGTTGGAAAATGAATCCGATTAAATGATTTCCACTAGGAATTGCATGGTGCTGCAGTATCTGCTTGTACTTCTCTTTTGTTTGTGTCCTATTGATTTTTTAACGAGTTTTCCTACACCAAAACCTGATACAACCCCAGAGTCACTGAGCCGCCCCCGTGTTTAACTAGAGGTTGTAAACATTGCATGTCACAATGTTTTCCAGGTTTTCGGCATACGAACTGGCATCCCTTTGATCCAAAAAGTTGAAACTTTCAGCTTGTTGAAAAAAAGGTTTAAAAAATTCATCAGCTCAGAGTGCCGGATTCCATCGTTCAGTCACCCAATGTTGGTGCTGCCTTGCAAATTTCAGTCTTTTCACCTTATTCTGTGATCTCAGCAGTGGTTTCTTTGCTGAAATTCTGCCATGGAGACCTGCTCATGCAATCAGCCTTCTACGCACAGTGCTGGACGAGATGTTAATATTCAGGCCTGCTTTCATTTCATTTGTCTGCTGCTGACTTCATTTTCCTCTATCGTATAAGCTGCACAACCTCAAGTGCTTATCTTGACTTGGGGTGGTTCTTCTGGGTCTTCCTGTCCTTTTCTTATCTTGTACCAAACCAGTTTGTTTCAGGCATTGCAAAGTGTACCTCACATCATTGTAGGAGATCTTCAACTTTTCTGAGATTTCCTTCATAGGCTGCCCTTCTTTTCACAGAGTTTGTATCTTCACATGCTGTTCTGTTGAAAGTCACATGCTGTCACATGCTGTCATTGGTGCCATTCTGTACCGACTCAGACTTTCCATCAAGCTGATAATACCTAATTTCACATATTGACGAATTTGAAACTTTTATTGTGGTTTCTTGTAATTCACATTCATTTAACTGGTGTTGATTACTTCAATAATAATTTGTTATTATTTAATGTACAATAATCCACAAACTGTTTCCAGCATATATTGCTTGTGGTAACAGGATATTTGGCTACTTGTGGTAAGTAGATATCATTTGTCCACTCGCAGTAGCTTGCAGGATCATTTGACCATTCACGGAGGTTTTAGACCTCCATGAATTGAAGACAATGCGACCCCTAATAGGAGAAAATAACCAATCACGTCCGACCGAATCAATTACCACTAGGTGGCTAGGATCTTTATCCAATTAATCCCCCTGCTCTTCCAAACAAAGAATGGTGCCTAAAGCAACCAAGGAAACTTACACAAGGCAAACCCTTTACCAATTACGGGTGAGAGATGTGATTGGGTCTTGATATTTGCATGATGACTGCTATTGGCATTGTACGTGTTAAATGTTTGTGGGCCTCAGTGATTCACATTTGTTGCTGATGACTCGCCAAAAAATGGCGAAACTGCTCCAGCGGCTGATGGGAGCGGGGGGAGGGTGGGAGGGGGTGTTGTAAAATTGGGATTCTCATCTATGTGCTACATTCATCTTCCGCTTCCGGTTTTGCTGGTGAGGTCGTGTGTTTTTGGCGGCTCTTCACGCCACCAAAGCTGAGAATTTTACCATTTGTATTTTTGTCAAAACTGTATTTTTATTTTACGGTGTGAGTGCCTACTGTGTGTTCCGAGTTAGATCTCGGTGTCAATCATGTTTACCTGTGTTTAATCGTCTGTTGGTTCCTGCCGCGTTTTCTAGGCCTGGAGGCGTTGTTGTTTCCTCTCGGCAGTCGTTTGTGGTCCATTTACTTTCGTTTGTGGGTCATTTTCCAGTTTTTTTTTCACCCCATACTTCCCCGGACATCTTACCCTCTGTTTCGTCATAATACAAAAAAAAAAAAAAGTTAATTAATTTTAAAAAGTATATTAATTAAAAATATATATATACTGTATATCTAATTTCCTTCTCTTTCCTGTTTTCGTTCGTTCTTTGACCACGTGTCATTCCACCCATTTTTTCCTGTTTTTCCTCTCCTTCCTTCACAACTCAATTCTCTCCAGCCAAAAGTCACCTTTCCATTTCAGTTCTCACCATACTTCTTCAACTTTATCCTTCTTCCTCTGATCCACTTTCATCTAATCTTCAAAAAAACATTAACGAAGAATTTAAAAAGTAGGCCTCTCCTCCCATACTAACATATTGCTTATACACCTCCCTGTTCCTTCGTTTTCTGCTCTCCTTTCTGTCAATCTCCTATCCTTCTGTTCCTGCTTCTGAACCTGTCTTGGAATCCTTAATCCCCCTAAGGAATCCTTCATGCCCTCATTTAGGGAATTCCCCCAGATAGTTTTCATGGCTTAGTTGTAAAATGTTTAAACTTTCCCCTGAAGTGTTGTATTCTGTTGTATATTATAACACATTCTTCTTCTTCTTCTTCTTTAAAAGGTCGTTTTCGAGTTGCTCACCAAATCTCTTCATTTCAAATAAAAATTCCATCTCTTACAACTCTTCCTTCCTACATTCCCTAAACTCACCTACATTCCACGCCTCCTTCAATGTTTTCAACCGGATGTCTGACTTGAAAATCACAAGAAACTCATTTTGCAATAAATGTTCGTTTTCCATTAATCGTCCAACACATTCTAAAATCCAAACTCATCCTTCCCCTCCTAAATTTCCCCCTCACCCACCCCGTCATAAACTCCCCCTTTCCCCCTCCCCTCCTAAACTCCGCCCTCGCCCCTCCCCTCATACACTCCCTCCTCCCCTCCGAAACTCCCCCCTCCCCTCCAAAACTCCCCCCTCACTCCTCCCCTTCAAAATACCCCCCTCACCACTCCATTTCAAAACTCCCCCTCCCTCCTCCCCTTCAAATCTCCCCACCCTCCTTTTTTCTCCAATTCTCCCCTCTCACCCCTCCTACTCAAAGCGTCCTCCCCGCTTCCTCTCCATTCCAACTCTTACCTCCATCTCCTCCAACCTTCTTCCTCGCTCTGCCCCCCACCCCCCCCCCCCCTCAAACAACTCCTTACTGTGTCTCATCCAATCGCAATCAAACCTTTTGTCCTCCTCATCCTTCCCTTTCTCCTAGCTCTTCTGAAATGTATGACACACTCTCAACAGCTCTCCTGACCTCCTCCTCCTCCTCTTCCTCATCTTACCTTACCCCTCCCTTCCCCTGTCCTGTATCTGATGCTCCCCCTTCCTCTTCCTTAACGGTTTGGACCTCCAACATCTGGGGCCTTCACTCAAACCTGATTGATCTCTCCATACAGGTTGCTTCTGACAAACCAGACATAATATGCTTAACAGAAACTTTCCTCCTTCAAGATGTCTCTGATTCCTTAATATCTCTCCCTGGTTACTCCCTTCTCCGGTATGACAGACCTGAGCCTCATCCTGGAGGTGGGGTTGCTATCTTTATAAAAAAAACTCTCTTCCTCGCTCTCCCTGCACTGCCCTCTCTCCACCTCACCCCCAGGAATACCTTTGGCTACGGCTTCCCCTTCGCTCCCACCTTTGTTCATATGTTTTCTTTACCGTCCACCAAACAGTGATGACTCCATCTACATCTTGCTGTCTGATAAAATGGACCAACTTCTATCTACTCATCCCAACTCTCTCTTCCTCATATGTGGTGATTTCAACTGTCATCACGCCAGCTGGCTGGGTGTGGCTACCTCTCTCACCAGCCATGGCACCTCAGCAAAGGACTTCTGCGACTCACTGGGAAAGACACAATCTGTCAATTTCCTGACCCGGATCTCAGTCAACGGAGTATCTGCTTTTCTCGACTTGGTTATAACAAACGTCCCTGCAAATGTCTGCTGCTCTTCTTCTGCTCCAATTGGTTCATCTGACCATATGCTTGTCAAAGCAGACATCTCTCTGGCCATTCACAGAGAGCCTCATCAACGTCGACGAGTCTGGCATTTCACTCAGGCCAACTGGCACGGTCTTCAAGCAGCCATAAATCATCTAGACTGGTCTCCCATCTCTAATGCCTCTAACATCAACTCATCCTGGGAATTCTTCCAAAGTAAACTGCTCTCTCTCATGCACAAATTTATCCCATCCCATCTTCAGTTGTCATACCCTTCCTCCCGTCCATGGTACCCGGAATCTTGTGGTGAGGCGGTTGCCCTGAAACAACTTGCTTTCGCCTACTGGAAGGCAAATCCAATGGAAGGAAATCTCATTTCCTTTCTCAAAGGCCGAAACAAGTGTGTGTCCACCCTCAGGAGAGCCAGGAAACAATATCTCTCTACTCTCAAGAGTGAACTCTCAAACCTGTCTCCCTCTTCCAAATCCTGGTGGCGTCAGGTCAAATATGTTTCTGGTGTTTGTTCCCCCTCCATCCCCTCCCTCACCTCAAACGGCTTAACGGCTGACTCCGCACGTGAAAAAAGCTGAATGCCTCAACTCTGTGTTTGCCTTTAAATCTTGTGTCCCAAACCCATCCCTCTCTGTACCCACCGTACCCAGTCGTACCCAGCAGCTCCTGGACTCTTGTGTCCTTCTCTCCTGACAAGGTGGAGAAGTTTCTGTCAATCCTCGACTCTGATTCTGCAACTGGACCTGATGGCATCAGCCCATGGGTCCTAAAATCCTGCTCTGCCACTCTTTCACACCCTCTCTCTGTTCTCTTCACTCTCTCTTTTGCTCAAGGTCATCTGCCTTCAGCTTGGAAATCAGCCAACATTACCGATGTACACAAAAAAGGTGCAAAAACAGATCCTTGCAACTACAGACCAATTAGCCTGCTCCCAATCATCAGCAAAGTCATGGAATCATCATTGCTTTGGATATCAAATCCTTCCTCTTCTCCAATGGCTTGATCTCTGATCATCAATTTGGATTCAGACCAGGTCACTCTACTCTGGACATGCTGCTTCTGCTGTCTCAACAATGGATGGAGGTCCTCAATGTCAAACAGGAAATTAGAGCTGTCTCCCTTGATATATCACATGCCTTCGATGCAGTCTGGCACCCCGCTCTGCTCACCAAACTCTCCTCCTATGGTATCCATGGAAATCTCCACGCATGGCTTGCGGAATTCCTCTCTGGTCATAGTCAACATGTGGCCCTAAATGGATTTCTCTCATCTCCCCTTCCTGTTCAGGCTGGAGTTCCCCAAGGCAGTGTTCTGGGTCCTGTGCTTTTTCTGGTCTTCATCAATGATCTCTCCGACTCTCTGGAAAATTCTCTCTATCTCTTTGCTGATGTCTCCACTCTCTGCCGCTCCCATACCTCATCCCTCAGATCGGCAGTCCGCAGCCTTCTCACTCTCTGCATTCCTGGTCAAAATCACAGACTGGTCAAACAAGTGGAACATGTCTTTCAATTCTGACAAACTCACACTGTCACTATGTCTCTTCGAAAAGACCGTTTGGACAACCCTCCCATCTACTTTCTCAACAATCCTCTCCAAGAAGTTCTGTCACTCAATCTCTTGGGTCTCACAATCTGACATGATCTTTCCTGGGAAAAACACATTTCCAAGCTGTCCTCCAAAGCCAGTCGCCGACTGGGCATTCTCCGTCGTGCGAAGTCCTTCCTTGGCACATCTGAACTCCTCACCACAAACAAGGCTTTCATCCACAGCTCAATGGAATACTGCTCTCCCCTCTGGGCTGGTGCTCCTGCTTCACACCTCGCTCAGCTTCACGCTGTTGAAACCAACGCTTTCAGAATCATTGGAATCTCCGGCGATGAAGCCGATTGTGAGGGCCTTTCACTCACTCACTGCAGGCAGGTTGGTGGGCTTTCTGTCTTCTACCGACTCCTCTCTGGCCTAGCCCTCACCCCCACCCCCCCAGCCCTGTCTGTGCTCTGTCCCCCAAGTACTCCTTCAGGTCGCACAAGATGTGCCTGCAACCCTCTTCTTGTGAAACTGCCAAAATCAATACTCTCTGCTCACCTTCACTCCTTCATTCGTCTTTTCTCCTGCCTCTGGAACAAACTCCCTCACTCTCTTCAATGCCATCCATCCCTCCAGGTCTTTAAAACAGCTGTTCACCACCATCTCTTATCTTCCCCCATCAAAAACCTTGATCTTTTCTGCCCCTGTTAATTCACCCCAGATCCACTTTTCTGAAATACCGACTTCTTTCCTGGAAGTCCTAGCAGTGTCCATGTGGTTTTTTTTTTAACCTCTCCCACCCCCACCCCCTTCCCACGCCTCCTCCCCCCAAGCCCTCTACCTCCCACGGATCTCCCGATGTCCCTGCAATCAAATGTTGTGCTTGTGTGCTCCCCCCCCCCCCCTCTTCCCATCTTGTCTCCCGCTCCCTTTATTTCGTCTTATGTGTCCGTTTGTTTTTTGTTTTTCATTAATGTTAGCTCTTACACAAGCCTCGATCTTGTATACAAAAAAAAATAAATGTGAATGTCTCCAGCTGTAGAGAACCCAAGTAGGGTTTCAAACAGTAAATGGCTTACCTTGTGTATCTTTTCTCGGTTGCTTTAGGCAGATTTATTTGGATAGAAGAACAGAGGCATTAATTATATAAAGATCCTAGCCCCCTTGGGATAATTGCTTAGGTGAGAGCGGAGTGGTTATTGCCTCCAATTACGGGTGAGATAGGTGATTGGGTCTTGAGATAGACATCTGTAATAGTAAAAGGCAGTGACAGTCCATCCTTCTGTCTCCTCCATAACTCCAAAACCATGAAATCTAGTGGCCCCAAACTTTGCATGCATACACCATACCCCCCAACAGATTGCATTGATGAAAACTGGGTGTTTGGGTGTGTTATAACACCCTTTTTGAAGATGATTAACGAGGTGCCCATAAGAAAAAAACCTGAAAAAGGCTTACCAATATGGCGGCCCGCCATCTTGGTCAGCCCACTACACCTCGCTGGGTTCTTAAGCCGCCATTTTGTTTCAGCCTACTCAAACGGGTCTTGCCTTGGAAACATGATCGATTATTTATCATTACATAATTGAAGCATATCCTCAAAATCTGGATACGGATATGAGGATTGGATGCTGTCGACTAAATAAATGTCCAAATCTGGAGTGAAATCTGACAAAATTTACCATTTCTAACGATTTTATAACTAAGTGGATATATTCATTTATTTCAAACAGTAAAGGCTGTGATTCTGCTTCTGGGGTTAGTTTTTTTAAATCTAACTTCATAATAATTTTTAACTTAATTCATACTTCCATGGGATAAGGTGTCACTCCATTGCATGCACTAGCGTAGCTCAATTCTGCAGTTTAAATTTTGAAAATCGGTTCAGATTAAGAGTTTGTAGAGCGTATCACATTTTAGTTTTTAACTGTGTGCAGTAATGAACAAGAACGCCACTCAGTAGCGCGCATACTCCCGCCGTGGGTGGCCGCTGTTGAGCCCTATCTTAAAAAAATATTTGGCCCCTTTGCGGCTCTTGCCGACTGCAGCCGACCTGGGGAGGATAACCGGGAGGATAACCACGACTACAGGCGACCGTCCATTACGGTTTCATTACGATTGTCGGCGGATGGTGGCGATTTTTCCAGTCGCCAGTAGTCGAGTCGCCGACAAATCCGCCTATGTGTGACTTAGGCATTACAATGGTAAAAAAAAATCCTTCAAAAAATTCCTGGATCCGGAATTATATCCTGAGCTTCACCAAAAACGAATCAATTCTTCCTTAGCCCAAGGGCAATCATCCCACCAACTTTCATCCAAATCCGTTCAGAACTTTTCCAGATATCTTGTTCACGAACACACACACGGACGGAAACGATCAAATGCATTACTTCTTGGCGGGAGTAATAAAGGTACGAACACCACCGGTGAAGTCTGGAGAGTTGTATTGTATGACGGTGGAGGGAGGGGGTAGGAGGGGTTACGGGAGAAGTGGAGGGAGAAGTGGGAGGGGGGTTGGAGGGAGAGTTGTATGAGGGTGGAGTGGTGGGGTGGGGGGGGGGGGCGGTGGTAGGAGGCTGTCGGTCCCTGTTCACAGAGTCCCGACATGGCGGTGTTTGTGCCTTTATTTTATGTCCGCACACGAAAATCCGATACGCTCTGCAAACTCTTAATCCGAACCGATTTTCAAAATTTTAACTGCAGAATTGAGTTTAACAGCAGTTCCAACTGCTAAACCAGAAAGCATCTGAAAATGCAAAGCCCGTCCTCGCCTGTTTGTGTTCAGACAACTTCTTCTTCATTTTCCGTATGAGCAAAATAACGAAAAAAAATTTTTTTTAAATACAAAATGAAAATTGATAATTTCTGCAGGCTTGACCTTTGAGCTTTATATCTAAAAAACCAATCTGCTTCGAGCTTTTGATTAGTGAACAAATTAATTGACCCAATATGCAAATTCTCAAAATTTCACGTCAATCGCATGAAAATTGATGATTTTATGTGATGCTGACCTTTGACCTTTTGACAAAATTATTAATTTGCCTTCTCCATATTCTCATAATAAAGCTTTGGTGAAAATTTCATGACAAAACTCAAATGGTAAAAAGGTTACAGCCCTGACATGGACACTGCACACACAAACGGACACACACACACGGGCCACACACACGGGCCACACACACGGGGAGACACACACATAGGGACACACACACGGGGACACACACACACACACGGGGTCACACACACACACGGGGACACACACACACACACGGGGACACACACACACACACGGGGACACACACACACACACACACGGTGACACACACATGGACACACACACACACACACACACACACACAGCATTCAAAGACTTATGGGAAGTTACAAGGGGCAGCAATTTGACATCTCGCCCCGAGTGTCATTTTTAGCCGCGTCGCAAACGCTGCTAATAGAGTGCCCTCTGCTGTTGTTAGCCGCGTCGCAGACGCTGCTAATAGAGTGCCCTCTGCTGTTGTTGTTGTTCTTCTTGTTCTTCTTCTTCTTGTTCTTGTTCTTGTTCTTGCAGAGAAGACAAAACCTCAAAGCTCCACCCATTCTGGGAACCATAGCTCCACCCATTGTGGGAGAGGCTTCATATAAACAAATATCCACCATTTTATTAACTCGCATAGCTTTGAGGCCTGTTTTGTAGGCCCGTGGTGTCTTCCTCTCTCACACAGTTTTATTTCAAATCAAATTCGATATATCATTTCATTTTTCACAGTCGCTAACATAGTTTTAGACTCGGTTGAAAAAAAACGGGAAGAAAATCCGATGAAAGTTGCCCTTTATAGAACGAAATGAATTCTCAAAGGCCTGTAACTTCAAGTCCATTGAGATTTTTTTTTTTTAAATCGCGGCATGGTCAGTCATACACCGCCTGAAATAACAGACGGGAAAATGCCGAGATATATATATTTTGTTTAAATCGCGGCATGGTCAGTCATACACCGCCCGAAATAACAGACGGGAAAATGCCGATATATATTAAAAATTCGTCCATTTGATGACAATCGTCACGATGAAATATTTAATTTATACGTCGTCACAATAATGTGGAGAGAGGAGCATAGCTTCGTTCTTGTGTCGCTACACACGAGAAATTGCCGAGATATATTTTTTTACAATCACGGCATGGTCAGTCATACACCGCCTGAAATAACAGACGGGAAAATGCCGAGATATATTAAAAATTCGTCCATTTGATGACAATCGTCACGATGAAATATTTAATTTATACGTCGTCACAATAATGTGGAGAGAGGAGCATAGCTTCGTTCACGTGTCGCTACACACGAGAAATTGCCGAGATATATTTTTTTACAATCACGGTATGGTCAGTCATACACCGCCTGAAATAACAGATGGGAAAATGCCCAGATATATTAAAAATTCGTCGCCACACACGGGAAATTGCCGAGATATATTTTCACTTTGCACAAAAATAACATCAAGTAATCGAATCAATAGGAATGTCCTGTGCCTATAACATCGACGTTATAGGCACAGCTGCATCTAGGCATTGTGTAACATCGACGCAGCTTTTGTTTTTATTAAAACTTTTTGTACCTGTTCCTCGATACGCCACTGGAGGTTCACTGTACCTGCGATCTGTTTTTAAATTACCTCTCGATGATGGACCCAAACTGTGTATATCATATTCCCGTCAGAAAGCGACTCATTGTTCCCCAACAACGCTGGGTACTTTTGCTATATATATATATATGGTTTTTAACTATAGGTATATCTCTATATATAAAGGAGGCGTGTCTGTCTGTGTGTGTATGACGTATGTGTGTGTCTGTCTGGATGTCCGCTTAAAACTCAAGAACTACACATCGGAGAAAAGTTTTGGACACAGATTCGGAATCAGCATAAAATCCCAGTGGTTTTAGGCTACGTTTTATTTTAATATCAATGGTTTAAAAAAACCGTGCCAGCTGCAATTCCATGGTGTAGTTTGTGGCGGCGCTAGACGTTCGGGGTGTATTGCAATGGTTTGTCGGGTTTGGCTGTGGGTCCAGAATAGCTCCAATTTCCTTTTGTACTTCTACGTTTATTTTGATTCTTCTGTTACAACGCCTTCCTTATCTACCTTATATCCCCCCGACGAGGCCTCTACATAATTTCATGCGGCAGAATTTCGTGCATTTTGAGTGAAAGAAGTGAGACGAAGTTGAAGGAGGAAGAAGAGGCGCGATCACTCTGGAGGCCTTGATCATGAGTGGAAATGGCGGGAATTGCGTTTGTATCGCAAAGTAAAGGATCTGCATTCATTTCTGAACTTGCATTGGTGGATTGTTATACATCTGCATTATTTTTCATAAAAAAACTTTATGTTGAACTTGAAGGCTCCAAGCATGGACTATATATATAGCCCTCATTGAGGTAAAAATAAAAGTAAAAATCCTGCTATCGCTTGCCAAGCTAGCCGTTCCCCTCTCCCCCTCCCCTCGCCTCCTCCCCCTCCCTCCTCTTCTCCCCTCTCCTCCTCCCCCTCCCTCCTCTTCTCCCCTCCCCCCTCTTCTCCCCTCCCCCCTCTTCTCCCCTCCCCCCCTCTCTGTGTGTGTATGTGTGTGTCTGTCTGGATGTCCGCTTAAAACTCAAGAACTACACATCGGAGAAAAGTTTTGGACACAGATTCGGAATCAGCATAAAATCCCGGTGGTTTAGGCTACGTTTTATTTTAATATCAATGGTTTAAAAAAACCGCGCCAGCTGCAATTCCGTGGTGTAGTTTGTGGCGGCGCTAGACGTTCGGGGTGTATTGCAATGGTTTGTCGGGTTTGGCTGTGGGTCCAGAATAGCTCCAATTTCCTTTTGTACTTCTACGTTTATTTTGAAATCTTCTGTTACAACGCCTTCCTTATCTACCTTATATCCCCCCGACGAGGCCTCTACATAATTTCATGCGGCAGAATTTCGTGCATTTTGAGTGAAAGAAGTGACGAAGTTGAAGGAGGAAGAAGAGGCGCGATCACTCTGGAGGCCTTGATCGTGAGTGGAAATGGCGGGAATTGCGTTTGTATCGCAAAGTAAAGGATCTGCATTCATTTCTGAACTTGCATTGGTGGATTGTTATACATATGCATTATTTTTCATTAGAAAACTTTATGTTGAACTTGAAGGCTCCAAGCACGGACTATATATATAGCCCTCATTGAGGTAAAAATAAAAGTAAAAATCCTGCTATCGCTTGCCAAGCTAGCCATTCCCCTCTCCCCCTCCCCTCGCCTCCTCCCCCTCCCTCCTCTTCTCCCCTCTCCTCCTCCCCCTCCCTCCTCCTCCCCCTCCCTCCTCTTCTCCACTCCCCCCTCTTCTCCCCTCCCCCCTCTTCTCCCCTCCCCCCTCTTCTCCCCTCCCCCCCACTCCTCCCCTCCCCTCCCCCCCACTCCTCCCCTCCCCCCCACTCCTCCCCTCCCCCCCACTCCTCCCCTCCCCCTCCCCCTCCCCCTCCCCTCCCCCTCCCCCTCCCCCTCCCCCTCCCCCTCCCCCTCCCCCTCCCCTCCCCCCCTCCCCCTCCCCCTCCCCTCCCCCTCCCCTCCCCCCTCCCCTCCCCCATCCCCCCTCCCCCCTCCCCTCACCTCCCCCTCCCCTCACCTCCCCCCTCCCCCCTCCCCTCACCTCCCTCCTCCCCCCTCCCCTCACCTCCCTCCTCCCCTCACCTCCCCCCTCCCCCCACCTCCCCCCCTCCCCTCACCTCCCCCCTCCCCCTCCCCCTACCCCCTCCCCCTACCCCCCCTCACCCTCCCCTCCCCCTCCCCCCTCCCCTCCCCCTCCCCCCTACCCCCTCCCCCCTCCCCCCTCCCCTCCCCCTCCCCCTACCCCCCTCCCCCTCCCCTCTCCTCCCCCCCCATCTCCTCCTCCCTCCTCTTCTCCCCTCTCCTCCCCCTCCCTCCTCTTCTCCCCTCCCCCCCTCTTCTCCCCTGCCCCCCTCTTCTCCCCTCCCCACCCTCTCCTCCCCTCCTCCCCCGTTCCCCTCCCCTCCCCTCCCCATCCTCCTCCCCTCCCTTCCCCTGCCCGGCAATGCCGGGTACTTCCCATGGCCAGCTGTACGTGGGCTGCTCGAGGGTTGGAAAAGCAAGCAATCTTTATGTCTTGGCACCAAGTAAGAAAACCAGAAATGTTGTATACCAAGAGGTTTTGAGAAATTGAAAATTGACAAAACGTCATGTAGGAAATGTACTGTGATATTGCTCTAAAATATACATGTTCTTTTCATCATATATTTGTCTTATTCTTATTCAACCCGGGCGAAGCCGGGTACCTCAGCTAGTATATATATATGCAGGTTGCCTGATTGCGTCTGATCGGGGTAAATGTCATAACTACAACACATACAATGCTGAATGATACCTCATTTAAGAGCTCTTGGGTCCAGACCATGCGTGAGGAGGTTTAAAATCATTGTTATTCATGCGATGTCGAGATATATTCATTTTTGTTGCGCACATGGTGTATATGCTCAGTCATTGGTTTTCACATATACAGGAAGTAAATAAAAATAATAATAATATTCAGTCAATATGTCAATATCTAACTGTATATCAAAATATATAAAAACGAAAAACACGGTGGTGAATCCTGTCTATTAATTATGTAGTCTAATAAGTAAGTACTTTTTGAATGTACCTTTCGGCCCTTTAGACTGCTGAGGCCCCTTAAACCTTTGAAGACCCTTTAAAACCCCCAAGACCACGAAGATCCCAAAGACCCAAAATACCCCGAAGACCCTAAAATACCCCAAAGGAAGACCCACAAGACTCTGATGACCCAAACTACCATGAAGACCCAAAAGACCCTGAAGACCCAAAATACCCCAAAGACCCAAAATACCCCGAAGACCCAAAATACCCCGAAGACCCAAAATACCCTGAAGACCCAAAAGACCATCAAGACCCAAAAGACCCAAAATACCTCAAAGATGCAAAAGACCCCCAAATACTTCCTTAAAGACCCAAAAGACAATGAAGACCCTAAAGACACAAAATACCATGAAGACACCAAAGACCTTAAAGACCCAAAGACCTTAAAGACCCAAAATACCCTGAAAGACCTCAAACACTTAAAATACATTGAAGACCCAAGATACCTAGAGGACTCAAAATACCTCCAAAACCCCAAAGACCCTTCAGACCTTATAGACCCAAAATACCCAAAAGACCCTGAGGAATTTCCATGGGTCCCTGCCATTATGCTGTCAAAGGACATTTCTTTCAAACAAACTCCCTAGATATTCCACACTCTATTGCAAAATAATTCCTTTACAACCGCTCGTGGAACCGGGTTATCTGCTAGTATATATACAGTGCATTCAGAAAGTATTCAGACCCCTTCACTTTTTTCACATTTTGTTATGTTGCAGCCTTATGCTGAAATAGTTTCAATTCATTTTTTCCCTCATCAATCTACACTCAATACCCGACAATGACAAAGAGAAAACATGATTTTAGAAAGTTTTGCAAATTTATTAAAAAGAAAAAACTGAAATATCACATTGACATAAGTATTCACACCTTAACTCAGTACTTAGTTGAAGCACCTTTGGCAGCGATTACAGCCTCGAGTCTTCTTGGGTATGACGTGACAAGCTTTTGCACACTTGAATATCTGGGATTTTCTGCCATTCTTCTCTGCAGATATTCTCAGCTCTGTCAGGTTGGATGGGGACCGTTGGTGGACAGCCATTTTCAGGTCTCTCCAGAGATGTTCGATTGGGTCAAGTCAGGGCTCTGGCTGTGCCACTCAAGGACCTTCACAGAGTTGTCCCTAAGCCACTCCTGTGTTGTCTTGGCTGTGTTCTTAGGGTCATTGTCCTGTTGGAAGGTGAACCTTCGGCCCAGTCTGAGGTCCTGAGCGCTCTGTTTCAGGTTTTCATTAAGGATATCTCTGTACTTTGCTCCGTTCATTGTTCCCTCAACTCTGACCAGTCCCCCAGTCCCTGCTGCTGAAAAACACCCCCACAGCATGATGCTGCCACCACCATGCTTCACCGTTGGGATGGTTTTGGGCATGTCCTCCGGACATGACGCTTACAATTGAGGCCAAACAGTTCAATATTGGTTTCATCAGACCACAGAATCTTGTTTCTCACAGACTGAGAGTCCTTTAGGTGCTATTTTTTACAAACTCCAAGCGGGCTTTCATTTGTCTTTCACTGAGGAAAGGCTTCCGTCTGGCCACTCTGCCATAAAGCCCAGATCGGTGGAGTGTTGCAGTGATGGTTGTCCTTCTGGAAGTTTCTCCCATCTCCACACAGTATCTCTGGAGCTCAGCCAGAGTGACCATAGTCTTGGTCACCTCTCTGACCAAGGCCCTTCTCCCCCGATTGCTCAGTTTGGCCGAGCCGGCCAGCTCTAGGAAGAGTTCTGGTTGTTCCAAACTTCTTCCATTTAAGTATTATGGAGGCCACTGTGCTCTTGGGAACCTTCAATGCAGCAGAATTTTTTTTGTAGGCTTCCCCAGATCTGTGCCTCGAAACAATCCTGTCTCTGAGCTCTGCAGGCAGTTCCCCTTCGACCTCATGGGTTGGGTTTTGCTCTGATATGCATTGTCAGCTGTGAGACCTTATATAGACAGGTGTGTGCCTTCCAAATCATGTCCAATCAATTGATTTACCACAGGTGGACTCCAATCAAGGTGTAGAAGCATCTCAAAGATGATCAAGAGAAATGGGAGGCACCTGAGCTAAATTTCAAGTGTCATAGCAAAGGGTCTGAATACTTATGTCAATGTGATATTTCAGTTTTTAAAAAAAAATAAATTTGCAAAACTTTCTAAAATCCTGTTTTCTCTTTGTCATTATTGGGTATTGAGTGTAGATTGATGAGGGAAAAAATGAATTTAAACGATTTCAGCATAAGGCTGCAACACAACAAAATGTGAAAAAAGTGAAGGGGTCTGAATACTTTCTGAATGCACTGTATGTATGTATATCTATATATATAAAACACAGTTTGTGTGTGTGTGTGTGTGTGTGTGTGTGGTGTGTGTGTGTGTGTGTGTGTGTGTGTGTGTGTGTGTGTGTGTGTGGTGTGTGTGTGTGTGTGTGTGTGTGTGTAATGTTACCGATAGACTCCTAAACGGAGAGGCTTACGTGCTTGATATTTGGCATAGACATGGCCATTGAGCCTGGGACGAACATGGCCGAACTCAAAATATTTGACGATCCATATTTTTTATTCATATTTACCTCAGCGCATTTCAGCGCACGGAATCAACGGAATCAGCGCAGGTGGGCGCTGATTCGCTCAGAGCGATCACGTGATGACGCTATGACGCTATGAACGCTATGACGCTATGAAAAAAAAATATCGCTATGAAACGCTATGAACGATATGACGATATGACGCTATGAACGCTATGACGCTATGAACGCTATGAACGATATGATGCTATGACAAAAAAAATCGCTATGACGCTATGAAACGCTATGAACGATATGAACGCTATGACGCTATGACGCTATGAAAAAAAAAAATCGCTATGACGCTATGACGCTATGACGCTATGAAAAAAAAATCGCTCGCTTTACCAAGGGGCTCGCTCTCCCCCCATTCCCCTCCCCTCCCCTCCCCCGCCCGGCAATGCCGGGTACTTCTGCTAGTATATATATTATATATATATATATATATATATATATACATATATATATAATATATATATATATACTATACATACATACATACATACAGTGCATTCAGAAAGTATTCAGACCCCTTCACTTTATTCTGAATACTTATGTCAATGTGATATTTCAGTTTTTTATTTTTAATAAATTGCAAAAACTTTCTAAATCCTGTTTTCTCTTTGTCATTATGGGGTATTGAGTGTAGATTGATTGAGGGAAAAAATGAATTTAAACGATTTCAGGATAAGGCTGCAACATCACAAAATGTGAAAAAAGTGAAGGGGTCTGAATACTTTCTGAATGCACTGTATGCATGTGTATATATATATATATATATATATATATATATATATATATATATATATATATATATATATATATATATATATATATACATACTAGCAGAAGTACCCGGCATTGCCGGGCGGGGGAGGGGAGGGGAACGGGGGGAGAGCGAGCCCCTTGGTAAAGCGAGCGATTTTTTTTTTCATAGCGTCATAGCGTCATCGCGTTTCATAGCGTCATAGTGATTTTTTTTTTCATAGCGTCATAGCGTCATAGCGTTCATATCGTTCATATCGTTCATAGCGTTTCATAGCGTCATAGCGTTCATAGCGTTCATAGTGTCATATCGTCATATCGTTCATAGCGTTTCATAGCGTCATAGCGATTTTTTTTGTCATAGCGTCATATCGTTCATAGCGTTCATAGCGTTCATATCGTCATATCGTTCATAGCGTTTCATAGCGTCATAGCGATTTTTTTTGTCATAGCGTCATATCGTTCATAGCGTTCATAGCGTTCATAGTGTCATATCGTCATAGCGTTCATAGCGTCATAGCGTTCATAGCGTCATAGCGTCATCACGTGATCGCTCTGAGCGAATCAGCGCCCACCTGCCCTGATTCCGTTGATTCTGTGCGCTGAAATGCGCTGAGGTAAATATGAATAAAAAATATGGATCGTCAAATATTTTGAGTTCGGCCATGTTCGTCCCAGGCTCAATGGCCATGTCTATGCCAAATATCAAGCACGTAAGCCTCTCCGTTTAGGAGTCTATCGGTAACATTACACACACACACACACACACACACACACACACACACACACACACACACACACACACACACACACACACACACACACACACAAACTGTGTTTTATATATATAGATACATATATCTACACTAATGGGGCATGCCTTTAAGCTACAAGCAGATACTGGGGTGCATCCTTTGTGCAGACATAACAAATATAAGCTTTATATATTTGATGAAGTATTTTGTGAAAGAGTTGCATTCTGCAAGCAGGTACATAAATCAAGTGAGTCAAGAATGAGTGATTCAAATGAGTTCTTTATTTAACAGTTTAAAATCTATTGGGAAAATAAAACTATTGTTTACATTCTAATTGGTTGCTATGAAATGCAAAGAGATGGGGTTTATGATTAGAAATTGAAGATAAGTGTTATGCGGTGGATCTGGAACTTGTAAATCTAATTAGAAAAGAAACACATTGTCATATTCCTGTCGGTGTTCCCACATTGCACATCATTAACAACAGAGCCAATTCAAATCATCATCAGGTTAAGTTATTATTCTCCCTTTTTGATGTGTTGATTGAACTTATATTAGTATAATAGGCTGCTCGAGTGATATCGATTATATGTGTGATCTCGGATAAATTCCCTACCCGACAATAAACGTTGTGTTCCTTGGATAACAACGCTACCCCCATTTTTGAAAACTGAATTTAAAGGGGGCGGGTTCAAGCAAGCCTCGCTCAACTGAGTATTTCCATCCCTCTTCCTCAGCGGTGTTTGAGGACCAGTTCACTGGTAATTCCCTGTTTGTCGTTAAAGGCGGCAAAAAGGGTTGGCGTCAGGAAGGGCATCCGGCCGTAAAACATTGCTTCAAAAAGGGGACCGAAAAACAACAACAACCACGGTTCCCGAAAAAGGCCAACCCCCGCTTGCAGGGAAAAATGGCCTCTAAAGGTGGTTTTTTTTTGTTTTTTTTTTCCTCAGCGGTGTCCCTGGGTGGTTTATTTTCCCACCAATGCAATGCAAAAACACAGGAATAATAAAATAATTGTTTCTTTTTGCTATTTTGGATCATTCATTTTGGCAATCTCATCAGTATTTCGACTATTTTCTAACATAGGGCCTTGTGTTTTGTTCAACTTGCCATGACGAAGCAATCATTTTATCCGGCTTTTCGAGCAATGCGGAATGTGAATTCAAGGTATAAATATGCATCGACTCATTATCATTTCGTATGCAGACACTGGCTGTACCACTGACACAGTGTCGCCTGTTGCCAGTCAGGGGGTACGCAATTTGCCGACCTCGGAAGGATGACAGGCGAGTCAACCCACCTGGTGTTAATTCAACAGCACGACAGGGGCTCAAACCTGAGACCCTAAAATATTAAGCCAGCTACCTTAACCGTTAAGCCAAGACCAGGCTTATGCATAGACTAAAACATGTTCTGGATGTTTGTTATGCCCGATATTGAGGTACAACTGTATATGTAAATATGCAATACTTAAAATATGCATTGTAACACATACCACTGCACACTTTCTGTAAACCCGAAATCTTTATGACTTCCTACCTCTCGCTGTACATCATCCGTAAATGATAAAAACCCATCGAAACTTCTTGAATCATACCGCTATAAAACCCAGAAACACCTGCGAGTAATTGCGTCTGTGCCTCGCCACGTAATGTGCCATTGTCTTTGGTCACGTGACCCTGCATCATCTGACTTTTGTAAGTTTTGTTTTTTGATATTTTCATTTACTGACAATTTTGAGTTTCTTCTTGGAATGTTGGCGTTTAGTTACATCAGTACGCAAAATGTCAGCTTTCTACTCCACCTAGAAAGCATGTAACACTTCTATAAGTGAGTTAGTCAGCGAGTAGTTAGAAAGGTGTGTGTGTGTGTGTGTGTGTGTGTGTGTGTGTGTGTGTGTGTGTGTGTGTGTGTGTGTGTGTGTGTGTGTGTGTGTGTGTGTGTGTGTGTGTGTGTGTGTGTGTGTGTGTGTGTGTGTGTGTGTGTGTGTGTGTGTGTGTGTGTGTGTGTAGCTATTCACTTTAATACTGACCAACTCACAAAATCAGTTCATCAACATCTCAGATCATTCCCAAACCAAAACCATGATATTTTATACCCTGTTAACCCCTCTTGCCCTGTTAACCTCTCCTCGACCCATCCATTGTTTGTGCAAGTCTCCCCCTTCAACTCTGCTGTTGGTGTTCCGCCCCATCACTCTCTCTACTGTCCCTTTTGTTCTGTCATGTCCTGATCCGTTCAGTGTCCGAGCTCTTCCTCGATCCTTGACTATATATATATATATAATATATATATATATATATATATATATATATATATATACATATATATATATATATATATATATATATATATATATATATATATATATATATATATATATATATATATATATATATATACAGTATATGTATACGTATATTGTCCTGTGACTCCCCTTGGTGAAGACCGGGAAATCACAGATGGAATTGAGCGTTAATGAAGGCCTTATTCAATAGCGGATTTCACTATATATGCGCGGGAGGAAGGGAGAGGAAGAAGAAGCGGAGGCTCCTACTTGTCGGTCCCGAGCAGTCTTCACACCTGCAGGAAATAAATAACTCAAACAGAAATGGGTTTAGAATATACAGTGAAAATAATTTAAGGGTTTATTTACAATGGAATGCCGGGACAAGAGAAACGCGCGACGATGTAACTAAAATCGAATTTGGGATCCCACACTTCAGAACACAGACGAAAGGATGAAAGAAACTGGAAAATAAAATACGTGTAATTATTACACCTATCTCAACCAGCTCGTAGGATCTTGTCAGGGTCGCCAAACTCGAGCACGCAGTCCGGACGCAGCTACACTCTTGGCGGGAAGTAGGCCTCGACTCGCTTTGTTCGCTCGGCCCCAATGAAGGCCTCCCACGTGAGACAAACGAGTGTGCATCCCACTCCCCAGCCATTCCCTTCCTCATGAACGTGGCACAGAAACCACGGCTCTTCGTTCTTGGTGCTCTGCCTTTTTACAAATACCCCGCACGCAAGCTCTCCTTGGTTCGCAACCACAGGTCACGTCCCGCACACCGTCACTCGCCAATGTCCAAAACGAAGAGGGGAGAGTCGATGGCAGAGGAATACATGAGGGCCAAGCGAGAGAGCAGGTAAGAGAGCAGGGAGAGAGAGTCCAGGTCAAGCCGAAGGTCCAAACGCTAGAAGGGAAGAGAAGAGGAAGAGTCCAGGGCAAGCAGAAGGTCCAAGCGCAAGAGAGGGAAAATGTCGGTCTCTCCTCACTTTTTATCAACCCCTCGTGGCATCCTCTCTCTCTCTCTCTCTCTCTCTCTCGCTCTCTCTCTCTGCCAATCCCTGCTGCCCAACCTCACAGGCTCAATTCTCTACCAATGGCCACGTCACTTCTCTCTTATGCCATTCGTTGGTGGCCAATCAGTTCGTCGCGTCTTGCTCCCTTCCTTCCACCAATCCGAGGGAAGCTTCTTGCTCCTCCCCTGGCCAATCACCAGTCCTTCCTTACTCTGCCAATTCGTGGCCTTTATCCTACTCGTCTCCCTATCGGTGGTCTTTTGTCCAATCACTGCCCCTCTGGGCGTGTCCATTGCCTGTTTGCTCGATGTTCCATAACCATGCCGATGCCATGCGCGGGCGCTTCCTGCCTGTTCTTCCGGTGAGTTTTATTGTAGGGGGGGGAGGGGAATTTTTTAATTAGTGTGTGTGCTAATGGGGATGGATTCCTAACCAGTGTTTATGTACGTTGCCATATGGGACAATGGAATGATCACAGGTTTCACACACATGGGAATTAGCATAATCCCTATTCCACTTATCACATTTATCACAAGGACATCCTTGTATGACCACAAATATACACTTAATCCTACATCCGGGCTAGACAAAACTTATTACATGTGAGGTTCCCTATCATGACAGCCGGAGCACCTACCTATGCAGTTCTACCTGAATCTACATATGTCACTACCCCAAAATTTATAACAATATATATTTATATATTTATATATAATATATATATATATATATACAGACTTGGCATTTAATATGGAATATTTTTTTTTTCTTGACTTGGGTTTATTTCTTAACTCAGTATATCAATCTGGTGAGTTTCTTTTCCACTTTGGTGATTTATTTGTTAAAAGAACCATGTCACTGATTGTCTGTCACAGCAAGAAGTCAACAACAGGATTATATCACGGGTGGCGTGGCAAAATGTACGGACAGGTGCATTTGATGATTGGCTTCACAGTCGGGAATACAAGGGTTGTTCCGTTCTGTATTAGTGGAAAACAACTGCTGCACGTCTCCAAATGTTATTGTCGCTTCCTCTGGAGATGGTCCGTCAACTCGACAATGCTGTTTGTCATGGAGTGGTGGCTTTACGAAATTACGGCATGAAACAGCGTGCTATTGCTCGGCAGAATGGCATCACTCAAGGTAAGGTGTCAAAGATCCTGAAACGAAATGTTCAGAGGGGTGTCCCTACTCCAATACCGAGGCCAGGACGTCCCTGCAGAACCACAAGGAGGGATGATCGCCAGCTGCACCGGTTAGTCTGCAATGGCCGTACCAAGTCAGCTAATCGGCTTAGGGCTGAGTGGCAGCAAATGACAAATGTGCCTGTATCCAGAAGGCTAGTCAACCAACGTGCTGGTTCAAGTAGGCTATCATGCCAGGCGTCCCCTGAGAAAGCCATGCCTGACCAGACAACACCGCCAGCGCTGATTGCAGTGGGCCAGAGAGCACCGTCAATGGCAGCCAGGACACTGGATTCACATGATCCTCAGTGATGAGTCTAGATTTCTGGTCTATCGTCAAGATGGCCGCGTCCAAGTGCGCAGACAAGTGCATGAAGCCTACAACAAAGATTGTATAGTGCCAAGAGTCCAAGCTGGAGGTGGTGGGGTGACCGTTTGGGCTGCTTTTCATGCAGGGGGCAAAACTGACCTGGTTGTTCTGAATTGAAACCTGAACCAGTTTAAGTACAGGGACATTCTGGAAGAAACATTGCTTCCATTTGCTCGTGCAGCCTTTCGAGGAAACTTTGTCTTCCAAGATGACAATGCACGGCCTCATCGTGCTCGCATGATCCAACACTTTCTTGCTGACCGTGGTGTAGAGCATATGGAGTGGCCTGCCATGTCCCCGGATATGAATCCGATAGAGAAATTGTGGGCAGAATTAACGCGTCAAATGGACCACTTGGACCAGCAGCCTACCTCTGTGGGTGAATTGCAGCAGACTATTGTAACTGCATGGCAAGCGATTCCTGTCCAAACCTTGGAAAATCTCGTGAACAGCATGCCTCGACGTGTACGTGCTCTCCTGAATACTCGTGGGGGTTGCACAACGTACTGAACTGTAATTTTACTGTTCGTAATCCCAGTCGTGATTTAACTTTTGTTTTTGTTTAAAAAATTTTTTGCCTAATGTGCAAAATAAAGAGATACTTCTGGAAAACGTACAGAAGTTTAACACAGTCATGTCCATGAATTGAGTTCGATATCAGTTTACATCACTTTCAAGGATCAATTTATTTGTTTCGAACTGTCAAATGTGGTTTTTGTTTCTTTTAAAGGTCACATTAACAAAATCTAGAATAATTTCAACATAATTCCAATGAACTTTTGGTTCTCAGTCATCTTGAAAAGTAAGTTCACCCCCACAAAAAAAATATTCCATATTAAATGCCAAGTCTGTATGTATATATATATATATATATATATATATATATATATATATATATATATATATATATATATATATATATATATATATATATATATGTATATATACATATACAGTCACGTGAAAAAGTAAGTACACCCCATGTAAAGTTTTGACTTTTTCAACATATTTCAACATACAGCTATTTCATCTTCATTTCAACAATATTGATAGATAAAGGTGATATAATATAACAAATATCATGAAACATTTACATTTTGTAGTCCATTGTATAATTTAAATAAACATAAATGCAAATTTTGCGTGTGGAAAAAGTAAGTACACCCCTACATTTATCACTACTTCAAATACCTAAAATTAGAATCAGGTGTACCAGCTCAGGTGCAAATGATCAGAACATCATTAGAGAGGATCTTGGAGGAACTTGTCTTATTTAAACCTCAGACATTTAGTTTGGTTTGCTCTTTGTTGTTGAAGTGTGTGGCATCACCATGCCTAGATCAAAAGAGCTCTCTGAGGCCTTCAGAAAGAAGGTTATAGATGCCTACGAGTCTGGGAAGGGATTTAAAAAGATCGCCAAACAATTTGAAATCAATCATTCGACTGTCCGGAAGATCATCTAAAAGTGTAGAAGATTCCAAACAACTGCAAACTTGTACAGGCCAGGCCGAACCATCATGTTCAGCCCGAGAGCAGATGGCAAGATGCTGAAAGAAGTCTCTAAGAACCCCAGAATGTCATCACGGGACCTACAGGTAGCTCTTCGCACTGTTGATGTCAAAGTGCACAAGTCTACCATTATAAAGAGGCTGCACAAATTTGATCTACATGGGAGGTGTGCCAGGAGGAAACCTTTGCTGTCCAGAAAGAACATCAGGGCAAGACTAAAGATTGCCAATGAAGACCGAGGCAAAGACCAGCACTTCTGGAACAATGTGCTCTGGACAGATGAGTCAAAGGTAGAGCTATTTGGCCACAGTACCAGAAGACATGTTTGGCGAAAACCAAAGACAGCATTTGACCACAAGTACCTGATACCAACTGTAAAGCATGGTGGTGGAAATATTATGGTTTGGGGCAGCTTTGCTGTATCAGGGCCTGGGCAGCTCACCATCATATAATCCACTATGAATTCTTCATTGTACCAGAGGGTGCTTGAGGATAATGTGAGGCCATCGGTCAGAAAGTTGAAGCTCAACCGAAGGTGGACCTTGCAACATGACAATGACCCTAAACATACCAGTAAATCCACCAAGGAATGGCTGAAAAGAAAGAAATGGAGGGTTCTGGAATGGCCAAGTCAAAGCCCGCATCTAAATCCCATCGAGATGTTGTGGGGGGGATTTGAAACGAGCTGTGCATGCAAGAAACCCCTCAAACATTGCACAGCTGAAAGAATTCTGCATGGAGGAGTGGGCAAAAATTTATCCCAGTCAATGTCAGAGACTGGTAGACAGTTATAAGAAACGCCTACTTGAGGTTGTTTCTGCTAAAGGGGGCAATACCACCTATTAGAGCCAAGGGTGTACTTACTTTTTCCACATGTGAAATTTGCATTTATGTTTATTTAAATTATACAATGGACTACAAAATGTAAATGTTTCATGATATTTGTTATATTATATCACCTTTATCTATCAATATTGTTGAAATGAAGATCAAATAGCTGTATGTTGAAATATGTTGAAAAAGTCAAAACTTTACATGGGGTGTACTTACTTTTTCACGTGACTGTATATATAAGAAGCTTTATCATTGTCGGATATATTTCGCCAAGTGCCACACCCAAAGTCCTGCTCTCATTTGAATAATATGAATGTATTAGTGAGCATTCAAAAGATAATGCAGATGGGGCAGCCAGCTTAATTTCCCCCTTTGTCCGGTATGCTCTGTGACGCAGCCCTGGGCTTTGAGAAAAGCACAGACAGACTAGACGAATAAGTTCGAATCTGCATTTCCAGACACATTTTAAATCTTACCAAAGCAAATTAAAAATGTCTGGCAAAACACTTTTCCGCATGCACTTTAATTAACATTTCTTGCAAGGGTGAAAAGATGAACAGCGCAAAGAGTGTATTTACAAATGTGAAAAAATATGCCGAGCACAACATTCTGTGATATTCTCTAATCAGGCTTCCAGTGCCAGGGCTTGCGTGGTTATGGATATTCATTTTTGCTTCTGTGGTTAATTCAAGTGGTGGGGGTTAGTTGGGGGATGCAAGGAAGTGTCTTAACCTTTTGAGCAGCCATATCAACCGGATTACATGGGCAGCCATGAATCGTTTCAGCATCCTCCTCGCACTCTCCCATGCTGAATTGCTGAAGGACAGAAACAACACTTTCCCTATCATCAGTCATCGGCACTATTGTCACAGCTCAAAGCAAAGCAATTATCCCTCAGAATGACAATGTATTCAAATTACCCTTCCCCTAACTCCCCCCTTCCTCTACGTCATTTTCTGCAACGTCTTGTCCATTAAAATCCTATTCAACTGTCGGCTTTGAGAATGAAAGTGTTTTGTGCATCGTGGTAAGATAAAGACTCAAATTAACATGATGTTCCATTCAATTGCTGCTTTTCATCTGTGGCTACTGAGATCATTTTCATTATTTATTGGTCTTCATGAAGCTTTCTTTGACCATCTTACATGGTTTTTCTTGTTTCAGTCATACAGGTGTCATCCCGTCTGGTTCATCCCTCGACTGATTAGTCAAGCCAATTTGATACGAACCATGACGTCACCAATGGGTTGGGATGGGCAAAATGAGGTATCATTCTGTTATTGCACACCTTGCATGTTATGTGGTATCGACAGCTGTATATGGGTTGCTGTAACGTGGGTATTTTACGCCAATTTTGTCTTGTTTGATGTAGGTTTTTGTTGAAACAGCAGGTGTACCATGCACCTTGACCTTGGGGCAGGGGTTTGACCTTTGATGGAGATAAATGCCCCTTTGTATGATATTCATGCTCAAGTATGTACAGTACGTGTGTTTAGCATTGTCATCGTGTTTTGTTCACCAATACTGATACTTTTAATGCCGAGGTTACAAATTTCTACTTTGGAGATAATTATGGTGTTTGGTAGTTCATGGAAAGATTTAAGCTTCTCCCCTCCCCACCTCGCCCCCACCTCTGAGCAACTAGCCTGCATGTGACAAATGTCAATTTGTACAGATGTCTGTCCCCCTTCATAAGAGTAGGTTTTAAAGGCCAATCTTTTAACACAAATGTGTTCATTACGTCTATTATTGAGGATAAAACAAACTCGAAAAGTATTTTCTATAAAAGAGTAATTATGTTTCTTCTATTGGAATTGTAGACGGTGGCTTGCAAATTGAGCCGCAACGGCGGTGTGCAGAAGCGTTTTTGTTAAACAAACAATTTTTGTTTTTTTGAATACAGGATCGAGGCTCGTGTAAGAGCTAACATTAATGACAGAGTGAGGTGAAATTCACTGCATGTGATGTGCAATGCACACGGAGTAAAACGAGTGTTCATTTAAGTCCATAGGATGTCTAATAAATGAACAAGATATAAGAACACCTTAGACTAGGTCAAAGCTTCAGACTTTGGAAAACTCACAAGGCTGCACCATCAAATAAACTGTTCCAACACGTCATTTTTAATGGGCTTTTAACTAGTATCCCATAATGTCAAACTGGAATTTTGTTTTTAGAATTTGTTACAAAATAATTTAAAATGAAATACAGAAATATTTAATTTACATACAGTCACGTGAAAAAAAGTAAATACACCCCATGTAAAGTTTTGACTTTTTCAACATATTTCAACATACAGCCATTTTATCTTCATTTCAACAATATTGATAGATAAAGGTGATATAATATAACAAATATCATGAAACATTTACATATTGTAGTCCATTGTATAATTTAAATAAACATAAATGCAAATTTCGCATGTGGAAAAAGTAAGTACACCCCTACATTTATCACTACTTCAAATACCTAAAATTAGAATGAGGTGCACCAGCTCAGATGCAAATGATTAGAACATCGTTAGAGAGGACCTTGGAGGAACCTGTCTTATTTGAACCTCAGACATTTAGTTTGGTTTGCTCTTTGTTGTTGAAGTGTGCGGCGTCACCATGCCTAGATCAAAAGAGTTCTCTGATGCCTTCAGAAAGAAGGTTATAGATGCCTACGAGTCTGGGAAGGGATTTAAAAAGATCTCCAAACAATTTGAAATCAATCATTCGACTGTCCGGAAGATCATCTACAAGTGGAGAAGATTCCAAACAACTGCCAACTTGTTCAGGCCAGGCCGCCCCAGCAAGTTCAGCCCGAGAGCAGACCGCAAGATGCTGAAAGAAGTCTCTAAGAACCCCAGAATGTCATCACGGGACCTACAGGTAGCTCTTGCCACTGTTGATGTCAAAGTGCACGAGTCTACCATTAAAAAGAGGCTGCACAAATTTGATCTACATGGGAGGTGTGCCAGGAGGAAACCTTTGCTGTCCAGAAAGAACATCAGGGCAAGACTAAAGTTTGCCAATGAACACCTAGGCAAAGACCAGCACTTCTGGAACAATGTGCTCTGGAAAGATGAGTCATAGGTAGAGCTATTTGGCCGCAGTACCAGAAGACATGTTTGGCGAAAACAAGCGACAGCATTTGACCACAAGAACCTGATACCAACTGTAAAGCATGGTGGTGGAAATATTATGGTTTGGGGCAGCTTTGCTGCATCAGGGCCTGGGCAGCTCACCATCATAGAATCCACTATGAATTCTTCATTGTACCAGAGGGTGCTTGAGGATAATGTGAGGCCATCTGTCGGAAAGTTGAAGCTCAACCGAAGGTGGACCTTGCAACATGACAATGACCCTAAACATACCAGTAAATCCACCAAGGAATGGCTGAAAAGAAAGAAATGGAGGGTTCTGGAATGGCCAAATCAAAGCCCGGATCTAAATCCCATCGAGATGTTGTGGGGGGATTTGAAACGAGCTGTGCATGCAAGAAACCCCTCAAACATCGCACAGCTGAAAGAATTCTGCATGGAGGAGTGGGCAAACCATTTCTCCCAGTCGATGTCAGAGACTGGTAAACAGTTATAAGAAACGCCTACTTGAGGTTGTTTCTGCCAAAGGGGGCAATACCACCTATTAGAGCCAAGGGTGTACTTACTTTTTCCACATGCGAAATTTGCATTTATGTTTATTTAAATTGTACAATGGACTACAAAATGTAAATGTTTCATGATATTTGTTGTATTATATCACCTTTATCTATCAATATTGTTGAAATGAAGATCAAATAGCTGTATGTTTAAATATGTTGAAAAAGTCAAAACTTTACATGGGGTGTACTTACTTTTTCACATGACTGAAAAGTGTTCAACCCCCTGAATCAATAATTAAAAGAAGCGTCCTTGGCAGCATTTACAGCTTCATGTCTTCTTGGGTATGTCGGTAACAGCTTTACACATCTGTTTATCCCATTCTTCCTTCCAGATTTGCTCAAGCACCATCAAGCTGGATGGGGAGTGTCGGTGAACAGCAATCTTCAAGTCTTTCCACAGATTCTCCATGGGATTAAAGTCTGGGATTTGTCTGGGCCACTCCAGCATTTTCATGTTCTTGTTCTAAACCATTCCATTGTTGCTTTGGCTGTATGCTTGGGGTCATTGTCCTGTTCGAATGTAAATCTTTGCCGCAGCCTCCAGCCTTTAGCAATCTGAAGCAGGTCCTACTTGTAGACGGTGGCTTGTAAACCGAGCCTCAAGGGTGGTGTACAGAACATGGACACGCTGGACCTGGACATGCTGCTTCTGCTGTCTCAACAATGCATGGAGGTCCTCAATGGCAAACAGGAAATCAGAGCTGTCTCACTTGACATATCATGTGCCTTCGATACGGTCTGGCACCCCGCTCTGCTCACCAAACTCTCCTCCAATGGTATCCATGGAAATCTCCACACATGGCTTGCAGTCTTTCTCTTTGGTCGTAGTCAACATGTGGCCCTGAATGGAATTCTCTCATCTCCCTTTCCTGTTCAGGTTGGAGTTCCTCAAGGCAGTGTCTGGGACCTGTGCTTTTTCTGGTCTTTATCAATGATCTCTCCGACTCCCTGGAAAATCCTCTCTGTCTCTTTGCTGATGACTCCACTCTTTGCCGCTCCATACCTCATCCCTCAGATCGGCAGTCTGCAGCCTCCTCACTCTCTGCAGACCTGGACAAAATCACAGACGAGTCAAACATGTGGAACATGTCTTTCAATCCTGACAAATCTCACACTCTTACTAAGTCTCTCCGAAAAGACCGACTGGACAACTCTCCCATCTACTTTCTCAACAATCCTCTCCAAGAAGTTCTGTCACTCAAGCTTTTGGGTCTGACTGTCTGCCATGATGTCACAGACAGTTCACCATCGTGGGAATCGTCATATTGATCTCCAATCCCGCCATTCTGCCTTCATGTAGTGTGTGCCCAGCAGTTCTCCACTGCCCCAATGTCAGTATACATACAAACCATATTTTTTTGGTTGCTTAACTCTTCATTCCACAAATATCGATGGAAATTGATAAAAAGTTGAGACAGAAAGAGTTTGCATGTAGTGATGAAGGGATTAATATTTGTGACTCGCAGAAGTACCCGGCGTTGCCGGGCGGGGGAAGGGGGTAGGGGGAGAGGTGGGTTGGAGGGGAGGGGAGGGGGGCAAGGGGACGGGAGGGGAGGGAGGGGAGGGGGGAGGGGGAAGAGGGGGGAAGGGAGGGGGGAATGGGAGGGGGCGGGGGGAATGGGGGGAGGAGGCGGAGGGGGGAAGGGGAGGGAAGGAGGGGGAAAGGGAGGAGGGGGAAGGGGAGGGGGAAGGAGGGGGAAGGAGGGTGGAAAGGGAGGGGGGGAAGGTGAGGGGAGGGGGAAGGAGGGGGAAGGAGGGGGGAAGGGGAGGGGAGGGGGGAAGGTGATGGGAGGGGAGGGGGAGGAGGGAGGGGAGGGGGGAAGGTGAGGGAGGGGGAGGGGAGGGAATGAGTGGAGGGGGAGGGGGGAAGAGGAAGGGAAGGGGAGGGGCGGGGGGGAGGAGGGGAAGGGAAGGAGGGGGAGGGGGCAGGGGGGAATGGGGGGGAGGAAGGGAAGGAGGGGGAAGGGGAGGGGGGAAGGAGGGGGGCCGGTGGTGAGGATGGCACATCACGTGATCGCTATGAGCGAATCAGCAAGGTGCTCTGGCACAGGCTGAGTTTCAGTGTATAATGTTCCTCGCTGAAATGCGCTAAGTTAAATATGAATAAAAAATATGGATCTCATCATCGGAGGTCATTTTTAGGTAGGCCATGTCCTTCCCAGGCACAATGGCCATGTCTATGCCAAAAATCAAGTATGTGAGCGAGTCTGGCGGCAAGGATGGAACATCACGTGATCGCTGTGAGCGAATCTGCGAGCTGCTCTGGCAAAGGCTGAGATTCAGTGTATAATGTTCCTCGCTGAAATGCGCTAAGTTAAATATGAATAAAAAATATGGATCTCGTCATCGGAGCTCATTTTTAGGTATGCCATGTCCTTCCCAGGCCAAATGGCCACGTCTATGCCAAATATCAAGTACGGGAGCCTCTCCGTTTAGGAGTCTATATGTAACACACACACACACAAACTGTTTTATTTATATAGATAAAATAAATATTTTAGGATATTCCTTAGTCCATTTAATATTTGTGATAAAATAAATATTTTAGGATATTCCTTAGTGGCTTAGTCCATTTAATATTTGTGATAAAATGAATATTTTAGGATATTCCTTAGTGGCTTAGTCCATTTAATATTTGTGATAAAATTAATATTTTAGGATATTCATTAGTCCATTTAATATTTGTGATAAAATTAATATTTTAGGATATTCCTTAGTCCATTTAATATTTGTGATAAATTAATATTTTAGTATATTCCTTCGTCCATTTAATATTTGTGATAAAATAAATATTTTAGGATATTCCTTAGTCCATTTAGTATTTGTGATAAATTAATATTTTAGTATATTCCTTCGTCCATTTAATATTTGTGATAAAATTAATATTTTAGGATATTCTTTAGTCCATTTAATATTTGTGATAAAATAAATATTTTAGGATATTCCTTAGTCCATTTAATATTTGTGAAGTAATATATATTTTAGGATATTCCTTCGTCCATTTAATATTTGTGATAAAATTAATATTTTAGGATAGTCCTTAGTCCATTTAATATTTGTGATAAAATTAATATTTTAGGATAGTCCTTAGTCCATTTAATATTTGTGATAAAATATTTTTTTTCGGATAGTCCTTAGTCCATTTAATATTTGTGATAAAATTAATATTTTAGGATATTCCTTAGTCCATTTAATATTTGTGATAAAATAAATATTTTAGGATATTCCTTAGTCCATTTAATATTTGTGATAAAATAAATATTTTAGGGTATTCCTTAGTCCATTTAATATTTGTGAAGTAATATATATTTTAGGATATTCCTTCGTCCATTTAATATTTGTGATAAAATTAATATTTTAGGATATTCCTTAGTCCATTTAATATTTTTGATAAAATAAATATTTTCCTTAGTCCATTTCATATTTGTGATAAAATTAATTTTTTAGGAAAGTCCTTAGTCCATTTAATATTTGTGATAAAATTAATATTTTAGGATATTCCTTAGTCCATTTAATATTTGTGAAGTAATATATATTTTAGGATATTCCTTCGTCCATTTAATATTTGTGATAAAATTAATATTTTAGGATATTCCTTAGTCCATTTAATATTTGTGATAAAATTAATATTTTAGGATAGTCCTTAGTCCATTTAATATTTGTGATAAAATTAATATTTTAGGATAGTCCTTAGTCCATTTAATATTTGTGATAAAATAAATATTTGAGAATATTCATTAGTCCATTTAATATTTGTGATAAAATTAATATTTTAGGATAGTCCTTTGTCCATTAGTTGTGCAAACTTAAAAAAAGAAAGTTCTAAAAAAAAAATTCAAAAAGTTTAAAGGCTGAAATCCCCCCCCCCCCCCCCTACTTTGATCTCTCGATAAGACTGGTGCTGGCTTAACGGTTAAAGTGGCTGGCTTCAGATCTTATGGTCCTGTTGTTTCCTTTTATTCTGATGTGTCGTTTTGTTCCGAGCTACTTTGTAGCGACGTTGCACTCACAAATGCTCTACTATTAGCAGTTCACCATTGTTGGCATGGTGGTGCCAATGCCCTGCCGTGCACGCATTAGGTTTTGATGCAATAACTTGACACTGTCTCTTTGCTGAATTGCTGGCTTACAACATGGCAGTGGGTCATTCTCGAGCTCTCCCTGGATGTTTCCTCTCCAGTTTTCTCTTCTCTCGGCTGTACGATGAGAGCCAATTTTGTTGCAGTTGTACCGAGCGTGCACCCTTCGTGGACCTTCTGGTTTGGCTGGGGTTTCTTTCTCCTGCTTGTAATAGTAGAAAACATTGGTCGAATGGCTGAGACAATGAAAATGGGACATTTAACAAAAAAGAAACCAAAACAATGTCAAGACTGGGTTTTCCTTCAGCTCATCATTCACAAAAATAAATGAATACACGACCAAGATATCAGCCGCACAACTCTATCAGCAAATCTCGGTGTCGTCTTTGAATCTGTCGTGCACTTGTTTTATCTTATTGCCTTGCTTTTCTCCGGATATTTCTGCTTGGATCTTTTCCTTATCCAATGTTGACATCGAGAAATGTAATATAATCTTATGGGATGGTATGCCGATGCAAGATAGGATTGCAGCGCAGCAGAAATAATCTGTCGGGAGATTGATTTTGCATGCAAGGAAAACTCAGCTGGCTTTGATGGTTGGGTTGTTAACAATGGCGGAGAGAGAGGGGGTTTGGGTAGGAGGATAGGCCTTGGGTGGAGTAGCAGGGTTGGTGGAGTTGTGGGGACCTGCATTCTATGCACCCATTCACCTGGATAGATAGCTTTGTGTGGATGGAGGATTGAGAATGTTTGTAAGGATAAGGAGGGGAGCAGGAAGAAAGTGAGGAAGAGGAAAAGAGGAGTTGTTTTTATTTTTTGTTGCCCTGAAGGTATCATACTCCTTCATGAACCATTTTCATGTTGATGTTACCAAAAAAAAGAAACATTCTTCTCATTTTTGCTTGAGCTACATGTACAAAGTCTATAGATCCGATAACGTACAATGTGTTAGTGGCAGTTATTACTAGAATACACAAGTTAAGATTTGTATCATGAAGAGGGTTCTTTAACATGACAGTGATGCATGTTCTTCAGGCAAGACACTTTCTGCAACCATTATAATGCCCGTGCAAAGATCCTAGGGGTAGATATTATACGTTTAAAGAGCTTTGAGAATTTGCTCCCAATTGAAAAGCGTTGTCCAAGCAATTGATACAATAGTTGATACGAGCGTTTAAAGAGCTTTGAGAATTTGCTCCCAATTGAAAAGCGTTGTCCAAGCAATTGATACAATAGTTGATACGAGCGTGACTCGGCGCGCCTCACCACATGTCGTTTCAGAGGGGTTGGCCTCTTTGATCATGTCTGCTTTCTCAGTGAGTGAGGGAGTGAGGGATGGCGGGAATGGTGGGTGGGGGTTAGTGGTGGTGATGGTGGATTGGGGATCGTAGGGGGAAGTGGGGGAATGGTGGAGGGGGGATGGGGTGGATGGTGATGGTGGGATGGTAGGGGAGAGCGGCCAAAATTGGGTCTTCAGGGACTTTTGGGTCTTCAGGGAATTTTGGGTCTTTGGGGTATTTTTGGCCTTCAGGGTCTTTTGGGTCTTCGGGGTATTTTGGGTCTTTTTGGTCTTTAAGGGTCTTTGGGGTGTTTTGGTTCTTTAAGGGTATTTTTGATCTTTGGGGTGTTTTGTGTCTTCTGGGTATTTTGGGTATTTAAGGGTCTTTTTGGTATTTGTGGTATTTTGGGTCTTTGAGGTATTTTGGGTCTTCAGGGTATTTAAAGGTCTTCAGGGTATTTTGGGTCTTCTGGGTCTTTAAGGGTATTTTTGGTATTTGTGGTATTTTGGGTCTTTGGGGTCTTTTTGGTATTTTGGGCATTTGTGGTCTTTAAGGGTCTTCAGGGTTTTCAGTGTCCTTAAGGGTGTTTTGGGTCTTCAGGGTGTTTTGGGTCTTTGGGGTGTTTTGGGTCTTCGGGGTGTTTTGGGTCTTCGGGGTGCTTTGGGTCTTTTGGGCTTCATGGTGTTTTGGGTCTTCAGGGTCTTTTGGGTCTTTGGGGCCATTTGGGTATTCAGGGTATTTTGGATCCTCTGGGCCTTTAATGGTATTTTGGGTCTTTGGGGTGTTTTGGGTCTTTGGGGTGTTTTGGGTCTTTGGGGTCTTTTGGGTCTTTTGGGTCTTTTGGGCCTTCGAGGTCTTCAGGGGCTTTTGGGTGTTCAGGTGCTTTTGGTTACTTTGGGTATTTAAGGTTCTTTGGGGTATTTTGGTTCTTCGGGGTATTTAAAGGTCTTTTGGGTCTTCAGTGTCTTTAAGGGTCTTTTGGTTCCTTTGGGTGTTTGAGGTTCTTTGGGGTATTTTGGTTCTTCGGGGTATTTAAGGGTCTTTTGAGTCGTCAGGGTATTTAAGGGTCTTTTGGTTCTTCGGGGTATTTAAGGGTCTTTTGGGTCATCAGGGGTATTTAAGGGTCTTTTGGGTCTTCGTGTTTTTGGGGGTCTTC
Source organism: Myxine glutinosa (assembly GCF_964187855.1). Classification (NCBI taxonomy): domain Eukaryota; kingdom Metazoa; phylum Chordata; class Myxini; order Myxiniformes; family Myxinidae; genus Myxine; species Myxine glutinosa. Next base: position 52,915,816 of record NC_136263.1, on the reverse strand, counting down.
ACAGTCTTTGAGGGTCGTTTGGGTCTTCAGGGGTCTTGGTGGTCTTAAGGGTCTTGGGGAACTTAAAGGGTCGTCAAAGGTCTGAGGGGTCTCAGCAGTCTAAAGGGTCAAAAGGTATATTCCAACAGTACGTAATTAAGAGTTCACCGACTGTTTTTTGGGTGTTAATTATATTTGAAGAAGAAGAAGTTTTGGTGACAAATAAACAAACATACAAACATCGCCATATACGTTTGCTCTATTATAATAACATATTGAGTAAAACTGTCCACCTATTATAATTGGACAGAGCTTTGACCCTAACGTCTCCTCCGCTTCTTTAACCAAGACCGCCTTGCATCTGTCAAGATTTGCGCCAGTGTTGCTTCGATTCAAGAAGTCGTCCGAACACGGATCTGCTCCTGCGCAGACAACACACAAGCCTCCATTCAATAAATATGATGTTGATTGATCGCACGTGTGGAGGAAGCGGGAAAGGCATTCCTATTCTCTGGAGCGTCTGATCGCTCAACATCAGGTTGGCTTTGGCGCGAGTCGTTCTTCCGGTCCTTTTGGCGATTTGGAATTGAGCTAATGCTTCTGAACATCAGACAAAAGGTCGCAGTCATCACTCTGGGCACACGTTGTGCTTCGAACATGACCTGGCAACCTGTGCTATTTTCCAAACTCTCTGAAAATATCATCAAAGAAGCCGTTCACTCATGACTTGGTGGCCGTACGTTGTCTTTTTTTTTTTTTTTTTTTTTTGTATACAAGGTCGAGGCTCGTATAAAAGCTAAAAGTATTTTTTTTTTTTTTGATAAACTTTGATGAAGCATTTCCCTCGCATCTTCACCTCGGCAATAGGATTACATCCGAGATCTGATCATATTTCACGTGCGCATTATCGCTGCGTCGTCGTGTTCATACCAGCAATTCCGAAAGCACTTATCCGACTCTGTTTGGTGTCGTGTGGTCTTTGCATCGCTTGGGCTCCTTTAAACCTTAAATCCTTGAGATTATTGCTGTTTCATTCGGGGTTTTTTGTTATTTTTATTGCATTCATCGTCTCATTCCCATTAAATGCCTCATGAAATGTTCCCTAAAATGCTATACACATATTGTTATTGTTCTTTAATTTCGCAACAACATGTGGCCAGTATGACAATAACACACCCCAGGACTCACAACCACTGCTGGGATTGCTAATTGTACAGTCAACCCCAAAGAAGGCATTTGTTTAGGGTCCAGCACACAATGATCTAAACTTTGCAAAATTATTGTGACGAGCGTGACTCGGCGCACTCCGCGCGCCTCACCACGCGTCGTTTCAGAGGGATAGGTATCTTTGACCATTTCTGTGTCTCCAGGGTCTTTTGGACCCTCTGGGCCTTTAGGGGTATTTTGGGTCTTCGGTGTCTTCAGGGACTTTTGGGTCTTAAGGGTCTTTTGTTTCCTCTGGGTCTTTAAGAGTCTTTGGGGTATTTTGGTTCTTTGGGGTATTTAAGGGTATTTTGGGTCTAAAGGGTCTTTAAGGGTCGTTTGGGTCTTCGGGATATTTTGGGGCTTTGGGGACATTTGTGTCTCAGGGTCTTTTTGAGCCTCTGGGCCTTCAAGGGTATTTTGGGTCTTTGGGGTGTTTTGGGTCTTTGGGGTGTTTTGGGTCTTCGGGGTCTTTGGAGTCTTCAGGGTCCTTTGGGTCTTTAAGGGTATTTTGGGTTTTCAGGGGTCTTGGGGGAATGAAAGGGTCGTCAAAGGTCTGAGGGGTTTCAGCAGTCTAAACGTAATTAGGAGGGTTAATTAAGAGGGTGTTAATATTATTTGAAGAAGAAGAAGACGTTTTAGTCGCATATAAACAAACAAACATACGTCACGACATAACCATATACGTTTGCCCTATTATAATAAGAGATTCCACCACCATCTCAGGTCACCCCCATTAAAAATTTTTTAACTCCACCCCTGTTAACCTCCCTACCCCCAACCCCTCCAAGTCCACCTTCTTCCAAATTTCCAGGTTTTCCTTCCTGAGAGCTTGCTTCTGTATCCATCTTGCCGACCCAATGCAGCCTCCTATATCCCTCATTCTGCCCCACATCCTGTATTGGTCCAGGTCTCCCTCTATTTTGTTCCTCAACCTTGATTGGGAGATACAACTTTGCATATTTGAACTGAGAGTGTCCACATGCACTGAGAGGCATCGCTTGATCATAGCGGCAGTTCGAGTCACGTCTAGTCCCATCGGGAAATGGACTCAGATTTGACGGCTTAATTGGGAAGCACACGATCAGCCAAGCCGTCATTCCGATGCCCCCAGTTTCTTATGTATTTTAACATCCACCAAAATTCCAGGGATTTGTCTTGAGGATTGACTGCACGATCGACTATTCTTGGCATCATTAGGACACTGTCTAGTGCATAATCCCCCTGGTACCCCGTAAGGCTCCAAAATGACTCTCCAAAGGGGGATCAGTTTAGTTCCCACAATATTTAATCGATACATAACACAATAGTATTTATATATATATATATATATATACACAATTGCAGAAATAATAAAGAAACATGACGTTTTCCTATGGATATACTCCATTCTTTTTTTTTCCTTGTATACAAAGAGTGGAGGATCAGTACTAATGTCCCGTGACCAAATCTCTGGAACAAAGGTTTGAAAGCGTTTTTGACATGCCTGAAGGGTACAGAACAAATTTGGATTGGGCTGCCCTCTTCAAAGTTCTGGCAATTTTCGGTAGGGGTCAAATGAGGTCAAACAGGGGTCAAAATTGAAAAGGATTCTAATCCTTTTGAAAAGTATACCAACTTACTCGTCTGGTCATAAGGAATCCAAAAAGGTATAGTTTGCCCTATCTGCGAATTTTAGTTACCGCGCTATGGACAGAAACATGAAAAGGTCAACGCACTTTGGGCAGGGGGTCAAATTTACTAATATGGTTAAGATTTTCCAATTTCAATGATCTAGGTGCCTAATTATATGTTTTCTGACATGACAAATTCAACTGAACAACTTTGAAAATTCAAAATAGCCACCTTGACCTTGAAATTTCAAAATGGCCGCCATAAATGAATGTTTGTACATAAAATCGGGTAACCGAGTTTTGCGGTCACATTTTCCATTTAAAACTTATGTTTGAAGTACCATATTGACTGTGAGTGTCTATGACAAGACAGTTTGGCAACTAAATATATTCAAGCATTTTTTAAATGGCCGGCATGGACACCAAAATGATGACTAAAAGATGTGAAAAAACAAGTCTGTCCCTATTAACCAACAGTATATGTTTGACCAATTAATGACCCAAGGTCCGAAAAATTGAAAGCAAAACCGGGTTGCCCGATTTTATGTACAAACATTCATTTACGGCGGCCATTTTGAAATTTCAAGGTCAAGGTGGCTATTTTGAATTTTCAAAGTTGTTCAGTTGAATTTGTCATGTCAGAAAACATATAATTAGACACCTAGATCATCGAAATTGGAAAATCTTAACCATATTAGTACATTTGCCCCCTGTCCAAAGTGCGTTCACCTTTTCATGTTTCTGTCCATAGCGCGGTAGCTAAAGTTCGCAGATATGGCAAACTATACCTTTTTGGATTCCTTATGACCAGACGAGTAAGTTGGTATACTTTTCAAAAGGATTAGAATATTTTTCAATTTTGACCCCTGTTTGACCTCATTTGACCCCTACCGAAAATTGCCAGAACTTTGAAGAGGGCAGCCCAAGCCAAATTTGTTGAGTACCCTTCAGGCATGTCAAAAACACTTTCAAACCTTTGCTCCAGAGATTTGATCACGGGACATTGGTACTGGTCCTCTACTAATAGTCGAGGCTCATGGAAGAGCTAGTACCATGAACGGATCAGGAGTCAGGACATAAGAGGATGGAAAATGAACAGTAGAGAGATGTGGAGACACAGACAGCAGAGGAAAAGGTCAAGATAGAGGGAGATTTACCCAAGCAAAGGGTGTGGGGAGAAATGAGGGGCAAGACAGGATACATGTGGTGGACAAGATGGATACAGAAGGAAACTCCAAGGTGGGAAAACTGAAAATTTGGAGTGGAGGGCTTGGGGTGGTGTGGGTGTGGTTTAACGAGGGTTGAAAAGGTCATGGTTTTGGATTGGGGATGATCTGAGATGGTGGTGGTGAACTGCTCTCCTGAAGACATGAAGGGAAGAATGAGATTTAAGAGGATGTGGAAGTTGGTCCTACAGGCGGGAAAAAAGAGGAACGAATGAGTGGAGGTGAGCAGTGATCCTGGGTGTAGATGGTTTCACAAGAAGGGGGTTGATGGTGGACCTTGTGAGCCCTGCAGAAACATGGCTGCAGGAAACAAAGCACGGAACGAGCAGAGGGTGCAAGACCAGAATGGAGGTGGTAGACGACAGAGAGACCACCGACCTGTATGCGATGGTGAAGTGATAGGCCCATAGACACAACGTCATCGCGGGAGATTCCAACAATCTTGAAGGCCTTGGTTTCCATTTGTAAAGAATGGCAATGAAGCAGTTCTGTTGCAGTCCCTGATGGAAAAGGAAAGGCCTCGCTGTCGCTTTCTTTAAATCCTTCCTTTACTCAGCAATTCATCTTATTGTTTTCTCCCGAAGGCTTGGGTAGCCTGGGTAGCCTGCTGTTAGGAGTGCTGCTTCTGTACCCAGATGGCATGGCCTGCAGTCCCATGGGCTCATTTTGTTTCTTAATGCTCTTGTTTTTGTTGATGTAAAGCATGCACATTGCAAATGCTCCTTCTCGAGCCGTGTTAACAAAAACCCAGGTCTCTTAAATCTACGGCTACTCTGTGTCATGGCCCTTGTCCTCTATTCAAATTCTTCCCCATTCCCTCCGCTCTAACAATTTCGGCAAACACCCATCAGCACCCCAAGCTGAAAAGAAAACAGCTGCTGATGTTAAGATGAAGGCCCGGCCGGAAAAAGCGAGAAGCATCGCATTAAAACCGAGCAATAGCACATGTAGGTTTATAAAATGAAAACATCGGCTCGTAGCTTATTACAACGAACAACATGGTTTGATCATGAAAGAAAAAAAAAAAATGTGCAAGTATGACACAGACATCATAGAGATAGAGGGCAATTTGCATGTTCTACATCTGTGAATCTGACTCGGTAATTGAATTTCAGCAAATCGCAAGTTAAAAATATCACTGAAAAATGCCACTGAACAGGACTGGTATGTACAGGATAATTCGCTAGTAAGGAATGTCTGCACCCTCGGAGTCATGACTCGGGCCGTGGGAAGAACAGCCAAATTCTTGACCAGACGAACGACATGCGGAACAACATTTACTTAACGGAGCGAAAGGTAGTCATGTAGCTTGACTTGACTCGACTTGACTTACCGAACCCTAACTTTACCAGCCTAGTACACCGCGCAGCCAAGGCCTTCCTCATTAAACATGGTACATCTTGTTCTATTTCATGCAATTTGAGGGCATTGTACGCCAGTAAAAATAAATAATTCAATTTCATCTTTGGTCTAGCTCTTCTTCTTCTTACTGTGCCCTCTCCATACATCCGCCAGTTTGTAAATCTGGTTGTCCACCTGTTGGCCTTTCTTCTTGCAATGCCAAATAAAATTTCAATTTCATTTCTCCATCTGACCTTTGGACTACCTCTGCTTCTCCTTTGGGCCCTCTCTTTATGTTTGCGAGTTTGTAATTATTTTCCACCGGTTGTTAGGTCTTCTTGCTAGGACATTAAGTTTTTCAATTTCGTCTTTCTATCCGATCTTTGGTCCACGTTTGCTTCTTCTAGGGCCTTCTCAATAGGGCGCCATTTTGTAAATCATTTTGTCCACCGGTTGTCCGTTCTTGCTACACAAATAGATTTTTCAATTTTGTCTCCCTGTCTGATCTTTGGTCTCCCTCTGCTTTTCCAGGGCCTTCTCTGTAGGGCCCCAGTTGGTAAATCTTATTGTCCACCAGTTGTCCGTTCTTGCTACCTGTCCCGCCCAGCTTCATTTCAGTTTTTAGTTAAACAGTATTTATTGCCAATGTAAACAATTCGATTTGGATGGAAAGAGACGATAAAGAAGGGAAGTAAAAGATAAATAAAAATAAAAAAGTCAAATAAAACCCTGATCACTGCCTGACTGACGATGCTACTTCTATTCTTCTCGTCATCAAATCCCCTGCCTTCACCTGAGGCACGTGCGATTTCCACTTCTGGAAGAAGGAGAGCTCTCTTCCGGTCGTTCGATTTGAACTCTTCTCTTCTCGGAAGCTCTTCTGCCTCTTCCCGTTATCCAGCAGAAGAGGCGCTGGCTCTTCAAAAACAAAATGGCCTCGTCGATTACTTTGAAAGAACTTTGTCATATATGACACGTTGATATTACAGCTGTATGGCAAGTTTGCTTAACAGGCTTAACTCACTTAATCACGAGTTCTATTTTACTTATTCGTTGTTTTCTTGGTAATTAGTGAGTGATATGGGAGTGATATGTATGCCGTTTTCACCCATAATGTCAGTCACTGAGAAACGCTGCTGGTTATACTTGCGCAGCAAAACTTGCAAGTGAAAACACAATCTGGATATTTGCATCAACTTGTGTAGTGTCATCTTTGTCGAATTCTTCCATCATGAGTGCGAGTAATACATGTTTGGCCGCCATTTTGCTTCTCTTCTGCCTGTTCGGCGCAAAGCAATCTTCCGGAAGAGGCTTCTGTCTTCGGAAGAGGCCAAATCGCACGCACCTCTGTGTTTATTGTTATAAATCATTTATCGTTATCAATTAGCTTCTTATCAAACGTTGTTATTTCTAACACTACAACCTGACCTCTACATAACGCTCGCTTCGCTTTATAACCGTAAATGGTTCACTGGCCCTCCAGAAAATAAAACCACAAATCATCTGCCAGTGTTAAGCAAATCCAAAATGCTTTCAGGTCCCATCGACAAGTGTCATTATTGTTCAATTGATTATAGGGGAGAAGGAGTTAACATGGGTCCTCGGGGAACGTTAACCCCGAGGGAATTTGTGGCCGTTGTACACAGTAGACGTAGGGAATTTGAATGCGTAACATTTTGAGCCGGTTGTAAATCACAAGATATATTTCATCTCCTAATGTTACGATCATGACGTGATCATCGCTCACCTTAACACTTTCCATCTTACCTTCATTACACAACAACAGTTAACCACGCAAATTGTGCCTTCCGTCCACCAGCAGCACTTTCTTTCAATTTTGTGACAATCTTTTAAAACTTTGGCAGAATCCTCCTCCTAACTAGGGTTCCTAAAATCTGGCTCGCCTTCAAATATAGTGAACGATGAAGGCATTTTTAAACATGAAAACTCAGTTACAGGAAAGAGGTGTTCCACTGAACCCCATTCTGCGAAGCTGTGGCTGCGTTACATATCCCAGTGGTAGAACTCCTCTATAATGCATGGTGTGTCCACACAGTGAAATAACATGAATAACATGCAAAGGTTACCATTGCCCCCCATCGCAGTCAGTGCAAAGCAAATAGAAACTTAAGACACTGAATGTATGCCAGATAACAACCCCTTGCGCCCACGCTCGGGTAAGAACAGACATTTTCGTCCTTGTAACAACATGGCAAACAGGCGAACTGACACTAAGTGACGTGAAATGGCCGGCATGCAGTCACGGGGAGATTGAACACAGCAACCACAACAGAGTACGTTCGACCTGAATATTTGGCTCGGCCATCTGTGCCTTCGAACTTTCTCTGCATCGATGTAACCGACGTGTCAGATATTTTGCCTTTTTGTGAGCAATTATTTCATGGGAAATGGGAATATTTTAATCTTGCACTTAGACTTGCATAATTACCTCCACCCACCTTCACCCACTGTCTGCTTCTCTGTTTGTGAGCAGCATATCTCAAAAAGTTGTGGACGGATTCGAAAGAAACTTGGTGGACGGGTTTGGTCCGTGACAAGGATGATTTAACTCGATTGTGTTGGAGATCTGAATCCGGATCACAACAACACACAACATGCATTTTAAGGCCATTTTCCCTGCTAGAGCGGGGGTTAGCCTTGCGGTCCCCATGACAATCTTCTCCATTTTGCCCTATTTTCTGCATCTCTCCTTGTTAACCCCCTTGCTCGCATTTCTTCTTCCACCATCTTTAGCCAAGTCTTTCTCGGTCTTCCCCGTCCTCTACTTCCTTTTACATTCATTTACATCACTCTTCTCAACCAGTCACTTTTATCCTTCCTCAACACATGACCAAACCATCTCAAACTGTTTCTCTTCACAGCATCAATCACAGGCTCTATTCCCATCATCTTTCGCAATTCATCATTTGGCTTCCTCTCTCTCAACAATACTCCGCACATCCACCGAACCATTCGCATTTCCACCCTTTCCAGCCTTCGTTGCTGCTCTACGTTCATTACCCATGTCTCGCTCCCATAAATCACAACACTTCTCACACATGCAGCATACACCTTTCCCTTCAGCTTCAACGACACTCCCCTCCTCATCAGCACGCCACTCAGTTCCCGAAACTTCTTCCATGCACATCTCACTCTTGCAACCGTTGCCGAGTCTGATCCACCTTCTCCATTCAGCATGTCTCCGAGGTAGCAAAATGTTTTCACACCTTCCAGCTTCACGCCGTCTCCAAGATCCAACTCAACATTTCCTCCATCTGCAGCTCCCTCTGTGCACACCTTACATTTGAATGTAGCTGCCACACTGGTTAATGACCCTCTCAGACCACTACATTTTTGATGAACCCACTCAGCGCACATTGTACATTGAATGGAGTTCACTCCGACACCCTTCCTGCACACAGCACAAGGCCACTTCCCAGTTCTTTCCACCTCACCACATGCTTTACCACTTGCCATCACCTTCGTCTTTCCTATATTCACCTTCAGACCTTTTGTCTCCATACATTTCTTTCACATGTTCATCTTTTCCTTCAGTCCATCCATACTTTCCGCAATCAACACCAGATCATCTGCATACAACAACTCCCACGGTAAACCCTCCTTTACGTTCTGAGCCAGCACCTCCATCACAGCTACAAATAGTAGTGGACTTAGTACCGACCCCTGACCCTCCTGACTGTTCCCGTCCTTCGTCCTTACAGCTGTGCACGCTCTTTTGTACATTGCCATCACTACTCTGATTTATTGTTTATGAATCCGGATGAATCCGGATAGGGATCCAATAAATGTTTTTTAGCGATTCTTCATCATTGAGAGATGGGGATAAAAACGATATACAGCTCGATATCTCAAAAAGTTATGGACGAATTCGGACCAAACTTGGTGGAAAGGTTGTGTGTGTGACAAGGAAGAATTGTTTCAATTTGGTGAAGATCTGAATCCAGATTCGAGGATTTTTTTTAAATTTTAAATGTGATTCTTCATAATTGAGAGATTGGGCCAAAACCTATACATAGCACGTATCTCAAGAAGTAATGGGTGGATTCAGACGAAACTTGGTGGACAGGTGTGGTATGTGACAAGGAAGAATTGATTGAATTTTGGTGAAGATCCAAATACAGATACGAGAGCTTTTTTAATTTTAAAAGTGATTCTTCATAATTGAGAGATCGGGCCAAAAATTATGTATAGCAGGATATCTCAAAAAAAAATTGGGCTGCTGGATCCCACTGAATCAGGCATTGCCTGTCAGACGTATGCGCTCTACCGAGTGCCATTCTAATTATATTGTTATAGATCGCGGTTAGGATGTTATAGACCGAGCGGTGGTTTAAAACCGCGACCTAACAAAACTCACCCGATTCCACCCGAACGTTGGTTGTATCGCACCCTAGCTGCTCAATGAGGGAAAAGACAAAAGCGACGCAATGCAAGAGGAAAACGGAGACAAAAAAAAGGTTTGAAATATTACTACTGAATTTATTTCTACTATTTACACACAAGCAACAAAAAGCAATTCAGTTTATTTACAAGTACAAGACGCAGGTGACACAGTGCAAATTTAGCTTATCTACAGACTTAACTTATTACCCAGGACAGAACAAACAAAGACGACTCACACGGGGAATTGCAGGAATCGCAGGATGTGGATGGCTGGAGGGAGAGGGAGGTCCAAGGGGGGTCATGCAGCACGATCGGCGCGTTTAGCAGCCGCCGTTCCTTTTCGGCCCTGCTCCAAACCGCCGCCCAGGCCCCAAACGGCTGCCGGGTGTCGCTGCTGCTTCCGCCTCCACTTGCCTTGCCAGGCCTTGTCCCACTCGTCTGGTCCAAACCCTCCACTCTTTCTTGGTCCCTCACTCTGACCACCGACTCCTCACCGCAACCAACTCTGTGCAACCAACTCTGACCAACGGTGCAACCAACCCTGACCAACGGTGCAACCAACTCTCTGTGCAACCAACCAACTGTCCAACCACCTCTTTTTACTTCCGTGCGCGCCTTTTTATAGCGCCTCCGGCGGTTAAGCCGCCGGCGTTCAGGACACGCCCATCGGGGTGCTCACCTCGGCCCTGGTTGGTCGCGCGATCCTCGGGCTCCGCCCTGGATGACGACGGGCGGGCACGCCCCTCCTCCCCTCTGACGAGGTGGAGACACGCCTTTCTTCCCTGACTCGAGCCTCGTGGTCAATGGCGGTTATTGGAGGGGAGGTAATATGGCAATCGAGGGTCGGCAATCACGAAAGGGGGATGTGAAGGAAATGGGGATTTTTGGGGATGGGAATGGAAGGGGATCTATTCTCTTTCACTGGTGCAATGGAGTACTTCAATTAATGGGAGACACAGCCTTATCCTAAAACACAGAATAAGATATAACTATCGAACATGAATATCCTATGATTGGCTGACGTGTATGCTTGTGAACTATGGGACGCCCTTTTGATCTTACACAGCTCCGGAGGCAGGAGGCACAGCACAACAACAATAATAATAATCATACAGCACACAATAAAAAATATATATATACAGTCCTCATATCCACAACAATATGTTGGATTTGGTTCACTTGGCACACCCGAGCTCCTCACCACATACGAGGCTTTCATCCGCAGCTCAATGGAATACTGTTCCCCCCTCTGGGCCGGTGCTCCTGCCTAACACCTAGCTCGGCTTCACGCTGTTGAAACCAAAGCTTTCAGAATCATTGGAATCTCCTGTGATGAAGCTAACTCCTAGGGCCTTTCACTCACTCACCGCAGGCAGGTTGGTGGTTTTTCTGTATTCAACCGACTCCTCTCCGGCCTTGCTCCCCCAGCTCTCTCTGTGCTCTGTCCCCCAAATATTCCTACAGGTCGCACAAGATCTGCGAGCAACCCTCTTATGCTTAAACTGCCAAAATCAAGACTCTCTGCTCACCTTCACTCTTTCATTCCCCTTTTCTCCCGCCTCTGGAACAAACTCCCTCACTCTCTTCAATCCCACTCCTCCCTCCAGGTCTTTAAAACAGCTGTTCACCACCATCTCTTATCTTCCCCCATCCAAAACCTTGATCTTTTCTACCCCCGCTAATTCACCCCAGATACACTTTTTTGAAATTCCAACTTCTTTCCTGGAAGTCCTTGCAGTGTCCATATGTTTTATATCTCTCCCACCTCCCCCCAAGCCCTCTCCCTCCCACAGTTCTCTCGATGTCCCTGCTCTCAAATGTTGTGTTTGCCTTCCTTCCCCCTCTCTCCCCATCTTGTCTACCGCTCCCCTTATTTTGTGTTTTATGTGTCGGTTTGACTTTTTGTGTGATGAATGTTAGCTCTTTCACGAGCCTCGATCTTGTATACAAAAAAAATATTTGATTGAACCATTTGATTTATACGCACTTGCTTCCTGAACAGGTTTGGTGAAAAGGAAATTGAAATCCAAAGTTTGATTTCACTGTCACATACCAACATCCTTCTATTCACTCATGGTCCTGCATCTCTTAAATGTCATTACTATATCCTCAAGTTCTCCTATTCTCTCTGACCTTCAAACTTTTATTGTTAATTAAAAGCCGAGCCTTATTACTGTTAACCAATTTGATTTTTAATACAGTGTCGAGGTTCATAAAGGGGTGATATGACAGGATTAAAGGATTTCGTCCCACAGAAGGGAACAAGCAGACGGCTGATGGACGTGCAAACATGACCTGGAAGAAAAGCCGGCGTTTGGCAGGGGTTAATGGGAATAAACAAAAGATTGTGAATGGGAATAAACAAAAGATTGTGAATGAAAACGGGAGACGACATGATATGGCGATGGCTGAAAAGCCTGGGAAGAGGTGGGGGAGTAACCTGCTAGGATAGACACAGGAAGAAAATTCCACAGGCAATTAATCCCCTGGGGGAAATAAAATTAATCCCCAGTTAACCACAGGCAATTAAATTACCCCCCCCATCCCCCCTATTTTTATTTCTCAAGTGGGTCCATTTACATTCTTACCTTACTTTCCCTTTCCTAATCTCATCTCCCTTATCTTCTCTCAATTATTAATTACGAAAATCGAAGATGTTTCAAATGTATTGGTCGGCCTTGTGCGTTATTCTGTCTGTTTGTATGTCAATCGCCTACATGTCACAATTTTAAACCGATCTTTACGAAACTTCACCAAATTGTAGAGTTGGCCATAAGGAAGAAGAATATTCATTTTGAGGGGAAAAAATTTAAAAGGTCAACATAGGCCAAAGGTCTCCTGGTCTCCCATCTCGACTGCCTCTGACATCAATTCTTCCTGGGAATTCTTCCAAAGCAAACTGCTCTCTCTCTCATGCACAGATTTATCCCATCTCGTCTTCAGTTGTCTTACCCTTCCTCCCGTCCATGGTACACTGAATCTTGTGGTGAGGCAGTTGCCCTGAAACAACTTGCCTTTGCCTCTTGGAAGGCAAACCCAACTGAAGGCAATCTCAGTTCCTTCCACCAAGCTCGAAACAAGTGTGTGTCTACCCTCAGGAGTGCCAGGAAGCACTGTCTCTCCACACTCAAGATTGAACTCTCAAACCTGTCTCCTTCCTCCAAATCCTGGTGGCGTCTGGTCAAATCCGTTTCTGGTGTTTGTTCCCCCTCCATCCCCTCACTTACCTCAAATGGCTACACAGTTGACACCGCACGTGACAAAGCTGAATGCCTCAACTCTGTGTTTGCCTCAAAATCTTGTGTCCCAAACCCATCTCTCTCTATCCCCACCTTTCCCAGTCGAACCCAACTGCTCCTGGACTCTGTGTCCTTCTCTCCTGACAAGGTGGAGAAGTTTTTATCAAACCTCGACTCTGATTCTGCAACTGGACCAGACGGCATCAGCCCACGGGTCCTAAAATCCTGCTCTGCTGCTCTATCTCACCCTCTCTCTGTTCTTTTCCCCCTCTCTTTTTCTCAAAGTCATCTGCCAGCATCTTGGAAATCAGCAAACATTACCGCTTTACACAAAAAGGTGCAAAAACAGATCCTTGCAACTACAGACCAATCAGCCTGCTTCCAATTATCAGCAAAGTCATGGAATCCATCATTGCTTCGGATATCAAATCCTTCCTCTTCTCCAATGGCTTGATCTATGATCATCAATTTGGATTCAGACCAGGTCATTTTACTCTGGACATGTTGCTTCTGCTGTCTCAACAATGGATGGAGGTCCTCAATGCCAAACAGGAAATCAGAGCTGTCTCACTTGACATATCACGTGCCTTTGTTATGGTCTGGCACCCTGCTCTGCTCACCAAACTCTCCTCCTATGGTATCCATGGAAATCTCCACTCATGGCTTGCGGACTTCCTCTCTGGTCATAGGCAACGTGTGGCCCCGAATGGATTTCTCTCATCTCCCCTTCCTGTTCTGGCTGGAGTTCCCCAAGGTAGTGTTCTGGGCCCTGTGCTATTTCTGGTCTTCATCAATGATCTCTCCAACTCTCTGGAAAATCCTCTCTATCTCTTTGCTGATGACTCCACTATCTGCCGCTCCATTCCTCATCCCTCAGATCGGCAGTCTGCAGCCTCCTCAATCTCTGCAGACCTGGACAAAATCACAGACTGGTCAAACAAGTGGAACATGTCTTTCAATCCTGACAAATCTCACACTCTTACAATGTCTCTCCCAAAGGACCGACTGGAAAACCCTCCCATCTACTTTCTCACCAATCCTCTCCAAGAAGTTCTCTCGCTCAAGCTTTTAGGGTCTCACTATCTGCCATGATCTTTCTTGGGAACACCACATTTCTAAGCTGGCCTCCAAAGCCAGTGGCCGACTGGGCATCCTCCGTCGTGCGAAGTCCTTCCTTGGCACACCTGAGCTCCTCACCACATACAAGGCTTTCATCCACGGCTCAATGGAATACTGTTCCCCCCTCTGGGCTGGTGCTCCTGTCTCACACCTAGCTCGGCTTCACGCTGTTGAGGCCAAAGCTTTCAGAATCATTGGAATCTCCTGCGATGAAGCTACCTCCGAGGGCCTTTCACTCACTCACCGCAGGCAGGTTGGTGGTCTTTCTGTCTTCTACCGACTCCTCTCCGGCCTTGCTCCCCCAGCTCTCTCTGTGCTCTGTCCCCCCAATATTCCGTCAGGTCGCACAAGATCTGCCTGCAACCCTCTTATGGTTAAACTGCCAAAATCTAGGCTCTCTGCTCACCTTCACTCCTTCATTCCTCTTTTCTCCCGCCTCTGGAACAAACTCCCCCACTCCCTTCAATCCCACTCCTCCCTCCAGGTCTTTAAAACAGCTGTTCACCACCATCTCTTATCTTCCCCCATCCAAAACCTTGATCTTTTCTACCCCCGCTAATTCACCCCAGAGTCCTTGCAGTGTTCATATGTTTTGTACCTCTCCCACCTCCCCCCAAGTCCTCCCGATGTCCCTGCTCTCAAATGTTGTGTTTGTGTCCTTCCCCCTCTCTCCCCATCTTGTCTGCCGCTCCCCTTGTTTTTTGTGTTTTGTGTCGGTTTGACTTTTTGTGTGATTAATGTTAGCTCTTTCACGAGCCTCGATCTTGTATACAAAAAAAAAAAAAAAAAAGTCAACAACTTTGTCAAATTTCTAAAATCCTCAATTTTCATCTGATTGACTTGAAATTTGAACAAGATTTGCATATCCGGTCACTTGATTCAACCACCAATTATATTTAAGGTACAAAGGTAAAAGATCAACATCAGCCAAATTTCTAAAATTGACAATTTTCCTCTGACTTGAAATTTGAAGAGGATTTGCATACTTGATCATTGAATTCAACCACCAATAATTTTTAGGTCAACATAGGCCGGCAACATATTCCCTGTTTGTCGTTAAAGGCGGCAAAAAGGGTTGGCGTCAGGAAGGGCATCCGGCCGTAAAACATTGCTTCAAAAAGGGGACCAAAAAACAACAACAACCATGGTTCCCGAAAAAGGCCAACCCCCGCTTTGCGGGGAAAAATGGCCTCTAAAGGTGGTTATAGGCCGAAGGTCACCACTTATTTTTGGGATTTCACAAGTATCATGCTGTGCACGACATATTTCTTGTTTATTTATTTATTATTTACAGGAGCAGGGTTCATGGAAGAGCAAGATAGATTTGTCGGTGGGATGAACATCAAGGGAGTGAACGAAAAGGATAAGAGGAAAGGGAGGAGTGGAGGAAACACTAAAACTAGCAAGTAAAATAGCAAGTTGACTGAGGAAAAGGTTAATGGGGGTAATAAAGATCATGGGACCGAATTGTGAATGACAATAGATGGGAGTACACTGCTTTTTTGCTTTTTTGAAGCCCTGGAAGCAAGAGCGAGACTGAATGGCATCTGGAAGGTGGTTTCATAGACAGGAGAAGTGATGAATAAAATAATTGAGGTGTGCAGTAAGTACTGGAAGAACATGTGCATCCTGGAGTTGCTGGGTAGGGACTGAGCGAGCAGGGGGAGTAATATCAGGGAAGAGCCTGTAAAAAAAACCAGAGAAACCATGAAGCGACCTGCCAGCGATGTGAAAGAAACAGAACTTGAGCCTTATCACATGGATTCCAATAATTCTGAGAGCTTTAGTTTCCACGGAATCCAGGAGAGACAGTTGTGATGCTGCCATGTGATGCAGAAGCATGCCAGCCCATTGTAGAGAGCAGTCTCCATTGAGCTCTGGATAAAGGCCTTGTAGACTTTGAGTGGAGGATACCCAGTCTGCTGCTGGCTTTGGATGCCAGCTTTGCTCTGGGGTTCGTTCAGGAAAGGTCATGGCTGATGTTGAGCCCTTGAAGTTCATGAGACTGAGCCTCTTCCAGTGGGTGACCATATAAATAGATAGAAGGGTTTGTTTGATGATCCTTCTGGAGTAATATGGTGAGACTGTGAGATTTTACAGAATTTAAGAACATGTTCCCTTTATCAGTCAGGTGTCTAATCATTTCCAGATTAGCAGAGAGCGAAGCCGCTGCTGTCTGCCTAACATAGGGATGGGGTACTGTATATGACACAATGTGGAGTAATCTGCAAAAGGAAGAGAACGTTTTCCAGAGCATCGGAGAAATCATTAATATAGATGATGAACAAGACTGGGCAAAGAACACTGTCCAGCCTCCACTGGGATATGGGAGGAGAGGGTTCTATTTATGGCAACATGTTGACTTCATCAGTGGAGGAAGTCAGCAACCCATGAATGAAGGTTGCCTTCTATGCCAAGCAAAGCAGGATGCCATACTATATTGAATGCCTGAGATATTCCCAGGGAAATGGTCCTAATATCTTAGTCAAAATTGAGGACCTGCAACCATTGCTGAGAGAGGACCAGAAGCATGTCCCGAGTTGAGTGACCAGGACAACATCCAGAAAGATGATTGGCGATCAAGTTGTTTGGAAACAAAAACACTTGACACCAGCATCAATGATGAATTCCATGACTTTGCGTGTAATTGGAAGCAAGCTCATTGGCCTGTAGTTGGTATGGTCTGCTTTGCACCCTTTTGGTGGATGGTAGTGATGTGTTGCTGACTTCGCTGCAGAGGGTTGGTGGCCAAAGGAAAAGGACAGACTACATAGGGTGGATATAGGGGAAGCAAAAACGGCAGTGCAGGATTTGAGAACATGGGCACTGATGCCACATGGGCCCATCACTGGAGCAGGGTCAAGGTCAGACAGAACTTTCTCTACCTTCATGGGTGATAGTCCAGTTGACAGTGGGTACGTCAGGGTAAGATGGGAGACAGAACGTGATGCGTTGGATAAAAGAGATTTGGAGACAAAGAGTTTTCCATTTCAGATCATCACCAATCCAAAACCATGACCTTTTCCACCCCAGTTAACCCAACCCCAAACCCTCCTCCTTCCAAATTCCCAGTTTTTCCCCGCAGAGAGTTTCCTTCTGTATCCATCTTGTCCACCCCATGCGTCTTTTCCTGCAACCTCACCCCAGTTCCTCCCCACACCCATTGTTTGTCCAAGTCTCCCTCTATCTTGTCCTTCAACTCCGCTGTTGGTGTCCCCCCCCCCCCCCGCCCCCCTCTCTCTTGCTCTCTCTCTCTCTCTCTCTCTCTCTACTGTTCCTTTTGTCCTGTCATGTCCTAATCTGTTCAGTGTACTAGCTCTTTCACAAGCGTTGACTCTGTATACCCAAAAAAAAATACTAAGACATTCTGCCTTATCTCAGGCAGAGTCTGCATTAATACTGTTTGAGGGACGGAATTGAGGGAGAGCATACGCCAGACAGAGTCGGCTTAATAGGTGCCATCATGGCTTTAGACTTTAGAGGAAGGAGACTGATTCATCCTTGAAATTTACAAGATTATGTTTTCTGGCTTGCCTTAGGGTGGATAGAAACTTGTTGCGAGCTTAACGGAATCAACCAAAGTTACCATCAGTCGGGTTAACTTTCCAAGCTGAGAAAGCAAGCTGGCAGAGGCTCATGAGATGTGCAATCCCCACATGATTCAGACTCTTCACTTTTTTCATTTTCTTTCTCTAAATTTAATCTCTTCCCTTTCTCTTTTCCCCCATTACTCAAACACACTCAACGATGGCAAAAAATAAGTATACAATCTCCAACTTTTGGCCAATTTGTTGTATGAAAGTCGTATTTTCTGTTATATGGAAAAAAGTTGGCTGGTGTTTGTCATCTTCCAACATGTCATGAACTATATCATGATTGTGTCTCATGACATGTTCTGTTATAGGCCGAATGTCTGTTGTGTCATTAGACAATGGGTAAAGGTTAGCTAAGGTGAGAATTAAGGTGGTTTGGGAATCTTTGGAAAGTCTTCCAATATAGGCTAATATGCAGAACACATTGTACAAAATGAGAATTGTAGACTCCCCAAAGAAACATGCTCTATTAAACATGTTGGTCAGTGCGTTCCCACCAGAAAGTTACAACCAAAATCACAGATAAGGTATAACTCAACTTGAATACAACTGGAACATAGCATTCCCATTACACCGTCCCTTGCTAAATAGCCCTTAAATCCACTTTGGCTCATTTATTACAGTTTGGCACTGTGCTGATTGTTTCGGTAACAATTACTCAATCACATTTACCACATCATTACTCCTTCTCCTGCGATGTTGAAAGCATGTTGTAGCTTTTTAATGTCTTTACGATTCACTTTGTGACATCACCAGATTTTAATGCCATATTTGCTAATATTCTATTCTCTTATAATTAACGGTGTTATAAATATTGAACATCAAATAATTTCTATTCCTCAAACTGCTGAACTATTTTATAACTACCCTGCTTCTCCGACATGGCCATGCACCATTATCTACTCTCTATTATTAAACTGTCTCTCTGTTAACGTTGCTTGCCCATCATTTAATGCACAACATCCTCCTTTGTGGGAGAAAAAATAATATATACACTGTGTATATATATATATATATATATATATATATATATATATATATATATATATATATATATATATATATATATATATATATATATATATATAAAAATATATATATATACTGATAAATAAATAAATATATATATATATTGTTGCGGTTTTGCCATGAAGGCAAACCCCCTATAGTTAATTGCACGACAACATGTAGCCTGCAGTAGTTAGTTATTTCTTATTGAATGTAAAGATTAGCCCCTTTCCATTGTGTAATAATCGAGACCAAATATGCATTGATTTAGGCAGGATTTCAAAACCTCCGTGTGGTTGAAGGAAGACATTTTGATGTAAAGGAGGGCGTGGCCAAAATCGAAGCCCACGTGACCAATGAGGGGTCGGGGACACGTCACCAGCAAGCGACCAATGGGTTGTGAAACCTCCCGGAATGAAAGGGGGAAGGAGGACTGAAACCTTCCTAGGGGGAGGAGGTATTGAATGCCAGAACGTGACCAACCTCAGCCAATGGGAGGCTGTGGAACATTCTGGAAGCTTTTCGGGTCTGATAAAAACCCACGCCCATCGCATTTTCACCCTCTTGCTCTTGCTTTGCAGACCCTCTTGCTCTTGCTCTGGCTTCGACGACGCCCCTCTCTGATTCGACCTGCAAGTGTTGAACCATCGCTCTTCGCCGATCCCTCGCTCTGATCCGGCTGACCTGCAAGCGTTGGCCCCTCCCGCGACTCATCTTGAAGCTGGTCGTCCAACCTGCGTTGAAGCTCGTCCGACCTGCGTTGAAGTTCGTCGTTCATGCTGACTTTGAGGCGGCGGTTCGTAACTTTGGACGTTACTTCACCAGCTGCACGTCCAGATCGAGGATCAAACTGCACGCTGCGCACATCCGCAGCCACCCTCGAGTCACTCCCTGCAAATTTCCATTGGTACGAGGATAACAGCTGTGTCATTGTGTGTGTGTGTGTGTGTGTGTGTGTGTGTGTGTGTGTGTGTGTGTGTGTGTGTGTGTGTGTGTGTGTGTGTGTGTGTGTGTGTGTGTGTGTGTGTGTGTGTGTGTGTGTGTGTGTGTGTGTGTGTGTGTGTGTGTGTGTGGCGCCCGTTGGGAATTAAATAGGTAAGGATTAATAAGTTTACATCTTCGTCTCTTTTTCTCTTTGCCTTCTAAATAAAAGGCTGTACATTTGTGTTGTTACTTTCAAACCTGTTCGGGTACGTCTTTTCTCCATTGGCCTAGCACCCTCCGAGACCAAATTTGGCTTGAATCTGGCCCATAAATTACGTCAGGTAACGCCGCTTTCCACATCGCGCACACCGCTCGGCACGCAATAAGGTGTGTGAAAGCGAGGGTTCGATCCCCGAGCTCTTCGGCCACGTGTCTTGAAGGTATTTGGGATTAATTGACCAGCAAACTCTTCGGCGCGTGGCTGGGAGTTTGGCGATCAGAGTTGCTTAGCAACCCGTCGATCAGGAGTTTAGTCGCTCGTGGTCAACGGCCTGTGGAACCGGAGTTCGAGGGGGAACAGGGTCATTAACCCCCCTTCGTACGTCGACGAACCCGGGATCCACAACTATATATATATATATATATATATATATATATATATATATATATATATATATGTATATATATATGTATATATTTAAGTATATATGTATATGCATATATATATATATATTTACACATATATACAGTATACATACATATATACAGCAATACCCCATTTTACGCCATTTCGACCTACGTCAAATCCGACTTTACGCCACTATTCCAGAGTAAATTTCAGTTCAGCGAACGTCATTATGTGCGACTTTACGTCACTCCTTCATCATAATAGGAGGACGTGAAAAAAAAATATTAAAAATAAATAAAATATTACATAAAAATTAACAATAAAAGAAGCTAAAAATCAATTTAGAATACAATAAAAAGCACATTAAATGTATAAAAAATGTACGTATACGTACGCGTAGCTGCTGGTTCTCATTCAAAACAAAGGTGACGCCATATGCATTTTGTCCTGTGCTGCGGTCGCGTGCTTGCTTTGCCTTTCGCTGTTATTTTTGTGATTATTCCTTTACTGTGTAAAACAACCAACGCAACGTGGCAACGGCGAAACATGACGACGATGCCGGCTCGGATGACCGTCCGCGGCAGACGTCACGTCACGTCACGTCACCGTGCAGAGTGTGCAGTGTCCGCGTCGAGGTCAGGCCCCAGGGCCCATGGCCCATGTGAAACGAACGACCGTGTCATGCCTCGAGCCGGGGTGCCTCGTCGGGCACCTCGCCGGCATCCGGCGTCGACGAACCGATCGACATGTGCATGTGCACATGTGCATGGATTTACAAATGCCTGTCTGTACGTCGTCGTTTCTGCATATATCGCATCGTACAAAAAAAAGATCATGCAACTTCGGCTGCTCGAGGAAAGACGGGGCATGTCTACGACTAGGAGGCGAGCGTCGATCCCCGGGGCGGCCGGGTTCACGGAACCCTGAGCTCGTTCGTTCGTCACAGACGACACGACACGACCATTGGTGAAACTGCTCGGACACGTTGGGTAAAGCACGCCGTGGTGAAGCGGGCCGCGGAGCCCCAAGCCCGCTCACAGTCGACACGTCCGTGCCGGTCACCCCGTTCGAGGAGAAGACCGGACCGATAGAAGACAACGGTGGGACTCCCGACGGGGAGCGGCAAAGATTCAGGGCGAAGCCGCAGCCTCCTCCAGTTGTTTACTCAAGTTTTACGGTGTTTGTCTTCATTTTAAGGCATTTCGCCCGGTTTACGTCAAAAACCGAGTTACGTCACGTCTAATGGAACCAATTAATGACGTAGGCCGGGGTATTGCCGTATATATATGTTTCTTTCATACATTCCCGAAACTCTCCAGAACTCCACCCCTCCTTCAGCATCCTCAAACGTATTTTTGACTCGAAGGTCTCAAGAAACTCATTTTGCAAGAAATGTTCGTTTCCCCAGTAATCGTACATTTTTCAAAATCCAATCTCACCCCTCCCCTCCAAATCTTCCCCATCACCCCTTCCCTCCAAAACTTCCCCCATCACCCCTTCCCTCAAAAACTTCCCCATCACCCCTCCCCTTCAAAACTTGCCCATCACCCCTCCCCTCCAAATCCACCCCCTTGCCCCTCCCCTCCAAATCTTCCCCATCACCCATGTCTTTCAAATATTCCCCCTTGCCCCTCCCCTCCAAATCTTCCCCATCACCCATCCCTTTCAAATCTTCCCCCTTGCCCCTCCCCTCCAAATATTCCCCATCACCCATCCCTTTCAGATCTCCCCCCCTTGCCCCTTCCCTCCTAAACTCCCCCCACACCTCTCCCCTCCGAGACTCTCCCTCACTCCTCCCCTCCTAGACTCCCCTCTCACCCCTCCTCCTCAAAGCGTCCTCCCCGCTTCTTCCCCCTTCCAACTTTCACCTTCATCTCCCTCAACCTTCTGCCTCACTATTTCCCCTCCTCAAATAACACCTCACTGCGCCTCACCCAATCACCATCAAACCTTTTGTCCGCCCCATTCTTCCCTTTCTCCAAGCTATTCTGAAATCTCTGACATACCTTCAACAGCTCTCCCTACCTCTTCCTCCTCTTCCACATCTTACCGTACCACTCCCCCCCCCCCCCCCCCCGTTCTGTATCCGATGCTCCCCCTTCCTCTTCTTTAACAGTATGGACCTCAAACATCCGGGGCCTTCGCTCAAACTTGACTGATCTCTGCATACAGGTTGCTTCTGACAAACCAGACATGATCTGCTTATCAGAAACTTTCCTCTTTCATGATGTCTCTGATTCCTTGGTATCTCTCCGAGGTTACTCCCTCCTCCGGTATGATAGACCTGAGCCTCGTCCTGGAGGGGGGATTGCTATCTTTATAAAAAACTCTCTTCCTCACTCGCCCTGCACTGCCCTCTCTGCACCTCACCCCCAGGAATACCTTTGGCTACGGCTTCCCCTTCGCTCCCACCTTTTGTTCATATGTGTGTTGTACCGTCCACCAAACAGTGATGACTCCATCTACATCTCGCTGTCTGATAATATGGACCAACTTCTATCTACCCATCCCAACTCTCTCTTCCTCATATGTGGTGATTTCAATTGTCACCATGCCAGTTGGCTGGGTGTGGGTACCTCTTTCACCAGCTATGGCTCTTCAGCAAAGGACTTCTGTGACTCACTGGGACTGACACAATCTGTCAATTTCCCGACCCGGATCTCAGTCAACGGAGCATCTTCTCTTCTGGACTTGGTTATGACTAACTTCCCTGAAAATGTCTGCTGCTCTTCTTCTGCTCCAATCGGCTCATCTGATCATGTCCTTGTTAAAGTGGACATCTCTCTGACCATTCTCAGAGAGCCTCCTCAGCGTCGACGAGTCTGGCATTTCACTCAGGCCAACTGGCACAGTCTTCATGCAGCCATCAATCATCTGGACTGGTCTCCCATCTCTACCACCTCTGACATCAACTCTTCCTGGGAATTCTTCCAAAGTAAATTGCTCTCTCTCATGCACAGATTTTTCCCATCTCGTCTTCAGTTGTCATACCCTTCCTCCCGTCCATGGTACACGGAATCTTGTGGTGAGGCTATTGCCCAGAAACAACTTGCTTTCGTCTCCTGGAAAGCAAATCCAACGGAAGGAAATCTCATTTCCTTTCACAAAGCCCGAAACAAGTGTGTGTCCACCCTCAGGAAAGCCAGGAAACAATATCTCTCCATTCTCAGGACAGAACTCTCTTATCTGTCTCCCTCTTCCAAATGCTGGTGGTGTCTGGTCAAATCTGTTTCTGGTCTTTGTACCCCCTCCATCCCCTCCTTCACCTCAAATGGCCACACGGCTGATTCCGCACGTGAAAAAGCTGAATGCCTCAACTCTGTGTTTGCCTCTAAATCTTGTGTCCCAAACCCATCCCTCTCTGTACCCACCGTACCCAGTCGTACCCAGCTGCTCCTGGACTCTGTGTCCTTTCCCCCTGACAAGGTGGAAAAGTTTCTGTCAACCCTCAACTCTGATTCTGCAACTGGACCTGACGGCATCAGCCCACGAGTCCTAAAATCCTGTTCTTCTGCTCTTTCACTCCCTCTCTCTGTTCTCTTCATCCTCTCTTTTGCTCAAGGTCATCTGCCATCTGCTTGGAAATCTGCCAACATCACCACTTTGCACAAAAAGGTGCAAAAACAGAGCCCAGCAACGACAGACCAATCAGCCTTCTCCCAATTATCAGCAAAGTCATGGAATCCATCATTGCTTCAGATATGAAATCTTTCCTCTTCTCCAATGGCTTGATCTCTGATCATCAATTTGGTTTCAGACCTGGTCACTCTACTCTGGACATGCTGCTTCTGCTTTCTCAACAATGGGAGGTCCTCAATGCCAAACAGGAAATTAGAGCTGTCTCCCTTGACATATCACGTGCCTTCGATACGGTCTGGCACCGCCGCTCTGCTCACCAAACCACCTCTTTTGGTATCAATGGAAATCTCCACGCATGGCTGGCGGACTTCCTCTCTTGTCATAGTCAACGTGTGGCCCAGAATGGGTTTCTCTCATCTCCTTCTTCCTGTTCAGGTTGGAGTTCCCCAAGGCAGTGTTCTGGGCCCTGTGCTTTTCTGGTCTTCATCAATGATCTCTCTGACTCGCTTGAAAATCCTCTCTATCTCTTTGCTGATGACTCTACTCTCTGTCGCTCCATTCTTCATCCCCTCAGATCGGCAGTCTGCAGCCTCCTCACTCTCTGCAGACCTGGACAAAATCACAGACTGGCAAACAAGTGGAACATGTCTTTCAATCCTGACAAATCTCACACTCTTAGCACGTCTCTCCGAAAAGACCCGACTGGACAACACTCCCATCCACTTTCTGAATAATCCTTTCCAAGAAGTTCTGTCACTCAAGCTTTTGGGTCTCACTATCTACCATGATCTTTCCTGGGAAAACCACATTTCAAATCTGGCCTCCAAAGCCAGTCGCCGACTGAGCTCCTCCGTCGTGCGAAAGTCCTTCCTTGGCACACCTGAGCTCCTCACCACATACAAGGCTTTCATCCGCAGCTCAATGGAATACTGCTCTAACTCCCTCTGGGCTGGTGCTCCTGCCTCACACACCTAGCTCGTCTTCACGCTGTTGAAACCCAAAGCATTCAGAATCATTGGAATCTCCCTGCAATGAAGCTATATAATTCTCTCTATATAATTTGCACGTACGGGCAAGCACGTACGGGCAAGCACGTACGGGCAAGCACGTACGGGCACGCACGTACGTTGCGTGCAAAACGAAAAAAGTTTTGAAACCACGTGCCAGAATTACGATTATTCGCAATTTAGTTTTAATGGCCAATTATTCAATTATCGCAAACGTATTTTGTCTTTTCGCAAGGGAAAACAAAGAAAAGAGAAGAGAACAACAACAACAACAACAACAACCAACAAAAAAATTTTGACACCACACGTGTCAGAAACGACCACAGAATACGGAGCAAGAAAATATAGGCGAATGTGAGAGACCATAACTTGGGAAGCACAAATTCTCAATATTAAATTATTAACCTATCATCTTTAATAGAACTATAATAGACCAATTAAACATAACGGTTGTTTTTATTTTCTGTTTTTGGCAAAGTTAACATCCAGAGAGGCTGTGTATAGGCCAATCCCCCCCCCCCCCTCTATTTACATGAAATGGTTTGGTCCATTCGCAAAGCCAAAGCGAACGGCTTGCGAGTACGGTGACCATATCCTTGGCAACCACTTGTCCGATTAATTTCAAACCTTGAAAAAGGGCACATCCTCGGGTCCCCAGCAATATACCTGGCAAGTTTCAAGTATATCGGACCGGTAGTTGTCGAGAAACAGCGGTCGCATACAGACAGACACACACACACACACACACACAGAGATTGCTGGAATTATATAGAGATACGTATATAATATATATATATAGTATATATATATACTATATATATATATATATATATATATATATATATATTATATATATATATATATATATATATTATATATATATAGTATACTATATATTATATATACTTATATATATAATATATATATACTTACATACACATATATACACATTTCGTCTCTCTTTCTCTTTCTCTTTCTCTTTCTCTTTCTCTTTCTCTTTCTCTTTCCTCTTTCTCTCTCTCTTCTCTCTCTCCTCTCTCTCTCTCCTCTCTCTCTCCTCTCTCTCTCTCTCTCTCTCTCTCTCTCTCTCTCTCTCTCTCTCTCTCTCTATATATATATATACTATATATATATATATATATATATATATATTATATATATATAACACAGTTTGTGTGTGTGTAATGTTACCGATAGACTCCTAAACGGAGAGGCTTCCGTGCTTGATATTTGACATAGACATGGCCATTGAGCCTGGGATGAACATGGCCGAACTCAAAATATTTGACGATCCATATTTCTTATTCATATTTACCTCAGCGGCATTTCAGCGAACGTACCCGCTAATCTCAGCCGGTTCCAGAGCAGCTCGCTGATTCGCTCAGAGCGATCACGTGATGTTCCATTCCCGCCGCCAGACTGATTCGCTCAGAGCGATCACGTGATGTTCCAACCTCCGTCACACGTCACACCGTTTTTTTCACCTTTTATGCGATCGTGTTTGTATCGATTTGTGCGATATGAATTAAATGTCTTTGAAACAGCTGTGAAACGTCTTTCCACAACCCTTCCGTAATCGATTGGAGCAGTTATTGCTGCACAAAACGAGATCCGCGAAACGAGTTGGTCAAGTCATGCTGACCAAGATGGCGACACGGCGGCTTCACTTTTCACGGAGTATGAGCGTTCTATATATTTTCAATTCAGTGTGCCCGTGATTTGTGCATAGACATGACCATTGGGCCTTCACGGTGTAATTTGTGCGAGGCTTTTGTCCGAGTGAGCTTGAGTCGAGAGGGTGAATGTACGGGTTGGGAATGTCTACGGGCCTCCCTTCCCCCACCCGGCAACGCCGGTACTGGAGTGGAGGACGTCACAAGGATCGGTGAGTCTCCAAAAGCTGCTTCGTGCTGTGGCGAATATGCAGGACTATGTCCGATTGTTGTGCTGCTCTCCGACCATGAGAACTGCAACGTCATTGTTGACTGGCCATCCCCCTTCCCTCCCCCTTCCCCCTCCCCCCTCCGTCCCCTCTTCCCTTCCCCCTCCACCATACCCCCTCCACCCTACCCCTCCCCTCCCCCCTCCCCCTCCCCTTCTCCCCTCCCCCCCTTCTCCCCACCCCCTCCCCTTCTCCACTCCCCCTCCCCCTCCCCTTCTCCACTCCCCCTCCATTTTCCCCCTCCCCGCTCCCTTTTCCCCCTCCCCCTCCTTTTCCCCCTCCCTTTCCCCCCTCCCCCTCCCTTTCCCCCCTCCCCCCTCCCCCTCCCTTTCCCCCCCTCCCCCTCCCCCTCCCCTTTCCCCCTCCCCCCCTCCCCCCTCCCCCTCCTCCCTCCCTTTCCCCCTCCCCCCTCCCCCTTCCCCCACCCCCCTCACTCCCCCTTCCCCCTTCCCCCTCCCCCTCCCCCCTCCCTTCCCCCTCCACACTACCCCCCTCCACCCTACCCCCTCCCTTCTCCCCTCCCCCTCCCTTTTCCCCCTCCCCTCCCCCCACCCTTCTCCCCTCCCCCCCTCTTCTCCCCTCCCCCCCCGTTCCCCTCCCCTCCCCTCCCCCGCCCAGCAATAGCCGGGTACTCTCTGCCGGGTCCTCCCCTCCCCCTCCCCCTCCCCCTCCCCTTCCCCCTTCCCCCTTCCCCCTTCCCCCCTTCCCCCTCCCCCCTCCCTCCACCTCCCCTCCCCCCTCCCCCTCCCCCCTTCCCTCTTCCCCCCTCCCTCCTTCCCCCCCTCCCCTCCCCCCTCCCCCTTCCCCCTTCCCCCCCTCCCCCCTCCACCCACTTCCCCCCCTCCCCTCTTCCCCCCTCCCCCCTCCCCCTCCTCCCCTCTTCCCCCCTCCCTCCTCCCCCCTTCCCCTCCTCCCTCCTCCCCCCTTCCCCCCTCCCCTCCCCCCTCCGGCCCCTCCCCCCTCCCCCCTTCCCCCTCCCCTTCTCCCCTACCCCCTCCCCCCCCCTCCCACCCCCCTCCCATCCCTCACCCTCCCCATCCCCCACCTCTTCTCCCCTCTCCCCCTCCCACTCCCACTCTTCTCCCCTCTCCCCCGTTCCCCTCCCCTCTCCTCCCCCCGTTCCCCTCCCCTCCCCCTCCCCCGCCCGGCAAATGCCGGGGTACTTCTGCTAGTATATATATATATATATATATACATACATATACTGTATATTTAACGTCAGTCTTATGTATATGTACAGTTTGTATATGTATGATGTACATTTCGATGTATATGAGAATCCGAATATGGTCCGAAAGATGAGCGTGAGAATCCAAAAATCACAAAATACGCTGCACATCAAACAATCAAGCAATATTTCCCTTTAATAAGCTGAGTCTGAACCAAAATAAGCCATTTCCAATTTTCCATCACACTAGCTCATAATTGCTTCAATTATCTTCTCGATGACAAAAGTTCAATGGATACAGGATAATCATTCCCAACCATTTGCCTTTCCAAATGTTGATATAGCCGACATTAACTATCATCCTTCAGTGCCCGTTGCTTGTCTTTCGAGTAATTGAGTATTTGGGGGGAAGAGGAGGGACATTATATGCCCCCCTAAGGGCTATGCTATTTCCCCACCTATACCCTCGACTATAGGGGTTATGTCTGTCAATACCTTATTAATGTGCACGCGGTAATGTATATAATTTGCTACCGGAAACCCAAGCGATAAATCAAAACACCCAAAGATATACCTAAGCTTGTTCTTTATTTGTTGTCTCACCACAGATTCCTCGGGGTCTATGTTCCTCACCACTGTGGGTGGTTAAAGGAGGTCTGATAATTACCAGAGTGCAGTGTCCGCCTGACCCGCTTCAAACGAGCAGGTTTCTTGGAGTTCAAATCAAACGTTGCTGTTATAGTAGAGTCTGAGGAGATCCTGAGCATGCTCGACCAGGGCTGAAACTTTCATACACAATTGTCCTCACCTGATTCAACGGTTGCCTGTGCTGTCCACGAAGACTCATTTATCCTGCCTCTTTTATAGAATCCTCGAACCTCTGCGGATACAGACGTTTTACTCGAGCAGGTTTTTCACATCAATCGCTAAGAATATGTTTGCATGGAACCGTGTTAAAATGCTTTCAAAGAAATTATCGAAATGGAAAAGAAAAACGTCTTTAGAGAAAAATGCATTGTGCAGTTTGCGCACATTATGGTTAATTGCCCTTTAAATGAAGGTACATTGAATTTGTGGCATGCCTAAAAGCTGTCGCGTGTTGCGTTCCATAGCAGACATAACGGGGATACATACAACAGCTACGAATTTCTAAAATAATTCGCTTGCTTAACATACGAGCAACGACAAAAAACAAGGCCAACAATTGCTTTCAGCTGAAAGCGTGAAATCCAATCTCAGCATCGGCGGGAAACGCGACGATATATAATACAACTGGCTCATTATGTAGCGCACAAGAACATACGACCAGCAACCTGGCAGGGTATGGCTCTCACACCAATCGACGGTTGCACTTCGATTGGAACATCAAATAATCAACATTCAACAACACGTGGACCTTTCGACAACCGTGCTGGCCGATTCATTCCAAGATGGATTTCGAAGTCCTCCCTCTTAGCAGCATCTACCCATTCTTTATTAAAACCGATCGTCAAAGGTTGCTATCCCCTGGGTTTTCCGAGGCTATCACCCATTTGCTCACTGCTTTCCTTTATATCACGGTTGTAAAATAGTCAGAACAATTTGGTTTAAACGAGGGCATTTTTCTCTTGGCTCTTACCCAAGGGCGTGTTTTACACCTGAAATGCAAAATTTGCTGCCCATTTCCACAAAAAGTATTTCATTGCCATAAGAGTCCTACTTGTTAGGCTATGAGCCAAGGGGGTTGGTCGGTACCATACAGATGGAGTAAGGCTCATTGTGATTTTTAGCAAGATATATGTCCCTAGATATGAAAAAAAAGTGATAGCAGTGTATAACTCTCGGCCATCTCTGTGTTATCACCCGAAATATTATTATACGCCCGCTTCGCTTCGCCAAAAAATGTGATATTTGCTAAAATTGGAATAAATATATGTTTTTAAGGACCACAGAGTGCCAATAATTTGCATACTGGATGCCAACTAATATAGTAATAGAAAATTGAACATTTGTGGGGGTTATTTATCAAAATATTGATATAATGACAAAAAATATGTTAAATTCCTTGTGAATGATACAATGTCTTCCAGTTGGCACTTCGGCCTCATCTCTGGTTTGTTCTTCCATTGCGATTGTACTAGCAATACTGGGCAAGCACTAACACCACCACCACCACATTACCTGGAATGACCAAAGGAAATAACAATTTAGTTGGGAAATACAGATGCAAATACAGTAATGTTTAACCCTTTAGCACCTATAATATCAAAATTAGGGGGTATGGTTGAACATATTTTGAACTTTGCCAAAATATGTGCCCCAAACAACCACCATATTACAAAGTAATGATATGTTCCAATGCAGTGGTTCCTTGTGAAGATTTTGAGGGGTCAAATGTTACTCTGGGAGTTTTCATTTTTGAAATATTGACAAAAATGTACAATGTGAATTCTGAACTCGAAGCGATTTCGACCACTTTTTCACTAAATTTAACATATGTTTTGTCATTATATCAAAAATTTGATAAATAACCCCCACAAATGTTCTATATTTCTATTACTATATTAGTTGGCATCCAGTATGCAAATTATTGGCACTCTGTGGTCCTTAAAAACATATTTATTCCAATTTTAGCAAATATCACATTTTTTGGCGAAGCGAAGCGGGCGTATAATAATATTTCGGGTGATAACACAGAGATGGCCGAGAGTTATACACTGCTATCACTTTTTTTTCATATCTAGGGACATATATCTTGCTAAAAATCACAATGAGCCTTACTCCATCTGTATGGTACCGACCGGCCAATTTGGGGGGTCTGGCTCATAGCCTATGTGGAGTTTTTCCTTGGGTTGTTCGTCTTGGGAGCATAATTACAAGGCGAATCTAACAAGCAATATAAATATATTTAAAGTATAATTATGTATTAAAACTTTACCTTCACCAACCAAATCTAACTTGATTTAATTTTAGTAGTTGAAGACCTGAGTGGACGAAGTTCTTAAGTCACATTCTTGGACAAAGTGAGTTAGAACCAGGAACTCCATCTAGACTCTAGAGTATGGTAACAATCCGTGTTTGTAATAATTTTACATAGTGTTATTTTGTGACAAGTACTTCTTCCACTCGGTCTTCAGTTGCAAATTGGCGACGTATCACTGGCGTTATCTTACAAATCCAATTTGGCCCAAAATGTCATTCCGGTGCTTTCCGAGCAAGCACTACATCTTCCAAAGGGGACATTAAAGAGGCTGTGCCATCTGTGCTCACTTGTGAATGTTGTAAAATGTAGCTGTACCATGTAAGAGGAGTGCTAGTACACTGGCTATTATCATGGAGTAACCATATGCAGAGATGACATGAGGGAAAAAAAATGTCCGCCCATTCAAATGTGTACAAAATGATACACTTAGAAACTGCTACCAGGTAAAGTCATAAGCATTTACAAGCCATACCTTTTATTCTCGAATGTTTTCATCACTAACAAGACTGAAAATACGCCAAAATACATCGCTAAAGTACCAGATCGAGCGAACGCAAAATCGACGTTTCGCCCATCCTCTAAATGTTAAATGTCACCGTGCCTAGCACAATTATGGCTGAAGCAATTATAATGATTCCAAATGAAGGAAGAAACATTCTCTCTTGTGTATTGCACTCATACCATAACAAAACTAGAGCAATGTGACTGTGTCACAAATATGCCTCCGCATAGTCCAACAACAGGTAGATGCCCTCGTTCACTGTCCTAAAAATAAACAAGTTTGATTTAAATCCCGTCAGCTGTTTTCAAGTATCACATTTTCACCAGCCGTAACAGGTTTCCCATCGATCGGTGAAGCGGTTTCAGAGAAGGGATTTTTAAAAATATCGGCTTTCAAGCTAATATGGCTGCCATACCATGTGACATATGACCTTTAAAAATGTACACTCTGCATGTGTATGGGGAGGGTGAAGTTTTGTGTTGATCAGATAAGGTTCGTTTTTCTATCCAAGATGGTTGCCAAATCACGTGATCTATGACATCATCATTTTCAAACTATATGCAACGTGGTGTTAGATGTTATTTGTAAAATTTTGCATCCATCGGGTAAGCGGTTTCAGAGATATAATTATTTAATATTTTCCTTCAATCCAATATGGCTGCCACACCATGTGATCAATTATGTTTTCGTGATAATCTTTTAATCGCCATGCCTAGTCAATGACACACATAAAGTTTCGAGTAAATTGATTTGCTGGTTTGGGAGAAGATGTTTTTTTAAAGGTTTAGGTTAAATCCAATATAGCTGCCAAACCATGTGACCTATGATGTCATAAATTTAATATTTCAATTCAAATGGGTCATAGATCATGTGCATGCAATTTCAGATTTTTAGGATAAGGAATTCGATTAAAACATTTTTGGCTGGTATACCTCTTCACCTATGATGTCATCATTATCATGCTTTTGTTCCCCCATTGGGAGTACTTGACAACGTGCCAAGTTTAAATTTTTTCCATTCAGAGGATTCCGAGAAATACTTTTTGAATTATTTGTTTAATCCAAGATGGCTGCCATACCACGTGACCTATGACGTCAAAATTATCATAAAAACATTCTGCATTGGTGTCACTCCTACCCTGAAAGTTTCGTCTCAATTGGACATGTGGTTGCTGAGAAAAACGAGGTTTAGCCTGTACGGATGGACGCACGGACGGACGTATGGACAGACAGACGGATGGACGGACAACCCGAAAATATAATGCCTCCAGCCACCTTCGGGGGCGGAGGCATAAAAAAAAATTCATCAGGTTTAAAAATGTATTCACCACAAAGGCATACCAAGGCGATGACGTCACATTGGCACAACAATGCACAGGCTGGTTTTACACTCCCGTAGAATATTGCCGCCATAGCTTTGTGAAGATGATGTGTTTTGTTCCAGGTTGTAATCACCAATCAGAGTCATACCTGCAGCATTTATCGTTTTCCGAAGGAGCCAAATGTTAAGCAACGGTGGATTGAACAAATAAGTTGATTTATCCTTTTTATTCTTCCTCTCCGTGCTGTAGACCTGCATAAACGCAGGTAACGGCATTTACCCACACTTTTTTTTTCGACACCACCATTTACTCACTTAATTTTTTCCCAAACGATTGTTGATAAACTTCAAAATCGGAGGCAATAAATTTTTTGCGGCGTTGACCATAGGGCAAAGCAGTCTAGAACAGTGTTTGTCCATCTGTATGTATGTATATATGTATGTGTGTATGTCCCCTCAAACGTATACCAATCAGAGCTGAGGATCTGGTCACATGACAGGGTGATGTGATTACGTCTGATGTCATTACGGCGGTACGGTGGCTGACTCTCCACACACAACCATTTTTATTTATATGCCGTTCATGCCGAACATATCGTCGAACCTGCCATATATCACAATCGCCATGCTCTACCTTCACGTTTTTCATTCAGTGTGAAACACAAACCGATTGTTAAAATGACCATCAAATATCTAAAGTATAGACGTTACGGCTCTTCCAACAAAACGGTACGTACCCAACCCTGTGGGGTATCATCTAGATTACAGTAGATCTTCCCTCAGTTCTGTAAGTAAAACCTACCTCACGGATGTCGGGATTCCTCCAAATTTCTTTGTTTAATGTTATAAACAGCATTAGCGACTATTTAAAAAGCTAATCATATGTGTTTGTGGTTTATAATATTTTACAAGCCCGGCTACGCTGCTGTTGGACTTTCCGTCTTGTTGTCCCCCGTCGCATCGCGGAGCGATAGGGGGACTATGGTTTTCCCTTCTGTCCGTGTGTGCGTCCGTCCGTGCGTCCGTCCGGGCGTGCGTCCGTCCGTCCGTCCGTGCGTGCGTGCGTACGTGTGTGTGTGCGTAAGCGAAGGACCGAATTCTAATTTGGTGTGTGGGTGCAAACCACGTCAAAATCCAAGGTGGCCGCCGCCATGTATGTCTGAACCTTGTGAGCGAAATATCTTGAAAAATAAACGAACTACTAACTTCTAATCTGGTGTGTGGGTGTATCTACGCATAAGGAAGAACGCTATTGAAAATTGGGTCGCCACGTCAAAATCCAAGATGGCCGCCGCCATGTATGTCTGAACATTGTGAGCGGAATATCTTGAAAAATAAGCGAAGTACTAACTTCTACTCTGGTGTGTGGGTGTATCTACGCATAAGGAAGAAAGCTATTGAAAATTGGGTCGCCACGTCAAAATCCAAGATGGCCACCTTGCGTCTTCCACTTTGTCAACTCACATCACTTCACCAACGGGGGACCTAGGCGTAACGCTTGTTTAATTTATTATTATAAATGATACACCTGAGCAGTCAACTATTTATAGACGAATGATATATCATCAGTTTATTGAAGTGCCCTTGGATCCATTATAATGGATCCACCAATAATTCACCAGATCCACCAGATCCACCAATAAGATCCACCAATAAGATCCACCAATAATTATTGGTCTGAGGCCCATGCTTGCTTAGTTTTCTAATGTCCCGAGGGCAGTTTGCATTTTTGGAAGAATTGGCCTTTGATATGCTTCACGATTGCCAAGAAAAGTCCATGTTGACGGAAATAAAACACTGAACTGTACATAAAACTGTAAAGATTATGAGCGGTGTAAATTTGGACTAATCGATTCGTTATGAGCTGTGCAAATTTGTCGCCACCAAGCGGTCTCGCCATCTTGGGAGGCCCAGTCATAGCAGATATACAGGGTGTCCCCGCTTAACGTCATCCCGGTTAACATTGTTTCGTTATAACGTCTATACTAATTAAATACCAATGCTTCACAGAACGTCGTTATTATTTACCTATAACTCGCTATTACGTCGTCGGTTATAGAAATGTCATGGAAAGTCTTCGATGCTACTGTGAAATTGATAAAGAAAAGAAGAGGCAGAGCAGCAAGCTGTCAACCATTGATGCGTTTTTTTCAGGATGGAGTAAAACACTCATCTCAACGACCAGCAGAAGCCTTCACATTACAGCAAGGGGGAGAACCCTCTGGGTCTCAGTGACTCAACACCCTCCTACTCTACACCATCCAGCTCTACCTCATATCCGAATCCATACTCAGATCTTCACCAAAATCGAATCGATTAGTCCTTGTCACACACCCAACCGATTCACCAAGTTTCGTCCAAACCCTTTTTGAGATATCCTGCTATGTATCGTTTTTGGCCCGATCTCCCAATGGTGAAGAATCAGTTCAAAATTCTACGAGCCGGATCCGAATCCGGATCTTCACCAAAATCTAATCATTTCGTCCTTGTCACATACGCTACATCTCTGTCAAATTTCGTCCGTATCCGTCCACAACTTTTTGAGACATCTTGTTCACAAACAGACAGACAGACAGGGGTAAAAACATAACCTCCATCCACCTTTGGTAGCGGAGGTAATGAACAATGAAAAGTGTGTGAATTTACTTAAATGTGATACATTTAATGTGGGAGAAGGAACCTACCCCACCTATTTACAGTAATTCTTATGAGATAAATAGATCCATTTAACGTCATCTCACTTAAGATTTAACATCGTTTTCAAGAATTCCACGACGTTAACAGAGGACCAGGAGTATTTTGACTCACGTGCTGTACTTACCTCGACTTTGATCAATTTGAATCTCTCATTTTACTGCTCTGGCTGTCAAATGTCCAACTGTGTCGCCATAAAGTGTATACCAATCGTTCGAGAAAAGGATGTGGAAAGACATTTCACAAGTAATCACATTCATTCAGGATGTTCCCGAAATTAATGTGTGAAGAGATATTAAGTTTGGCTTGTGCTCGGGCTTCCTGCTTAGTCCCATATGTAAGAAATGATCTAATGATTTGTAGACATTGTAAATAGGAAATCTCGACTAACTAAAAACTGTATAAATAAAGTCTTTGGAATATAAAACAACTTGTGACTCTTGAATACTGAATGTTAATTTTGAAAGTCAAAGTCGATGCGAACACTTTCTCACTCACATAAGCATAACACAAAACAGACCACGTTGAATTCGATATATATATCGTTGGGGTTTTGAGAACCCTGCACGGTGTAAATTGTTGTAAATATACCCTTTGTAAATAATTCTCTTTGTAAATACCTCCATTTCATTGGTAAGATCAAAGGTCATCCCCTAGTTAGTCCACATCGCAACACGTAGCGAACCATAGGCCCTCTTCGTAGTTATTTCGTTATTATGTGTTTCAGGTAAGGCTGTGTTTCCAATAGTTTGACCCTATGTTGCATTAATCAAATAAGATAGGTCCCCTTTCAATTTCCCCAATCATCTCCGCTCTCCAAAGTTCCCTTCAAAAGCGGTGCGAATGGTTTTCTATCCCGCAAGACGCCATTGCCCATGTGCTCATCTCGGAGAAGAAGGGGGGAGGAGCCGCCACAT
Source organism: Myxine glutinosa (assembly GCF_964187855.1). Lineage (NCBI taxonomy): Eukaryota > Metazoa > Chordata > Myxini > Myxiniformes > Myxinidae > Myxine > Myxine glutinosa. The sequence goes on along the minus strand of NC_136263.1, from coordinate 52,879,448 downwards.
CACGGGTGTGGCACGTCGTCGTCATCGAAGGTGGAGTCAGCCAGCCCTAACCACCAACCAGCACCGCGGTGAGCGAACCGGTAGGCGTGCCCTTGCAGCCCGCGGCTTGATACGGCCGACACCAATATCAGCGCGAAGCGAAGCCTTTTTACCAGTTGGAGTTGAAGCTGGAAGGAGAGTCGTTGAGAAGGCACGAGAGGGAGAGGAGTGATCCAGCCGAACCGAGAAGTTGAGTGGAGTTGGAAGAGAGTTGGAACCAAGAAGGCAGAGAGAGAGACGAAGCTGTGCGGGGCTCTGACACGCTGCTTCAAACAGCCCCTGCCGTGTGAAACCGAATACGTGGAGCCGCTGGCTGCTCGCTTCCAGCCCGGAGCGTGGAGCTGGAGCGGACCTCCTTGCTGACCCTGCCGAACCTTCCAGCCCTGTTGTCCCACCTGGACCACCTCCTCCTCCAGTGATTCCTGCCTGCTATTCCTTTGTCGTGTAAGTCCGTTGTCTGTCCTGTTTGTTGTCTGGGATATATTATAAGCTTGTTTTAAGGCTGCCCTGAGTATCTTCTTCTTCTTCACTGTAAATTACATTCATTCCTCCTCTTCTTTGGTTTTGTGTAAATAATTAATAAATGTCTGTTATTCCTTAATTTTGGTTTCATTCTTCCCCGATCGCTTTAGTCTTTTCCTGATTGAGTATCTGTGGTGCGATTTTGCCCGAACCGCTTTTAATCGGGTTTAGTTCATTGCTAACGGCTCGGATTCCGGATTGCTAAACCGCTCGGCAAACTCCATCTTGTCCGGGATTCGAGCGGGGCCATCCACCTGCTTTGTGGAGGGATTGGCGGAGGTGTTCGGGAATCCCTTGACCAATCACCTTGGCCAATCCCACCCCACAAAGGAGCAGGATAGTTCCAGGAACGGAGACAGCCAGCTTAGCAAGACAAGGGGATTAACCCCCCCTTGCTAAGGGGAGTGCCATACTCCGGTTCCGTAACAATATATATATATATATATATATATTTTTATATATATATATATATATATATATATATATATATATATATATATATATATATAGATATATATATATTGTTACATTTGTGGGGGTAGCATTTATTTCATCAAAAAGGGCCACAATTACAACAATGGCCATTAAACCGAAATCGCTGACAGTATAACCAGACATTACGATCGGCAAGGGATCCCGCCCAGCCGAACATTCCCGAAGGATGGCTAGACTCCGCCTCCAAGGACTCATAACAGAGAAACCACACCCCGAGCTTTGTGACTGATTAAGGGGCCATGGGATGATGTAATGGGACATCAGGATTGGTCGGGGAGTGACGTCAGCTAGGAATAAGGGAAGATGAGTCCCTCCTCCCTCTTCCACGCTCTCTCTCGTTCTGGCTTTTGCCCCGGTCGGTCGCTTTTTGTCTCGGGTGGCTCTCGGCTGCTGCTCGCTCGTGTGCTAGAACAGGACGCTAGCCATTGTTTGTTCAGCTGGATCGTGGATTGTGCACTTTGGAGGAAAGGGAAAGAGGAAGAAGACCACGCCTCTTGGGTGTCTCTCAGGAGGAGTTCCCTTGGGTTTTTGCCCGAACAAGAAGGGAACCATCTTGTCCTTCGTGAGCTGGTCGTGTGGGTCTCACCAAGGAGCTCTGGACTGCGTTGGTAGTGTTTTGGCGCCTGCTGGGCTCGTGGGAGGCTCAATACCATGCTGTTCGACACCAGGACGAGGAGCGCAATCTCAAAGGTGGCAGTCTTGGCTGTTTGCTTTGCACCAGGCATTTTCGACGTGCAGCACCAGCGCCATTGTTGGAACACTTCCCACGTGAGCCGCTTTGGGCCATATTGTACTTCCGACGTCTTTCAATGATCTCGTTGAGCAAGCTGTGTCGGCCGAGATAAAAAGAACATTAATTTGTTTTCTTTAATCTCTCCCCCTGTCTGTGTTTTAGTGTCTGACTGGAGACGTCTCAAGTTAGGATATAGTCTTTACCTCACATTAATTTTTATCGTCTCAAAATTATTTAATCAAATTGATTATTTGCTGCATTTTACTTTTGTATCATGTCCATTTACTTGTTTGTGGGTTCGAGTTATAAAACCCCATGGTGGCCGTCTGATTAGATAAGGCTTCGGGTCTTTCCTGCGCACGCGAAAAGATAATCCCTCCAAGTTCGAAATACGCCTCAGAGTTAACTGTTCGACTTTTTGGCTAGCTGTCCAAGGCTGGTCTTCATCGGCAACGGACTTGACAATATATATATATATATATATATATATATATATATATATATATATATATATATATATATATATATATATATATATATATATATATATATATATATATATATATATACACACACACAGGGTGAATCAAAAGTAGTGCCCGCACCCGATTTCTGTTTTTTCGGCTGTCAAATTATTTCTGGGATGTCATGTTGTTAATAATTGTCTTGCAGATTATTAATTTTCCTAGTTTATTTATTTTTGTTTTTGTTTTTCAGGTTATTGCTGAGAGTTTGGAACGTTACTGAATTTGCACCAAATTGAACATGAATTACCTTTCAATGAATCAACGCATTGCGGCCGTGAAACATTACTACAAATGTAATGAACAACCAACGATGACGGCACGCCGTTTGGCACAGGAATTCGATATTAACCCATCCCAGGGAAGAAACATACGATTTATTGTCGAGAAATTTGAAGCAACAGCGTCGGTAGCCACTGCAAAGAAGTCCGGTCGTCCAAAAACGGCAATGAATGTAGCTAAGGCTGAAGAAGCCATCAGGAGACTGGAACAAAGTCCGCAAAAGTCAACTCGCCGTTTATCTGCAGAGTTGGAAGTGAGCCAATCAAGTGTTATCCGCATCCTTCACCAGAAAAAATGGAAACCTTACGAAAAACAGAATGGAAACACCATAAAAAATGGAAAAAGACTTTACACCTCCAGATTTCTTTTTGGGGGGGCTCATGAAAGACCTTGTTTATCGTGAAAAGCCTCGTACCATTCAGGAATTGAAGGCTCAAATCACTGCAAAGTTTGAGGAAATTGATATCGAACTCTGCATGCGTGTGTGCCACTCTGTGCCTGCTCGGCTGCAATTGTGCATCGATCACGAGGGAGGGCACTTTGAAAATTGCAAGTAAAACAGCTTGGTACACTTCCGTAATAATTTTCCCACGAATAAATGGTTAGATAAACATGTCATTCATTTATTTCTACCTTCTGGTACACTGTAATACAAATGGCAAACAAACAATCAACTGACAGAAATATATATATATATATATATATAAACAGAAATCGGGCGCTACTTTTGACTCACCCTGTATGTATGTATGTATATATATATATATATATATATATATATATATATATATATATATATATATATATATATATATATATATATATATATATACTACGTTATGTGAATGAAGTGTTGTGCTGTTGCCTATGTGAAGCCAGGTGTCCACAGTCTTCCATACTGTCATTGTTTCGGGTTTTTTTGCATACAGAATCGAGGCTCGTGTAAGAGCTAACACATTGAACATGAAAACATGCACAGACACATAAAACATGCAATGAAGGCAGCAGGAGACAAGAGGGGTGGGGGGGGGGGGGGGGGGGAGAGGGAAGCACACAAGCACAACAACAGAAGAGAACAGGGACGTCAGTAGATCTGTGGAAGGGGGAGAGCTGGTGGAGGAGGGAGGGGCAAATTGACTTCTAGGCATTTCAGGAAAGAATTTGGGATTGAAAGAGGCGGATTTGGGATGTTTTAACGGGGGTAGAAAAGATCAAGGTTTTGGATTGGGGAAGAAAAGAGATGGTGGTGAACAACTGTTTTAAAGACCTGGAGGGAGGAGAGAGATTGAAGAGAGTGTGGGAGTTTGTTCCAGAGGCGGGAGAAAAGAGGAATGAAGGAGTGAAGGTGAGCAGAGAGTCTTGATTTTGGCAATTTCACCAGAAGAGGGTTGCTGGCAGATCTGGTGCGTTCTGCAGGAATATTTGGGGGACAGAGCACAGACAGAGCAGGGGGAGCAAGGCCGGAGAGGAGTCGGTAGAAGACAGAAAGACCACCTACCTGCCTGCGGTGTGAGAGAGAAAGGCCCTCAGAATCAGCTTCATTGTGGGAGATTCCAATGATTCCGAATGCTTTGGTTTTAACCGCATGAAGCCGAGCTAGGTGTGAGGCAGGAGCACCAGCCCAGAGGGGAGAGCAGTATTTCATTGAGCTGTGGATGAAAGATTTGTATGTGCTGAGGAGCTTCGAAGTGCCCTGAAAGGACTTCGCCAGACGGAGGATGCCCAGTCGGCGACTGGCTTTGGAGGCAAGCTTGGAAATGTGGTTTTCCCAGGAAAGATTATGGCGGATAGTGAGACCCAAAACCTTGAGTGACAGAACTTCTTCAAGGGGATTGTTCAGAAAGTAGATGGGAGGGATGTCCAGATGGTCTTTTTGGAGAGACAAAGTGAGAGTGTGAGATTTGTCAGGATTGAAAGACATGTTCCAATTATTTGACCAGTTTGTGATTTTGTCCAGGTCTGCAGAGAGTGAAGAGGCTGCTGCCTGCCGATCTGAGGGTTGAGATATGGAGCTACAGAGAGTGAAGTTATCAGCAAGGAGATGAAGAGGATGTTCCAGAGAGTTGGAGAGATCATTAATGAAGACCAGAAAAAGCACATGGCCCAGAACACTGCCTTGAGGATCACCAGCCTGAACAGGAAGGGGAGATTAGAGAATTCCATTCATCGCCACATGTTGACTGTGACGAGAAAGGAAGTTTGCAAAACATGCATGGAGGTTTCAATGGATACCATACGACTAGAGTTTGGTAAGCAGGGTGGGGTGCCAGACCGTATCGAAGGCACGAGATACATATGAACAAAAGGTGGGAGTGAAGAGGAAGCCATAGCCAGAGGTACTCCTGGGGGTGAGGTGGAGAGAGGGCAGTGCAAGGAGAGTGAGGAAGAGAATTTTTGATAAAGATAGCAACCCCACCACCAGGACGAGGCTCAGGTCCATCATCCCGGAGGAGGGAGTAACCAGGAAGAGATAATAAGGAATCAGAGACATCTTGAAGGAGGAAAGTTTCTGTTAAGCAGAGTACATCTGGTTTGTCAGAAGCAACCTGTATGGGAGAGATCAGTCAGGTATGAGCGAAGGCCCCGGATGTTTGAGGTCCATACCGTTAAGGAAGAGGGAGGGGGAGTATCGGATCAGGACAGGGGATGGGAGGGGTAGGGTAAAATGACAAGTGAGAGGGGTAGGTAGGGAGAGCTGTTGATAGTGTGTCAGCGATTGCAGAAGAGCTAGGAGAAAGGGAGGGATGAGGAGGACAAAAGGTTTGATGGTGATGTGATGTGGCACAATGAGGAGTTGTTTGAGGGGGGGGGGGGGGGGTGGTAGAGCAAAGTCGAATGTTGAAGGAAGTCGAGGTATGAGATGGAAGGGAGAGGATCTGGGGAGGAGGCAACTTTGAGGAGGAGGGAGGGGGGAATTGGAGAAAGATGGTAGGGGGTGAGATTTGAAGGGGAGGGGTGGGGTGGAGTTTTGAAGGTGAGGGGTGAGGGATGAGTTTTTGAGGTGAGGGGGGAGATTTGAATGGGAGGGGCGAGGGGAGAGAGATTTGGAGGGGAGGGGGCAGTTTAGGAGGAGAAGGGCGAGGGGGAGAATTGAAAGCGAGGAGTGAGGAGGGAGTTTTGGAGGGAAGGAGTGAGGCGGGGTTAGGAGGGGAGGGTGAGAGGGAGTTTAGGAGGGGAGGGTGAGGGGGGAGTTCAGGAGGGGAGATGTGAGGGGGGAGTTTAGGAGGGGAGGAATGAGGAGGGAGTTTAGAAAGTGGACGATTAATGACAAATGAACATTTTTTCCAAACTGGGTTTATTGTGATTTTCAAGTCAGAGATCTGTTTGAAAACGATAGAGGAGGGGTGGAATGAAGATGAGTTTAGAGAATGTAGAGAGGAAGAACTGTAAGAGATTGAATTTTTTTTTGGAGTGGAATGATTTGATGAGGAATTTGAAAAAAGCCTTTTAAATAGGAAGAAAAACAGCGTGTTGTAATAAACCACTGAATAAAACACTGCAGGGGAAAGTTTAAACATATTTAAATAATATTTAAACTAAACCATAAAAAAACAATCTGGGAAAAGTCCCTGAGGTGAGGGCGTTGGTTTGAGAAAGAAGAAGAAAGTGTTGAATGAGTATGGTGGAAACTAGAGTTGGAAAGGTGAGTATCAGCTGGAGAGGTAGAAGAAAAAGGAGATAAAGGGGGCGGGGCAAGAGAACAAGCACATGGTTATGGGCATGGACTGTGAGGAGAGAATGAAATAATAAAGTAATTTTTTCTTGTTTTTTTAATTTTATTTAAAATGTTAGACAAAGGATGTTCGCTGGAGGTAGGGGAGTAGAGAAAATCAAAGAAAAAAGCAATACAGTGAAGGAAAGAACTTAAATTTACAAAATACCGATGGGGGTAGGAAGCCGAGAGGGACCAGGCCGCGCATGCGGTACGACACAGAAAACGATTAATAGCACACAAGTTTGCACAAATTACAAACCAAAACGAACTAGAAACACACAGTAACACATACACAGTAAAATAACCAGTGGAAATTTGACGAAGTTTTGAATTTATTTTTTTTGTATACAAGATGGAGGCTCATGGAAGAGCTAACATTAATCACACATAAAGTCAAACCGATACATAAAACACAAAATAAGGGGAGCGGTAGACAAGATGGGGAGAGAGGGGGAAGGACACAAACACAACTTTTGAGAGCAGGGACATCGAGAGAACTGTGGGAGGGAGAGGGCTTGGGGGGAGGTGGGAGAGGTATAAAACATATGGACACTGCAAGGACTTCCAGGAAAAAAGTTGTCATTTCAAAAAAGTGTATCTGGGGTGAATTCGCGGGGGTAGAAAAGATCAAGGTTTTGGATGGGGGAAGATAAGAGATGGTGGTGAACAGCTGTTTTGAAGACCTGGAGGGAGGAGTGGGATTGAAGGGAGTGGGGGAGTTTGTTCCAGAGGTGGGAGAAAAGAGGAATGAAAGAGTGAAGGTGAGCAGAGAGCCTATATTTTGGCAGTTTAACCCTAAGAGGGTTGTTGGCAGATCTTGTGCGACCTGCAGGAATATTTGGGGGACAGAGCACAGAGAGAGCTGGGGGAGCAAGGCCAGAGAGGAGTCTGTAGAAGACAGAAAGACCACCAACCTGCCTGTGGTGAGTGAGTGAAAGGCCCTCGGAGTTAGCTTCATCGCAGGAGATTCCAATGATTCTGAAAGCTTTGGTTTCAACACCGTGAAGCCGAGCGAGGTGTGACGCAGGTGCATCGGCCCAAAGGGGGGAACAGTATTCCATTGAGCTGCGGATGAAAGCCTTGTATGTGGTGAGGAGCTCAGGTGTGCCAAAGAAGGACTTCGCACGACGGAGGATGCCCAGTCAGTGACTGGCTTTGGCGGCCGGCTTGGAAATGTGCTTTTCCCAAGAAAGATCATGGAAGATATTGAGACCCAAAAGCTTGAGCGACAGAACTTCTTGGAGAGGATTGTTGAGAAAGTAGATGGGAGGGTTTTCCAGTCGGTCTTTTCGGAGAGACATAGTAAGAGTGTGAGATTTGTCAGGATTGAAAGACATGTTCCACTTGTTTGACCAGTCTGTGATTTTGTCTAAGTCTGCAGAGAGTGAGGAGGCTGCAGACTGCCGATCTGAGGGATGAGGAATGGAGTGGCAGAGAGTGGATTCATCAGCAAAGAGATAGAGAGGATTTTCCAGAGTCGGAGAGATCATTGATGAAGACCAGAAATAGCACAGGGCCCAGAACACTACCTTGGGGAACTCCAGCCAGAACAGGAGGGGAGATGAGAGAAATCCATTCAGGGCCACATGTTGACCGACCAGAGAGGAAGTCCGCAAGCCATGCGTGGAGATTTCCATGGATACCATAGGAGGAGATTTTGGTGAGCAGAGCTGGGTGCCAGACCGTATCGAAGGCACGTGATATGTCAAGGGAGACAGCTCTGATTTCCTGTTTGGCATTGAGGACCTCCATCCATTGTTGAGACAGCAGAAGCAACATGTATAGGGTAGAATGACCTGGTCTGAATCCAAATTGATGATCAGAGATCAAGCCATTGGAGAAGAGGAAGGATTTAATATCCGAAGCAATGATGGATTCCATGACTTTGCTGATAAATTGGGAGCAGGCTGATTGGTCTGTGGTTGCAAGGATCTGTTTTTTCACCTTTTTGTGTAAAGCAGTAATGTTTGCTGATTTCCAAGATTCTGGCAGATGACCTTGAGCAAAAGAGAGGGTGAAAAGAACAGAGAGAGGGTGAGATAGAGCGGCAGAGCAGGATTTTAGGACCCGTGGGCTGATGCCGTCTGGTCCAGTTGCAGAATCAGAGTCGAGGTTTGACAAAAACTTCTCCCCCTTGTCAGGAGAGAAGGACACAGATTCCAGGAGCAGTTGGGTTCGACTGGGTAAGGTGGGAATAGAGAGAGATGGGTTTGGGACACAAGATTTTGAGGCAAACACAGAGTTGAGGCATTTGGCTTTGACACGTGCGGTTTCAACTGTGTAGCCATTTGAGGTAAGGGAGGGGATGGAGGGGGAACAAACACCAGAAACGGATTTGACCAGATGCCACCAGGATTTGGAGGAAGGGGAAAATACTTAAACTTTGATGACGTGGAGAGCTCCATGGATGCTTCCTCGTCGGAGTAACTGGAAGTGGAAGACTGGGGTTATTCTTGTTGTTCAAGAATAACCCCAGTTCGTACTGCGGAAACTGATCTGCAGCATGATGACAGCCAACCGATCCTGCAGAAACGGCCCAAAATCCCCCAAAATTGAGATGTCACCGATATAGTCAAGACCATGCAGCTTTAGACTAAGGAAGAGGTGAAGAGAGAGAGGGCTACCCCCTTCTGCACCCATCCAGTGCTCTGAGCACTTTGGGCCTTCTGGCCGGTGGACATGCCACAACAGCTTAGCCTTCAAGTGCGGCTGCTTCCCAGCCTCAACTGACATTTGTATAGTTTACTCATATTATATTTTTTTACCACTACACCACTGGTTTCTTCCCTTTATAAGGGATGAGGTCCAACAGTACCAAGCATCTGCCCTGCCTTGACCATGGTATTCCTCCACTTCTCCCTGTCCTCAGCCAACTCTCTCCACTCTCCAATGATCCCCATCTTATTGATATCACTCGTCACACAATCTTCCCATCTCAACCATGATCTACCTGTTTTTCTTCTACCTTGTTCCCTCAACCTATCCACTCTCTTTGCCATTCTCTTTGCTCCACACCGTGTCTAGTCCACTTCATCCAGCATTTCACCAATCTCCCCGTCAAGCTCGTCTGCACACCAATCTGCTCCTTATTTTCATCCATCATCCTTCCATCCACCCTCTTCACTACTGCAATCCTCCTGACCCAGTTGTTCTTGCAGATCTGCAGCCTCTGTTGTTGTCTTTCTGTCAGTGCCACCGTTTGGAGACTGTAAAGGTAGGCCAGCATCACACAAGAACCAAAACATTCCCTTTCAATTATCTTCATATCTTTCTGTTTACTAATTTTATTCTATCCAAGCAAATTCAAAATTAGTGAGAAAAGTTGACGTCGCAGAAGTTGCGGACTCGCCCTCTTTTTCTGTGTATGACTAAATCAAGGTAATCCCCGCTCAACATTCAAACAACATTTAGTGTCTATTTATATATTAAATAGACACTAAATCTGTCTATTTATCTATTAAAAAGGCATCTATTTATTACGCTTACACAGGGTAAGGAGGTGTAGGGAAGGAAGAAATTGGAAATGTAAGGAGCAGAAGGAAAGAGGATATAAATGGTGGCATCTCTTTATTGTGTCCATATAGGTGGGGGTAAATTGAAGAAAAGAAGAGGATGTAGGATGGCAGGAGAAGAAAAGGAGGTGAATGGAGTTTGGGGAGAAGGAAATGTAAATTGGGAGGATATAAGAGTATGGGGATAGAATAGAAAGTAAGGAGCAGAAAAGGAAAGAGGGTAAAGAAAAATTCTGCAATGTTGGATTGCAAAATAAATATATGACTCCAAAAGTGAAGGACAACAGAGTAGCAGAATATCTAAGTGGAGACAGAAGGGATGGGAATATTGGATGGGACATTAAGGGTACTAGGGAAGAGACTTGCATTAGATATATCGCTGAGGGGGGTGGGGGGTCGGGGAGTTCCCCATGAAGGCGCCCATCAAAATAATATACAGTACTAGATGATGACGTCATTGACATCCCGATTGGGAAAAATAGAGTTAAACAAGACAGAAAAACCCTTTTATAAAAATGATTAAAACATCATCCTGATGGAATCCCCAAAAAACAATCAAGCAACGCAAGAAGGAATGACAAGAGAGGAATGCAACCACAATTCTTTTATGAATTGACATTTTTCTGTCCCAATCCCACAACAAATACAATACACAATTGCACCAACCCACACTACAAACATAGTCTACAACAACCACAGTGTACAACTACCTCCAATATTCATATACTGTCATGTATGAAGTGCGGATCTGGCCGGAATCGACAGCACAATCTTCCAGATGATCCATCAGTGCGATAATGGATCCTGGTGTAGGCGAATCATCAACGGATTCTGGAAGGGGTAACCGACTCATGGCATCTGCATTTGTGATAGACGAACCGGGCTTATAACATATGGTGTAGTCATAAGCAGCGAGAAACAGGGACCAGCGGATGATCCTGGGCGGTAGTGTGTCAGATGTCGCCTTAGTTGGACCAAACAGACTGATCAGCGGCTTGTGATCAGTGCGAAATCGTGAAATGATGTCCAAGAAGGTACTGGCGAAATTTGCTGACGCCGAAAACGATTCCCAATCCTTCCTTGTCAAGTTGGGAATAGTTCTTCTCTGCCGGGGACAACGTTCTGGATGCAAATGCAACAGGCCTTTCCGTACCATCAGGCATCACGTGTGATAATACACTCCCCACTCCATACCGACAGGCATCGCATGTCAGCACAAGATCCTTCTCTGGATCAAAATGAACGAGAACATTGGACGATTTGAGCAGATCCTTAGAGGTCTGGAATGCTGATTGTTCAGTGGATCCCAGCTCCAGGAGACTCCTTTCCTCAAAAGCCGATAAAGGGGGCCCAAAACGTCAGTCACATTCGGAATGTAACGACCATAGAACTGAAGCAAACCGAGGTATGACTTCAATTTGGTCACGTCTCGTGGAGCAGGAGCATCCTTGATAGCTCGGACTTTCTCATCTGTCGGGTGTAGACCCTCGGCATCAATCGTATGACCCAGGTACGTGACTGATGGTACCATAAACTTGAACTTGTCTCGACGCAAACGTAGGCTGGAGTCCGAAATCCTCTTCAGAACTCTATCCAGGTTTTGTAGATGTTCCGCGTCCGTACGACCAGTAACCAGAATATCATCCTGGTAACAAACGACGTTGCGTTCGGCGGCAAACAAACTGTCCATGACACGCTGATAAATTCCAGGTGCAGATTTCACTCCAAAACTAAGTCGGTGGTACCTGTACAACCCACGATGCGTGTTGATGGTAAGATACTGTTTCGAATTCTCGTCCAAGCGGAGCTGTAGATAGGCGGATTTTAGATCGAGTTTCGTAAAAGTCTTGCCTCCCGTGAGACGAGCGTAGAGGTCTTCGATCCTCGGGATTGGATATTTATCCAATGAAGAACACTTGTTCATGGTCATTTTATAATCTCCACATATGCAGATGGACTGGTCCGATTTTATGACCGGAACGATGGGCGCCGCCCATTCGGCATACTGGATTTGCTCGATGATCCCCAGATTTTCAAGATGATCCAGTTCCTTGTCAATCCGCTCCCGCAGGGCGAAAGGGACTGGGCGAGCTCTGCAAAATATAGGATTGGCATCCCGGTCAACCCTGAGTTTAGCCGTATGTCCTTTCAAGGTTCCATGCTCATCCTTGAAGACATCCGGGTACGTATCCAGCACATTTTTGAGTGTGTATGCTGCGGTAGGAGAAACGCTGGCTGCCCGGAGTTGATGAATGCTTTTCCACTTCAGTCGAATTATGCTCAACCAGTTCCTGCCGAGTAAGGAAGGGCCCTTTCCAGGAATGACGATGAGGGGTAGGTGAAACTCACGGTTATCGTAGCCCACCGTGACGTCACATGTACCGCAGGGAACAATCTTCTCACCTGTATAGGTGGAGAGTCCATAGGTAGTAGGTTTCAGATGGGGTCGGTCAGCATCACTCCACAGGTTTGTGAAAACAGTATGGCTGATAAGCGAGACAGCCGCACCAGTGTCGACCTCCATTTGCAATGGTCGATTGTTGACGACAACAGTGGCAAGAAGAGGGTCCCTACCTATGGTGAGAATCAATATGAAGCAGGTCATACGATTCTGAGTTGTCGGAAACAGAGCTCACCTGGTCAAGCTCGGGTTCCTCCGAACCGATAAACTGATGAATCTTGTCAGCAGCTTTCCCTTTTCCCGATTTGCGAGTGATGCAAGCTGGAGCAATATGGCCAGTTTTCGAACAGAAATGGCAGGTTGCATCTTTGAACCGACCCGTCTCCGGAGGGTGCTTTCCGTTGCACCGAAAACAGTTGTTGTGTGTTTGAGACTGCACTGGCTTCTGACGAGGAGCCTTGTTCCAACGTTTTGGCTGAACATGATCCAACCGATTCACAGCAGGGCTGGTACCAGATGAGCGAGTGGCACCGATGCTTGTAGCGTTGTGTTCAGCACTTTCCATGGAAATGGAGGTGTCTCTGGCATTTTGGAACGTCAGTCTTCTCTTCGCAAGCAGGCGTCTATGAGTGCGGTCATCGGACATGCCAACCACCAGCAAATCACGGAGCATGTCATCAATCGTGTCCCCAAACTCACACAGATGTGACATTTTTTTGAGGTGTGCAATGAAGTCTGCGATCGACTGACCTTGCTGCTGTCTGCACATGTAAAAATTAAACCGACACAGGATGACTGAAGGAGATGGATTACAATGTTCCTTCAAAGCGGCCTTGAGCTCTGCATACGTGAGCTCCTCGATTGTCCGAGGCCGAATCAGGTTTTTAACAAGTGTGAACATCTCACCTCCGCAAGCGGACAGGAAGACGGCCTTCATCCGGGTTTCGGCACGATGCCGTTCGCCTCGAAGTAAAAAGACAACCGCTCAGAATACGTGTCAAAATCCCCCTCATGAGGGTCGAATTCATCGATATGGCCGAAAGAAGTCATGGTCTAGATGTTTGTCCTCATCGCCATGTAAGGTATCTCGACATACTATGATCAATTGTCGTACACGTTTATTCACTCTGCCGATACAGGCCCGATTCACCTCAGCGCCACCCGAGCTCACGCGTAGTGATGCAATGCGGTTACGGTGTAGGGATACAATGGTGAATATTTGCACCTCATACATGACAGTCGATGTATCCCTACGCAGCCGTCCAACAGTCGATGTATCAACATTGGAGATCCAGTGTTTGCCCGAAATTTTGGTGCAGGTGCAACGTGGCTACCGGGGGACATCATCGAGAAGCCAGGTCCACTGTCCTGCGTGATTCGCCTGCAGGACGGCCGCGAAATTCGTCGACATCAGGACCACATAACCTACCGTCACTGTGAGTCGATAGAGCCTGCAGCATCGTCACAGTCAGGACAACAGTTCGACCCACCACTGCCGGAGATCGTCGTGGCCGCTCCAGCCGGCTCAGATGCCCCGAAAACCTCTGCGAACGCTACACCCTTCGTGGAGACCAAAGGAATCACCTCGGACTCTGTATCCACTGGTACACCGCGACCCAAAGGGATCACCTCGGACTCTGTATCCACTGGTACACCGCGACCCAAAGGAATCACCTCGGACTCTGTATCCACTGGTACACCGCGACCCAAAGGAATCACCTCGGACTCTGTATCCACTGGTACACCGCGACGCTCAATGCGTGAGAGAAAAGCACCCGACCGGTTGAATCTTTGAAGATGTTTTTTTCACGGTGACACATGGTCTATTTTCACGGTGACACATGTTCTATTTTCACGTATTTTCATTATTCTCATAATCGTTTGCACACATATTTTCACATGTTTTGGAAATGTTGCTTTTGAAATGTCAATTCTTGAAATCTAGAACGTATTGCTCTTGGTAATTTTGGACTTAAAGGGGAGGATTATATGTATGAAGTGCAAATATTCACCGTTGTATCCCTACACCGTGACCACATTGTATCCCTATGCCCCAGCCCAGCTCGGATGGCGCTGAGGTGAATCGGGCCTGTATCGGCAGAGTGAATAAACGTGTACGACAATTGATCATAGTATGTCGAGATACCTTACATATACAACTGTTACTATGTATTGCCATCTATAATTCTAACTCTCTCTTCCTCAGATGTGGGGAAGTCAACTGTCACCATGCCAGCTGGCTGGGTGTGGGAATCTTTCACACCTGCCATGGCACCTCAGCAAAGGACTTCTGTGACTCATTGGGACTGACACAATCTGTCAATTTCCCAACCCGGATCTCAGTCAACGCAGCATTTTCTCTTCTAGACTTGGTTATGACAAACTTCCCTGCAAATGCCTGATGTTCTTCTTCTGCTCGAATCGGTTCATCTGATCATGTGCTTGTTAAAGTGGGCATCGCTATAGCCATTCTCAGAGAGCTTCCTCAGTGTCGACGAGTCTGGCATTTCACTCAGGCCGACTGGCATGGAATTCAAGCAGCCATACATCATCTGGACTGGTCTCCCATCTCTACTGCCTCTGACATCAGCTCATTCTGGGAATTCTTCCAAAGTACACTGCTCTCTCTCATGCACAGATTTATCCCATCTCGTCTTCAGTTGTCATACCCTTCCTCCCGTCCATGGTACACGGAATCTTGTGGTGAGGCAGATTCCCTGAAACAACTTGCCTGCGCCTCCTGGAAGGCAAATCCAACTGAAGGCAATCTCAGTTCCTTTCACAAAGCTCGGAACAGTGTGTGTCTACCCTCAGGAGAGCCAGGAAACAATATCTCTCGACTCTCAAGACTGAACTCTCAAACATGTCTCCCTCCTCCAAATCCTCTGTGTTTGCCTCAAAATCTAGTGTCCCAAACCCATCTCTCTCTGTACCCACCTTCCCCAGTCGAACCCAGCTGCTCAAAAACTCTGTGTCCTTCTCTCCTGACAAGGTGGGGAAGTTTCTGTCAAACCTCGACTCTGATTCTGCAACTGGACCAGACGGCATCAGCCCACGGGTCCGAGAATCCTGCTCTGCTGCTCGATCACACCCTCTCTCTGTTCTTTTCACCCTCTCTTTTGCTCAAGGTCATCTTCCATCTGCTTGGAAATCAGCCAACTTTACCACCTTACAGAAAAAAAATTGCAAAAACAGATCCTTGCAACAACAGACCAATCAGCCTCCTCCCAATAATCAGCAAGGTCATGGAATCCATCATTGCTTCTGATAATAAATCCTTCCTCTTCTCTAATGGCTTGATCTCGGATCATCAATTTGGATTCAGACCAGGTCACTCAACTCTGGACATGCTACTTCTGCTGTCTCAACAATGGATGGAGGTCCTTAACACCAAACAGGAAATCAGAGCTGTCTCCCTTGACATATCTCGTGCCTTCAATACGGTCTGGCACCCTGCCCTGCTCACCAAATTTTCCTCCTATGGTATCCATGGAAACCTCCACACATGGCATGCCGACTTCCTCTCCGATCGTAGTCAACATGTGGCCCTGAATGGAATTCTCTCATCCCCCCCCCCCCCCCCTTCCTGTCAAGGCTGGAGTTCCCCAAGGCAGTGTTCTGGGCCCTGTGCTTTCTCTGGTCTTCATCAATGATCGCTCCGACTCTCTGGGAAATCCTCTCTATCTCTTTGGTGATGACTCCACTCTCTGCCGCTCCATATCTCAAACCTCAGATCGGCAGGCAGCAGCCTCTTCACTCTCTGCAGACCTGGACAATATCACAAACTGGTCAAATAAGTGGAACATGTCTTTCAATCCTGGCAAATCTCACACTCTCACTTTGTCTCTCCGAAAAGACCGTCTGGACAACCCTCCCATCTAATTTCTCAACAATCCTCTCAAAGAAGTTCTGTCACTCAAGCTTTTGGATCTCACTATCTGCCATGATATTTCCTGGGAAAACCAGTCGTTGTCTCAGCATAATCCGTTGAGCAAAGTCCTTTCTGGGCACTTGAGCTCCTCACCACATACAAAGCTTTCATCCGCAGCTCAATGGAATACTGCTCTCCCCTCTGGGCTGGCGCTCCTGCCTCGCACCTAGCTCGGCTTCACGCTGTAGAAACCAAAGCATTCAGAATCATTGGTATCTCCCGAGATGAGGTTGATTCTGAGGGCCTTTATCTCTCTCACCACAGCAGATTGGTGGGCTTTCTGTCTTCTACTGAATCCTCTCCGACCTAGCCCACCTGCTCAACTCTCTGCTCATCTTCACTCTTTCACTCCCCTTTTCTCCTGCCGCTGGAACAAACTCCCACACTCTCATCAATCCCACACCTCCCTCCAGGTCTTTAAAACAGCTGTTCACCACCATCTCTTATCTTCCCCCATCCAAAACCTTGATCTTTTCTACCCCCATTAAAACACCCCAAATCCACTTCTTTCAATCTCCAACTTCTTTCCTGAAATTCCTAGTAGTGTTCATTTGCTTTATACCGTGTACCCCTTCCCTTTCCCTCCCTCTCCCCCCACCTCTCCCTTCCACAGATCTAACGACGTCCCTGTTCTCTACTGTTGTTTTGCTTGTTTGCTTTCCTCTCTCTCCCCCTCTCGTCTCCCACTCCCTTTATTTATTGTATGTTTTATAGGTCCGTGCATGCTTTCGTGGGTAATGTGTTGGCTCTTACATGAGCCTTGACTCTGTATACAAAATATATATATATAAATAAAAATAAATAAATAAAAAGATGGCGTGATAGCAATCCCTAAAAGGAATGAGGTGTTGTATTGTGGTGTTATTCCTTCCTTGTCATTCCTCCCTTATCATTCCTACCTGCCTTGTTTGGTTGTTTTTGGAGATGCCATCCCAACATGGTTTTTATTTTTATGAAATGTTTTTTTCTGACTTGTTAGGTCATCTCTTCTCGATTATCGAAGAGATGAGCTTATAAAATGGATCATTATGTCTGGATGTCTGTCCCTTAACTCTTTACTGTTTTTGCTACTCCTTCCTTATGATCCGGCTGATTGTTCTGAAACTTGAAATATTAATACATGCCAGTAGCCCACGCAATCGCTCGACCTTCGATTTATCCATTGCGGATCATGGGGGCTTTCAGGGGTGGTTTCCCCGAAACTTCGGATCCATACTAGTCAATTATTTACCAACCGATTGCTCAGAAACCTTCCAATAGGCCCTTTTAGAGCCCTTCCACTGGATGATCCGCAGGATTGCTCGGTTTTCGATTTTTCAATTTTGTGTCGGGGTGGGCTCCCAGGGATCCCCCAAATCAGCAGAGGTCTGAACTACAACCTCAAGAGATGACCGTCAGCCCACTCGGGGCTATTTTTAATTGCAAAATCGAAGATTTTTCAAGTATATTGGTCGGTTCCGTTTGTGGTTCTGTCTGTTTGTCACCGGCCTACAGGTCACAATTCTAAACCGATCGTCACGAAACTTCACCACGTTGTACAAGTCGTCCCAATTGAGAAGCCTATTGATTTGGAGGTTAAAGGTCAAAGGTCATCTGGAGGTCACATTTCTAAAATCGCCATTTTAAATCTGATTGACTTGAAAATTGAATAGCATTTGTATATAAAGTCACTAAATTGGGGAACATACTATTTTTGAGGTCAAAAGGTCAAAGGTCAACTCGAGGTCAAATTTTAAAAATCATCAATTTTCATCTAGAAAGCCATCAATTCTCAACCGATTGACTTGAAAATTGAACAGCATTTGCATATAGTCACTAAATTGGGAAAGACACTATTTTTAGGTCAAAAGGTCAAAGGTCAACTCAAGGTCAAACTTCCAAAATCATCACTTTTTATCTGAAAAACCGTCAATTTTCATCCGATTGACTTGAAAATTGAACAGCATTTGCACATTGAGTCACTAAATAGGGAAACCAACTATTTTTGAGGTCAAAAGGTCAAAGGTCAACTCAAGGTCAACCTTCCAAAATCATCATTTTTCATCTGAAAAATCGTCACTTTTCTTCCTATTGACCCGAGCTTTGATCAAGATTGTCAATTTTAATCTTGATGAAATGGACAATTTGCTGTATCAATGGAATTTTTTTTCTTGCGGAGGGGGGGGGGGGCGTATTTTGCAAGTATCGTGCTCCGCATGACATCTTCTTGTTTATACATTGTTATAGATCTGGTCTAGGACATAGAATGGAGAATAGTTGAGAATCGTTATTTTATAGCACATATTAGCACAAGTGTAATGTAATTCCCATGAGAGATGTATTGAGCATGTGTTTAGAGAGGCCTTGTCTTCCTCACCCCAGTGTTTATGTCTAAGCCTGCCTCTCCCCCTGACCACCTCTTTCAGCCTGACCACCTCGCCTCTCCCCCTCCTCTCCCATACAATCTTAAACTTCCTTCATCATTGCTCTTTTCTGTGTAACTTCCCACTACCCGCGGCAATCAGTGGCCCACAACAATGTGGCATAAGTAGACTAAAGGAGCAGGGTTAGAAAATAACAAAAGACCACGCACTTAGTCTCTCCTTGGTCGCTGGCCTCTTGCTTCTCACTTCTGCATCCTTGCTAGCGGTTGTTTGTGGTTCGAGTTTGTGGTGCACTCGTGATTTGCAAGGAGCTGGTGCGTGGAGAGTGTGATTGGACCGTTGCACAAGGCGTCTGAGGACGACCCGCGTGCCAGACCATAGTATACTGAACCGATCAGATCGAGGAGACCACAGCACACCGAACCGATCAGACCCCAATGACCGATCATATCGAGGAGTGCACCCACCCAAACAGGGGCCAGACCTCACGCGAGGAGGGCTCACGCCACGCATGTTTCTTTGTGTCTCATCATCTCTCCTATCAGTCTCGTCCTGCCTGAGTGAATGGATTAATGACTATTTGTATAAGCCGGTGTGGTCCCGTGGGTGCGTGGACAAAATTTATTTATAATTGCGACATGGAGATCTTGTTGTCCCATCCTCGTTAAAAAAAAACTGGTAGGACAGTTAGAACATAAATAATATATATGCTCTTTTGATCTATAATCTAAACTATCTATTGTTCCCTCTCCTTTGCAGAAATGTTCAAAAAGCCTTTCCTCATATAGTTTGCTGTTGGTGCAAAAAAATTTATACAAATGGCCGTCAAACTACTAAGAGACAAAACGCTGCCTTAAAGGATATGCAATGAAAGTCGCACCTTCAAATAATCATTTGTTCCCATCTATAAATGCATCACATTCATGTTGACCTCATTTTTCTTTTTAACGGATTTAAGGCTCATGGAAGAGCTTGTACACATATAACCCACAGGACAAGGACATCAGAAGACTTCAATGTTATTCAGGATTGGTTCTCGTCCGTCCGTCCGTCCGTGCATGTGTCCGCAACCATGTCTCGGAGATATATGGACCAATTTTGTCATACTCGGCAGAATGACAATGCATGATAGTATAACCTATGCACATCATTTTGTTTCACGATGCAATCAAAGATGGCCCACTGGCGGCCATTTAACTTGGAAAAAACCCGATATTGAACATGTCCTCAACCACTTCTCGGACATGCATTTACCGATCTTGTTTGACATGAATTACAAGGACACGAGGACACGATAAACACATCAACACATTGTATGGGTTTTGAACCCGGGATCTCAGCATCAGAGCCATGCTATCAGTTGGGAATGTCTATCAGGCCAAGCTTCCTCTTTTAGCAGAGAAATTTGCACAACACATAGCATGATCTTTTACTGGCTTGTTTTGCATGAAATAAACGTAATAGTGGGATTGCTGTAATGTATTAATTTTAGTTGTAACTTCTCATCAAGAGGACAAATTACTCCTTTGAAAAATCATGTAATACAGCATTTTGAATGCACCTGGTGTTCGAGAGAGAAACCACGTAATGTTTCTTAAATGAAAATTGAATGGGCAATTACTAATTACAACTATGCTACAATTATATAGATGGAACCTGTCTTGGTTACTTTTTCACGCACTCAATGTTATTTAATAACTTAGGGTAGTACACGTTTATCCATGTCATACGTTATAACCTTTACATTCACTCTCTAGTTCATTGGAAATCTTTATCCGTCCTTTGACCCATACCTTCCCACAGCAGATGCAAGCGGACCAGCCAGGCCTGACGACTGTGGCCCAGCATGGAGTCCCGGACATGCCAGGAACGTTGTGGGAGGAAGCTCCTGGAGTACTCGGCCAGCAAATGTGCCAGGCCCAGCACACTCGGCCCGACTGGCCGAACCCTCAAACGCTCTGAGCCAGGACCACAGTGGCAGGGCACGGCAGTCGCAGGCCCATGCATTGCCACCCAGCCTGAGGTAGCGCAGCGATCCTAGATGACGGAGCGTGCTGCCAGATATCTCGGCGAGATGGTTGTCAAAAAGGAATAACGACGCGAGTTGCGGAGAATTCGCAAACAGCGCGCCTTTCAGGGAGCGCAGTCGGTTGTCATGGAGGAGGAGGGTGTCCAGTCGAGGAACGCCAGAGAACGAACGAAGTGCAAGGCCAACGAGGTGGTTGCTATGCAGGAAAAGATGTGTGAGGCTTGGCAGGCCCAGGAATACATCATCCTGTGGAAGGAGATCGCGTATGGTGAGAATGGGTTATTCCAAGAATGGTAATCAATTAAATGGTTGGACTGCAGAGGAAAGATGTTCATTCAGCTATTAAGAGGCAATGGAATCCCACTATGCAATCTCCAGAGTGGTTGTCACGTTGGCCCATTCAATTCAGGATAACATGGAAAATGGAAATCCAAGTTATGCTATTACATCACCCCTCCTCCACCTTGTCCCCTCCTATTTTGTTGAGAAGTCCAAAGGTGCAAGGCAGTTCCAAAGGTTAGATGCTTGGACGAAAGTGCATGGATATTACTAAGTAGGCCTGGTACAATAATTCAACTTAAGGCGAGAATAAATGCGCTTGTACCGAAAAATAAAGCAAGCTGGAAGAAGTAGGCCATCTACTTGTCAGACGACACAAATATGGCACCATTTTAACGCATCCCCTTTCCCAACATCCTTAAACTTCACCCCGTATGCTCCGTGCATGCCCCTTCCCTTTCCCTCCACCTTCCTTTGCCCTAAACATTGAATTCCCTTCCTTCTCCCACTCCTCCAATGTTCCGCTCCCCTGCTTGCTCTTTTCCCAACATCCTCCTTTCTGTCTCCTCTCAATTTTGATTCATTTTCAATTTAGGATCATGCCCCTGCCCACCCAGCCTCAAGCCCCACGGTATGACCAAGATGGACCAATCGTACCAAACAAGTGGTGGTAAAAGCAAAAACACCAATTTTAGTTTGACAGTTTTAACAATGCCATGATCGAGTGAGGTCGGCAGAGAAGAACATTTGGTTGTGGATTATCCTTTCTATTTCAAAGCTTAATTTGTTTTGGGAGCATGGGAGCATAAGATGATTAAAGACACCTTTGTTGTGCCCGACTCCCGGCATTGCAGTATATTTATACCGGCTCAAATCAAATTATTTGTCCATGGAGGGAGACATCCTGTGCTAATACTTTTCCACTTGTTATTTGCATGTTCATAGACTGGTGCTATAAGCCTGGTGTTGGCGTAACGGTGAGGGTACCTGGCATGGGATCAAAAGGCCCTAAGTTTGAAACCTGGGCATACTTCCGAGGTTGGCGGAATGAGTACCAGCCTACTGGGAATTCCACATCTAGTGCGGAGTAGCAACCCCTAAGATTATAGCTTACAGATAGATTTTAATGCATGTGCCTTCTATCGCCAGCCATGGTATGAATAATAAGAGTGGTGCTAAGCCATGGGTGGTGCTTGCCAAGTGCTTGCAGAAAGGTGTCGATCGTTAGGTGCTGATGCCCCACCTGAAGGTACCTCAGTTCATTGTGCTGAAGATATAGGTACTGCAGTTTTTTTAGACCGAGGAAAACTCCGTCTGGAAGTTCCTGCATGATAAAATGTGATAAAGGGTCAGACTTTGTAGGCCGTCCTAAGAATTTAGATATCGGGTAAGCTTTCACAGCGTTCTACATCCGGTCAAAGCTCAAAAACAAACAATTATAAATCGTAACAGACGTTGGGCATTCAATGAGTTCTCGGAACGATATACTATGTAGTTCGAGAAATTCCACATTATTGATTTTTCCAATTACAAATTAGTATCTGTGATTGCCAAGGACAAAAAATTCTAATGAATTATGTACACTTATTGAAAAATAGAAACGGTGTTTCCAGGAAGACTATCTCAATCAAAGTACATTTTGAATGCCCAAGGTAACATTCTGCAAACCTGATATAGACAGGAACACATTTCAAATTTGTTATTCCTACTCTGCTACCCGAGGGAGTGGAGTGGGAGGTGTGGGGAGTGAAAGGGGGCTAACCTTGCATAAGCAATCATTTGACCACTCTACGGATGTTGATTATTTCCTTGTTATCTCACTCCGAATCAACAGAAACACCGCCTCACCTGCAGGCCACAGCGGTATAGATGCAGCGAATGCAGTGCACGTAGGCCTGAAAATGCACCAGGAGGGATCCACTTCAGACTCGGGTTTGCACCAAGGTCGAGCTCCAAGAGCTGGGAATATGCCTCAAAGGCATTTGGCTCGATGATGGTGAGGTTATTCGAAAACAGGAGTAGGCTTGTGGCAGCTGAGAGCACCACGTTGGTCCTGTGGCCCAGCGTGGTTATAGCATTGTTCTGGAGCAGGAGACGCGACGCATGTGGAGGGATAGTCGCTGGGAAGACCTGTAAGCCTCGGGCTTGGCAGTTGAGGGTTGCCGGATGACCGTAGCACGCGCAGGACAGAGGGCATTGGGCCGTTCGGGATTGATCCGATGGAAAAGCGTAGCGCGGCTGACGAGGAAGGATTCCCAATGGTTGTCCCTTATTGAAAGGGTGGCCCTTACCTGAAGTATGGTGAAAAACAGGTGCGGTGGGTGGAAATAGGGTGGAAAACAAACGGGTAAAAATTTTGCTCTTTCTGGCAGGGGGTGACAAAGCATTATTGAAGGCGGAAACTTCTGCAGATGTTGTAGCAAGTAAGAGGCAAGAAAGGTCAGTGCCATTGGTCAGATGTTGCAAAGAACCTTGACGCCTAATAGCAGTGGTGTGTTGAAAGGTTAGGCCGTACATACAAGGGGAAGTGGCTCCATTTGTCGTCAAAAAAGAAGATGCTTTTTGAGCAATTGGCGAAGAGGCCTCACTCGGCAGGACAAATTGGGCCCATGGTGGAATGTCAGCATTCACGGTGGATGACTGCAGTTTGTGTTTTGGAATAACGACAACATTTGTGTTCAGAAATGACAAAGGATTTCTCAGCTGAATATCCTTTCTTGGAGGTCGAGACAACACTCGAGGTATCGCTGTAGCACGTGTTGGTGTTGGCACAGCGGCGTTCACGGGCAGGATGTCACCCGTCGCCAGGTACGGTGGAGCGATAGGTGACACGGTAGCGTGTGGAACGTGCATGACCGTCCTTGATGTCACTTCGTTTGAAGGTCGTGATGAGCGCCGAGGTCCAATGACAGGCTTTGGTAGTGGTGACATTGGTACGGGTTGGACGTCTACTGGAAGTTCGGCGAGACTGGAACTAAGGTAGGCTGAGGAGCTAGGCCAGAAGGGCAACGCCGTGAGGAAGATGAACCTTGTCAAGGCTGAAAGATACGGAGAGAGGAACATCTGTTGAAGTTAAATACCAAACACAAGCTTAAATTTTAAGTACAACACAATGTACAACTCTATGAGATTAGAGACAATTTGGACTGAATTGTAGATGCATATTGAGCAAATTGCAACAGCTCAAAGAGATCAGTCATGCTTCGCTGACAAAGGAACACAATGCGATATTATAAAACCAGTGTGTACCACAAGTTTCAGCCACTAGGTTTCATCAGGGGGCAAAAAAGTTAATCACAAAACCTGGACGACTTCCCTCGTGTGAGCAAGGGAAAGAATCCTTTGCTTAAAATCATACGAGTCGGCCAACTTAACAAATTCAGGTAGCCGCGATGGACCTTCCGGGCAACACGGGTATCAGCGCAGTTGTCCGCAAGGGATTTGTCTGTTGATGCTTGATGGGTTTGATCCCCGGAGGTAATTTCGCCAGTTTTACCAACTGAGAGGTGAGAGTAACTCGGTGCGGTCAGGGAAATGGGCACGAGACATCAAGACCATTTTGACACCACTTTCGAGTACAAAACAATTTGACACCAAAACTCACACATCCTATTTCCCAATGAACATCCTCCACTTTCTCATGAGATCTACCAGAAATCTGATGAGAATCTCGTGAGAATTGCTTCAGATCTCACCAACTGAGAGGTGAGAGTAACTTGGTGCGGTCAGGGAAATGGGCACGAGACATGAAGACCATTTTGACACCACTTTCGAAAACACAACAATTTGGCACCAAAACTCATCCTATTTCCCAATGAACATCCTCCATTTTCTCATGAGATCCATCAGAAATCCGATGAGAATCTCGTGAGAATTGCTCGGCATTGGTCGAGTGGAGTTTAGAGCTCCTGCACTACTTGAGTGGAGCGTGCGACGATGGACCAAACACGTTGTTGTAATGAAAACGTTACCTTGGGATGTCCAGTGCAATGCATTGTACTGGATCATGTACAATCATACAAACCCGGCCAACCATAATAGCACAAATTCCGATGCATAATATAATAACAATAATAATAAAAGTAATAACAAGATGACTAAAAAGAAACGTATTTCGTCCGAAACGGAACAGATCGCCGGTTGAATGTATCGCAATGCAGAGTGCGCCGCGTTATGCACCCTAAGTGTACCATATAGAAACCCCATAGAATGCATTAATAAAATATCGAATGCACCGAGGCTCGCTGCAGAACGACAACTCGCATTGCAATGGCCGGAGCGCGACAGCGAACGACCAAAATACCTGCCATGATGCCGGATCGAAGATCTGGGAAGAAGGGATGTACTGGGAAGAAGGGATGTATGGGGAGGGAAGGGATGGAGGGGACAGGGATGGAGAGGGAGTCAGAAATTGCGGAAGAAGCTGGAGAACTGGAAAGAGACAGTGAGAGTAATGAGGATTGGGAGGGGTTTGGAGGGAATGGTGGATGATTGGGAGTATAAGGGGGGGGAGTGTTAAAGGCGAAGGGGTGGGAAATATGGAAGATAGATTTTGGGAGGGAAGATTGAAATTAATGAGGAAAAGAGGGACCTGGGTGGGGAAATTGGTATAGGGGAGGAATATTAGAAATCAGGGGACAGGGAGGATGTTCATCCGGAGACGGAGATTATGGGAGCGGGAGGAGTGGGTGGGAGGGTTTGCGAGTAGAATGGATTGGAGGGACGACCGCAGGATAAACAGGCGGAGAGAGGGACATGGAGTGACAGGATCTGGGGACAGACTGGATCGAAGGGGAGAGAAAGAGCATCAAAGCAAATGCGGATTAGACGGACGCTCCGGAGTCCCGACCGATTACCCTTCATCCAGACTCGTTTGCTCTTCTCAATTCATTCCCTTGTATTATTCATTCACCCCAGCTTTATTGAACTCGTTCAATTTGCTCATTCATTCATAACTCGTACATTATAGCATTCGTTCGCCTACATTCTCGAGGATCAATTGATTTATTTGATTCCCTTTTCCATTCCGCTCACGTTTCCCATCAAGCTGTGCGCACAGTGTGCGATTCGTGTCCTTATCCTTATCCCTTCTCTTCGTTCGCACATTAATTCATTGTCGGTTATTGTCTCCGCAAGCCGTGCCCAGCCTCGACGGCGAAGTCAGACACAATACGACTGTCTTTAAAACTGTCATGGAAGAAAGCGCAATGAATAGATGCACAAGGACGTATTGAAATGAGGATCGTGCAAAAAAAAAAAGAAGAGGTTAAAATGTTCTTGTTGTCAATCCTAGTCTCCCCATGATGCCGTTAGAACATCAATTTAACATGAATATCCATCGCAGTGCTACGGAATATAATTCTCTGTCTCTCTGATCTCTCCTCCTCCTACCTACATTATCCCATCCACCATCTTCCATCATCCAACGACAAAAAGGTGCAAATTGGATTTGAAATTAGGTACAGAGAGGGGGGGGGGGGGGAGGAGAGTGAGAAAGAGGGGGGTAAGAGGGGATTGGGGGTGGGAGAGGAGGTGGGGGTGAGAGAAAGTTCTGAAGAATTTCTCCAGATTATTGAGTGTCTGGTTCAACGGCTCTCCCAATCATCAGCAAGGCACCGTCCATCAATGAGCTTTTTACCTTTTAATCAGAGAACCTCTCAAAATGGTGGGTCCACAACCTTAAATGTGTCCACCTGTCCAATCATCAGCTAGGCAACATCCATCAATGACGTTTTGACCTTTCAATCCCAGGACCTCTCAGAATGGTGGGTCACAGAACTTCTCAGAACCTTAAATATATCCACCAATCACCCCATGAAGAAAGGGGAGAGTTAAAAGCAGAAATAATTTGGTCGATTTACCACCAATAGAAAAAGACAGTTTAAATGGGATGCAGCACCTCACTAAAATATAAACCACGAGGAAGAGTATCCACCCGGGACTGAAAAAGCTAGCAAAGGTATCCCCCACCTCTCTTTCCCTCCCCTTCTCACCCTACCCTCTCTGTCTCACACTCTCCACTGTCTCTCCCCCACTTTCCTCTCCTCCCCACTCCTATCTCCCTTCCCCACTCCCATCTCCCTTCCCCACTCCCATCCCCCTTCCCCACTCCCATCTGCATCCCCACTCCCATCTCCCTTCCCCACTCCCATCTCCATTCCCCACTCCCATATCCATTCCCCACTCCCATCTCCATTCCCCACTCCCATATCCATTCCCCACTCCCATCTCCCTCCCCCACTCCCATCTCCCTGCCCCACTCCCATCTCCCTTCCCCACTCCCATCTCCCTTCCCCACTCCCATCTCCCTACTCCACTCCCATCTCCCTTCCTCACTCCCATCTCCCTCCCCCACTCCCATCTCCCTTCCCCACTCCCATCTCCATTCCCCACTCCCATCTCCCTTCCCCACTCCCATCTCCCTACTCCACTCCCATCTCCCTTCCTCACTCCCATCTCCGTTCCCCACTCCCATCTCCCTTCCCCACTCCCATCTCCATTCCCCACTCCCATCTCCATTCCCCACTCCCATCTCCATTCCCCACTCCCATCTCACTTCCCCACTCCCATCTCCCTCCCCCACTCCCATCTCCCTTCCCCACTCCCATCTCCATTCCCCACTCCCATCTCCATTCCCCACTCCCATCTCCATTCCCCACTCCCATCTCCCTTCCCCACTCCCATCTCCCTTCCCCACTCACATCTCCATTCCCCACTCCCATCTCCCTTCCCCACTCCCATCTCCCTCCCCCACTCCCATCTCCCTTCCCCACTCCCATCTCCCTTCCCCACTCCCATCTCCCTTCCCCACTCACATCTCCATTCCCCACTCACATCTCCCTTCCCCACTCCCATCTCCATTCCCCACTCCCATCTCCCTTCCCCACTCCCATCTCCCTCCCCCACTCCCATCTCCCTTCCCCACTCCCATCTCCCTTCCCCACTCCCATCTCCCTTCCCCACTCACATCTCCATTCCCCACTCACATCTCCCTTCCCCACTCCCATCCCCCTTCCTCACTCCCATCTGCATCCCCACTCCCATCTCCCTTCCCCACTCCCATCTCCCATCTCCATTCCCCACTCCCATCTCCCTTCCCCACTCCCATCTCCCTTCCCCACTCACATCTCCATTCCCCACTCCCATCTCCCTTCCCCACTCCCATCTCCCTTCCCCACTCCCATCTCCCTCCCCCACTCCCATCTCCCTTCCCCACTCCCATCTCCCTTCCCCACTCCCATCTCCCTTCCCCACTCACATCTCCATTCCCCACTCACATCTCCCTTCCCCACTCCCATCTCCATTCCCCACTCCCATCTCCCTTCCCCACTCCTATCTCCGTTCCCCACTCCCATCTCCCGTCCCCACTCCCATCTTCCTTCCCCACTCCCATCTCTCCCCTATTCGCATCTCTCCCCTATTCCCCTCTCTCCCCCATTTCACTCCCACCCCAATCCTCTCTTCCTCCTCTACTTCCCTCTCTCCAACACGTCCCTCTCCCCCCTCCCACTCCCCTCCTGTCTCTATATGTCCGTATCTATCTTTTGTTTAATCGGCTTTAATTAATTATAAAGTTTTTTTTTTCGATTTCACGATTCATTTGTCGCTTTTATTTGATATCTGATGTACCATAATCGTTACTGAGCATCTGTGCCGCCAAAGCAGCTTCCCGGGCAAGGGTTATACTGGGTGGTTTGCTGTTGCCTTCCCAGCAGTAGTTCAGGCAGGAATTTGTAATATGTTCAGGGTGCCAGTGATAGCTCACCCACTTTCCGTGAAGGACACCGTGGGGGTCTTTAATGTCCATCAACTAATGTCGGAAGATGCGACGCCAGTTTAACGTCCATCGGAGGGAGAGCACAAACTTTGAATAAATAACAAAGTCTGTGAAACACTGGGATGATAGTTTATAGCAGGACCGAGATTCAAACACAAGCTAGACTGCTTAGAGGTGAGTATGCGTACATCCAGGTCATTTAGTCTAGTAGGAAGACTAGGTCCCCCTGCACCCCCCGGAGATATACTTCTAATCAGTGTTTCTAGATTGGAAAAAATGTGTAGAAAATGACTAGCTATGGCCCCAAGCTGAAAAAATGTCCCACATACCATTTTTATGCAAATTACTGCTGCCATTATCAAAAAAAGACTAGGTCCCCCTGCACCCCCCGGAGATATACTGAAACTGGCAGTGACTGGTGATTGAAATGCGGTGCCTTTTTGTGTTTCAGGTCGAGGTACGTGAACTCCCCACGATCTACAGCAACCAGGAAGAGACTGATACCAGGGTGGTTCTGTACCTCCATCATGCTGCTACCATCGGATACAAGAACGCTGTAGTCAGAACACCGGACACAGACATCCTCCTGATCCTGCTCCACCATGCCCACAACATCAAGCTGACGGTGTACCTGGATACAGGGTCAGGGAAGCATCGCCAACTTGTCAACGTCTCTGAGCTGGCAGAATCCCTGGGAGAGGACTACTGTGCCACTCTCCTGGGGTACTATGTGTTCAGCGGAGAAGACTGCACCAGTGCCTTCAAAGGGAAGGGAAAAGTCGGGCCCTTGAAAAAGCTGGAGAAGAATCCCAGGTTTCACAGGGCATTCGGTGAATTTCACAGGGTATTTAGAAAAATAAAACTTTGTGTTAACGTCTGTGTAGACGGACCTTAATATGAGTCTATTATTTCGTAAAACTGTGATTATTTTGTAAATAAAGCACTAATTAGCATACTAGTATACCATAGACACATGTAATCATGTTATGAATAGTTCTATCATGATCTATGCCCTTCAAAACATGGGTCTAGACACCTTCATTTTTCAATTATCTGCAATATTGGCTGAGATATGTCAAAAATCGTTTTTTTGATAATGGCAGCAGTAATTTGCATAATAATGGTATGTGGGACATTTATTCAGCTTGGGGCCATAGCTAGTCATTTTCTACACATTTTTTCCAATCTAGAAACACTGATTAGAAGTATATCTCCGGGGGTGCAGGGGGACCTAGTCTTTTTTTGATAATGGCAGCAGTAATTTGCATAAAAATGGTATGTGGGACATTTTTTCAGCTTGGGGCCATAGCTAGTCATTTTCTACACATTTTTTCCAATCTAGAAACACTGATTAGAAGTATATCTCCGGGGGGTGCAGGGGGACCTAGTCTTCCTACTAGACTAATTCTGTAAGCCGAGGTTATATCTTGACGCACGGTTAACTAGAATGATATGCGGTAGATTGCATACCTCTGCCAGGCTGAACAGTTTAATTTTTGTATCCCACTAACAGGCCAGATCTGAAATCGGACCTGAACCAAAATCTAATCGGCTCGTTCTTGTCACCTAACCAACTCATCCACCTAGTTTTGTCACAAGTGTTCCACAACTTTTTGAAATATCCTGCTATGTATTGTTTTTGGCCCTATCTCCCAATGGTGAAGAATCACTAAAAAATTGAATAATTCTCATATCCGAATCCATTTTCGGATCTTCACCAAAATCGAATCGAATCGTACTTGTCAGACACCCAAACGGTCCACCTAGTTTAGTCCAAATCCGTCCATAACTGTTTGAGATATCCTGCTATGTATCGTGTTTGGCCCTATCTCCCAATGGTGAAGAATCGCTTAAAAATTAAATAACTCTCGTATCCGAATCCATATTCAGATCTTCACCAAAATCTAATAATTTTGTCCTTGTCAGACACCCAGCCTATCCACCAAGTTTCGTCTCAATCCGTCCACAACTGTTTGAGACATCCTGCTATGTATCGTTTTTGGTCATATCTCCCAATGGTGAAGAATCACTTAAAAATTATACTAGCCAGATCCGAATCCAGATCTTCACCAAAATCTAATCAATTCGTCCTTGCCACATACACTAGCTATCCACCAAATTTCGTCCAAATCCGTCCACAACTTTTTGAGATACCTTGTTCACAGACAGACAGACAAATGAAAAATCGGTCAGAGACCGAGGACTTGCAGGAATATACTTTTTTTTATCCTCCATTTTGGACAAATATGGCGGCCGAACCACGTGACCGATTATGTCATCATTATTTGTTTACTATTATCTATTTTGTCATCATTATCGAAACTAATTTATTCCTAGATTATGCTCAAGAAATTTCATCTTGATCGGATGAAGTTTTGTACTTGTCGAATTATGACGTCATAAGGGACGCACCTATGACATTATCATTAACATATTTTATTCACCATGGAGAGTTCTTTACAATGAGCCATGTCTCAATTTTGTCTATTCAGCACTTTTGGAGATATAGAGGTGCAAAGTCTTTCGGCTTTTCCAAGATGGCGGCCGAACCACGTGACCGATGACGTCATCAATTGGGCACAGTCTATTCCAGGGCAAGACAAATATGTGTGTAAAGTTTGGTGATTCTACATGCAACGGTGTAGACGTAGTGCTGCGCACAGACAGACAAACAGATAAACAGACAGATGAAAAATCGGTCAGAGACCGAGGACTTGCCGGAATGTACTTTTTTATCGGCCATTTAGGACAAATATGGCGGCTGAACCACGTGACCGATGACGTCATAATTAACATATTTTATTCCCCATGGAGAGTTCTTTACAATGAGCCATGTCTCAATTTTTTCTGTTCAGCACTTTTGGAAATATAGTGGTGCAAAGTTTTTCCGTTTTTCCAAGATGGCGGCCGACCACGTGACATATGACATCATCATTAACATATTTTATTCCCCATGGAGAGTTCTTTACAATGAGGCATGTCTCAATTTTTTCTGTTCAGCACTTTTGGAGATATAGTGGTGCAACGTTTTGCTGTTTTTCCAATATGGCGGCCGACCACGTGACTGATGACGTCATCATTAACATATTTTATTCCCCATGGAGAGTTCTTTACAATGAGCCATGTCTCAATTTTTTCTGTTCAGTACTTTCGGAGATATAGAGGTGCAAAGTTTTTCGGTTTTTCCAAGATGGCGGCCGAACCACGTCACCGATGACGTCATCAATTGGGCACAGTCTATTCCAGGGCAAGACCAATATGTGTGCAAAGTTTGGCGATTCTACGTGCAACGGTGTAGACGCAGTGCTGCAAACAGACAGACAGACAAACAGACAAACAGACAAACAGACAAACAGACAAATGAAAAATCGGTCAGAGACCGAGGACTTGCCGGAATGTACTTTTTTATCCGCCATTTAGGACAAATATGGCGGCCGAACCACGTGACCGATGACGTCATCATTAACATATTTTATTCCCCATGGAGAGTTCTTTACAATGAGCCATGCCTCAATTTTTTCTATTCAGGACTTTTGGAGATGTGGAGGTGCAGAGTTTTTCGGTTTTTCCAAGATGGCGGCCGACCACGTGACATATGACATCATTAACATATTTTATTCCCCATGGAGAGTTTTTTACAATGAGCCATGTCTCAATTTTTTCTGTTCAGCACTTTTGGAGATTTCGTCGTGCAAAGTTTTGCCGTTTTTCCAAGATGGCGGCCGACCACGTGACTGATGACGTCATCATTAACATATTTTATTCCCCATGTGGAGTTCTTTACAATGAGCCATGTCTCAATTTTTTCTGTTCAGCACTTTTGGCGATATAGTGGTGCAAAGTTTTGCTGTTTTTCCAAGATGGCGGCCGACCACGTGACATATGACGTCATCATTAACATATTTTATTCCCCATGGAGAGTTCTTTACAATGAGCCATGTCTCAATTTTTTCTGTTCAGCACTTTTGGAGATATCGTGGCGCAACGTTTTGCCGTTTTTCCAAGATGGCGACCGAACCACGTGACTGATGACGTCATCATTTACATATTTTATTCCCCATGTGGAGTTCTTTACAATGAGCCATGTCTCAATTTTTTCTGTTCAGTACTTTCGGAGATATAGAGGTGCAACGTTTTTCGGTTTTTCCAAGATGGCGGCCGAACCACGTCACCGATGACGTCATCAATTGGGCACAGTCTATTCCAGGGCAAGACCAATATGTGTGCAAAGTTTGGCGATTCTACGTGCAACGGTGTAGACGCAGTGCTGCAAACAGACAGACAAACAGACAGACAGACAGACAGACAAACAAACGAACAGATCAACATACTTGCCGGAATTTTTTCCGGCAAGTAATGAAAAATCGGTCAGAGACCGAGGACTTGCCGGAATGTACTTTTTTATCGGCCATTTAGGACAAATATGGCGGCCGAACCACGTGACCGATGACGTCATCATTAACATATTTTATTCCCCATGGAGAGTTCTTTACAATGAGCCATACCTCAATTTTTTCTATACAGGACTTTTGGAGATGTGGAGGTGCAGAGTTTTTCGGTTTTTCCAAGATGGCGGCCGACCACGTGACTGATGACGTCATCATTAACATATTTTATTCCCCATGGAGAGTTCTTTACAATGAGCCATGTCTCAATTTTTTCTGTTCAGCACTTTTGGAAATATAGTGGTGCAAAGTTTTGCCGTTTTTCCAAGATGGCGGCCGACCACGTGACTGATGACGTCATCATTAACATATTTTATTCCCCATGCAGAGTTCTTTACAATGAGCCATGTCTCAATTTTTTCTGTTCAGCACTTTTGGAGATATAGTGGTGCAAAGTTTTGCTGTTTTTCCAAGATGGTGGCCGACCACGTGACTGATGACGTCATCATTAACATATTTTATTCCCCATGGAGAGTTCTTTACAATGAGCCATGTCTCAATTTTTTCTGTTCAGTACTTTCGGAGATATAGAGGTGCAAAGTTTTTCGGTTTTTCCAAGATGGCGGCCGAACCACGTCACCGATGACGTCATCAATTGGGCACAGTCTATTCCAGGGCAAGACCAATATGTGTGCAAAGTTTGGCGATTCTACGTGCAACGGTGTAGACGCAGTGCTGCAAACAGACAGACAGACAAACAGACAAACAGATGAAAAATCGGTCAGAGACCGAGGACTTGCCGGAATGTACTTTTTATCGGCCATTTAGAACAAATATGGCGGCCGAACCACGTGACCGATGACGTCATCATTAACATATTTTATTCCCCATGGAGAGTTCTTTGCAATGAGCCATGTCTCAATTTTTTCTATTCAGCACTTTCGGAGATATGGAAGTGCAAGGTTTTTCTGTTTTTCCAAGATGGCGGCCGAACCACGTGACTGATGACGTCATCATTAACATATTTTATTCCCCATGGAAAGTTCTTTACAATGAGCCATGTCTCAATTTTTTCTGTTTGGCACTTTCGGAGATATGGAGGTGCAACGTTTTTCGTTTTTTCCAGGATGGCGGCCGAACCACGTGACCGATGACGTCATCAATTGGGCACAGTCTATTGCAGGTCAAGACAAATACGTGTGCAAAGTTTGGCGATTCTACATGCAACGGTGTAGATGTAGTGCTGCAAACAGGCAGACAAACAGACAGACAAACAGACAAATGAAAAATCGGTCAGAGACCGAGGACTTGCCGGAATGTACATTTTTATCGGCCATTTAGGACAAATATGGCGGCCGAACCACGTGACCGATGATATCATCATTAACATATTTTATTCCCCATGGAGAGTTCTTTACAATGAGCCATGTCTCAATTTTCTCTATTCAGCACTTTCGGAGATATGGAGGTGCAAAGTTTTTCGGTTTTTCCAAGATGGCGGCCGAACCACGTGACTGATGACGTCATCAGTAACATATTTTATTCCCCATGGAGAGTTATTTACAATGAGCCATGTCTCAATTTTTTCTGTTCAGCACTTTCGGAGATATGGAGGTGTAAATTTTTTCGGTTTTTCCAAGATGGCGGCCGAACCACATGACTGATGACGTCATCATTAACATATTTTATTCCCCATGGAGAGTTCTTTACAATGAGCCATGTCTCAATTTTTTCCATTCTGCACTTTTGGAGATATAGTGGTGCAAGGTTTTTGCCGTTTTTCCAAGATGGCGGCCGAACCACGTGACCGATGGCATCATCATTAACATATTTTATTCCCCATGGAGAGTTCTTTACAATGAGCCATGTCTCAATTTTTTCTGTTCAGCACTTTTGGAGATATAGTGGCGCAACGTTTTGCCGTTTTTCCAAGATGGCGACCGAACCACGTGTCTGATGACGTCATCATTTATATATTTTATTCCCCATGGAGAGTTCTTTACAATGAGCCATGTCTCAATTTTTTCTGTTCAGTACTTTCGGAGATATAGAGGTGCAAAGTTTTTCGGTTTTTCCAAGATGGCGGCCGAACCACGTCACCGATGACGTCATCAATTGGGCACAGTCTATTCCAGGGCAAGACCAATATGTGTGCAAAGTTTGGCGATTCTACGTGCAACGGTGTAGACGCAGTGCTGCAAACAGACAGACAGACAGACAAACAGACAAATGAAAAATCGGTCAGAGACCGAGGACTTGCCGGAATGTACTTTTTTATCGGCCATTTAGGACAAATATGGCGGCCGAACCACGTGACCGATGACGTCAGCATTAACATATTTTATTCCCCATGGAGAGTTCTTTACAATGAGCCATGTCTCAATTTTTTCCATTCTGCACTTTTGGAGATATAGTGGTGCAAAGTTTTCCCGTTTTTCCAAGATGGCGGCCGAACCACGTGACCGATGGCATCATCATTAACATATTTTATTCCCCATGGAGAGTTCTTTGCAATGAGCCATGTCTCAATTTTTTCTATTCAGCACTTTCAGAGAAATGGAGGTGCAAAATTTTTCGGTTTTTCCAAGATGGCGGCCGAACCACGTGACATATGACGTCATCATTAACATATTTTATTCCCCATGGAGAGTTCTTTACAATGAGCCATGTCTCAATTTTTTTCTGTTCAGCACTTTTGGAGATATAGTGGTGCAAAGTTTTGCCGTTTTTCCAAGATGGCGACCGACCACGTGACTGATGACGTCATCAATAACATATTTTAAATCCCCATGGTGAGTTATTTACAATGAGCCATGTCTCAATTTTTTCTGTTCAGCACTTTTGGAGATATAGTGGTGCAAAGTTTTGCCGTTTTTCCAAGATGGTGGCCGACCACGTGACATATGACGTCATCATTAACATATTTTATTCCCCATGGAGATTTCTTTACAATGAGCCATGTCTCAATTTTTTCTGTTCAGCACTTTTGGAGATATAGTGGTGCAAAGTTTTGCCGTTTTTCCAAGATGGTGGCCGACCACGTGACATATGACGTCATCATTAACATATTTTATTCCACATGGAGAGTTCTTTACAATGAGCCATGTCTCAATTTTGTCTGTTCAGTACTTTCGGAGATATAGAGGTGCAAAGTTTTTCGGTTTTTCCAAGATGGCGGCCGAACCACGTCACCGATGACGTCATCAATTGGGCACAGTCTATTCCAGGGCAAGACCAATATGTGTGCAAAGTTTGGCGATTCTACGTGCAACGGTGTAGACGCAGTGCTGCAAACAGACAGACAAACAGATGAAAAATCGGTCAGAGACCGAGGACTTGCCGGAATTTACGTTTTTATCGGCCATATAGGACAAATATGGCGGCCGAACCACGTGACCGATGACGTCATCATTAACATATTTTATTCCCCATGGAGAGTTCTTTACAATGAGCCATGTCTCAATTGTTTTCTATTCAGCACTTTTGGAGATATGGAGGTGTTAAGTTTTTCGGTTTTTCCAAATGGCGGCCGAACCATGTGACATATGATGTCATCATTAACATATTTTATTCCCCATGGAGAGTTCTTTACAATGAGCAATGTCTCAATTTTTTCTATTCAGTACTTTCAGAGATATGGAGGTGCACATTTTTCGGTTTTTCCAAGATGGCGGCCGAACCACGTGACATATGACGTCATCATTACCATATTTTATTCCCCATGGAGAGTTCTTTACAATGAGCCATGTCTCAATTTTTTCTGTTC
Organism: Myxine glutinosa; assembly: GCF_964187855.1. Classification (NCBI taxonomy): domain Eukaryota; kingdom Metazoa; phylum Chordata; class Myxini; order Myxiniformes; family Myxinidae; genus Myxine; species Myxine glutinosa. Next base: position 52,842,695 of record NC_136263.1, on the reverse strand, counting down.
AGCACTTTTGGAGATATAGTGGTGCAAAGTTTTGCCGTTTTTCCAAGATGGCGGCCGACCACGTGACATATGACGTCATCATTAACATGTTTTATTCCCCATGGAGAGTTCTTTACAATGAGCCATGTCTCAATTTTTTCTGTTCAGCACTTTTGGAGATATAGTGGTGCAAAATTTTGCCGTTTTTCCAAGATGGCGGCCGACCACGTGACTGATGACGTCATCATTAACATATTTTATTCTCCATGGAGTGTTCTTTACAATGAGCCATGTCTCAATTTTTTCTGTTCAGTACTTTTGGAGACATAGCGGTGCAAAGTTTTGCCGTTTTTCCAAGATGGCGGCCGAACCACGTGACCTATGACGTCATCATTAACATATTTTATTCCCCATGGAGAGTTCTTTACAATGCGCCATGTCTCAATTTTTTCTGTTCAGTACTTTCGGAGATATGGAGGTGCAAAATTTTTCGGTTTTTCCAACATGGCGGCCGAACCACGTGACTGATGACGTCATCATGAACATGTTTTATTCCCCATGGAGAGTTCTTCACAATGAGCCATGTCTCAATTTTTTCTGTTCAGCACTGAGATATCGAGGTGCAAAATTTTTCGGTTTTTCCAAGATGGCGGCCGAACCACGTGACCAATGACGTCATCATTTGGGCACAGTATATTAGAGGGCAAGACAAATACGTGTGCAAAGTTTGGTGATTCTACGTGCAACGGTGTAGACGTAGTGCTGCAAACAGACAAACAGACAGACAGACAGACAAACAGATGAAAAATCGGTCAGAGACCGAGGACTTGCCGGAATGTACTTTTTTATCGGCCATTTAGGACAAATATGGTGGCCGAACCACGTGACCTATGACGTCATCATTAACATATTTTATTCCCCATGGAGAGTTCTTTACAATGAGCCATGTCTCAATTTTTTCCATTCTGCACTTTTGGAGATATAGTGGTGCAAAGTTTTCCCGTTTTTCCAAGATGGCGGCCGAACCACGTGACCGATGGCATCATCATTAACATATTTTATTCCCCATGGAGAGTTCTTTACAATGAGCCATGTCTCAATTTTTTCTATTCAGCACTTTCAGAGAAATGGAGGTGCAAAATTTTTCGGTTTTTCCAAGATGGCGGCCGAACCACGTGACATATGACATCATCATTAACATATTTTATTCCCCATGGAGAGTTCTTTACAATGAGCAATGTCTCAATTTTTTCTCTTCAGCACTTTTGGAGATATAGTGGTGCAAAGTTTTGCCGTTTTCCAAGATGGCGGCCGACCACGTGACTTATGACGTCATCATTAACATATTTTATTCCCCATGGAGCGTTCTTTACAATGAGCCATGTCTCAATTTTTTCTGTTCAGCACTTTTGGAGATATCGTGGTGCAAAGTTTTGCCGTTTTTCCAAGATGGCGGCCGACCACGTGACTGATGACGTCATCATTAACATATTTTATTCCCCATGGAGAGTTCTTTACAATGAGCCATGTCTCAATTTTTTCTGTTCAGGACTTTCGGAGATATGGAGGTGCAAAAATTTTCGGCTTTTCCAAGATGGCGGCCGAACCACGTGACATATGACGTCATCATAAACATATTTTATTCCACATGGAGAGTTCTTTACAATGAGCCATGTCTCAATTTTTTCTGTTCAGCACTTTCGGAGATATAGCGGTGCAATGTTTTTCGGTTTTTCCAAGATGGCGGCCGAACCACGTGACTGATGACGTCATCATTAACACGTTTTATTCCCCATGGAGAGTTCTTTACAATGAGCCATGTCTCAATTTCTTCTGTTCAGTACTTTCGGAGATATAGAGGTGCAAAGTTTTTCGGTTTTTCCAAGATGGCGGCCGAACCACGTCACCGATGACGTCATCAATTGGGCACAGTCTATTCCAGGGCAAGACCAATATGTGTGCAAAGTTTGGCGATTCTACGTGCAACGGTGTAGACGCAGTGCTGCAAACAGACAGACAGACAAACAGACAGACAGACAAACAGACAGATGAAAAATCGGTCAGAGACCGAGGACTTGCCGGAATGTACTTTTTTATCGGCCATTTTGGACAAATATGGTGGACGAACCATGTGACCGATGACATCATCATTGTTTGTTTTCTAAACTAATTTATTCCTTGATGATGCTCAAGATATTTCATCTTGATCGGATGAAGTTTTGTACTTGTCGAATTATGACGTCATAATGGAGGCATCAATGACATCATCATTAACATATTTTATTCCCCATGGAGAGTTCTTTACAATGAGCCATGTCTCAATTTTTTCTGTTCAGGACTTTCGGAGATATGGAGGTGCAAAAATTTTCGGTTTTTCCAAGATGGCGGCCGAACCACGTGACTGATGACGTCATCATTAACATATTTTATTCCCCATGGAGAGTTCTTTACAATGAGCCATGTCTCAATTTTTTCTGTTCAGGACTTTCGGAGATATGGAGGTGCAAAAATTTTCGTTTTTTCCAAGATGGCGGCCGAACCACGTGACCGATGACGTCATCATTAACATATTTTATTCCACATGGAGAGTTCTTTACAATGAGCCATGTCTCAATTTTTTCTGTTCAGCACTTTGAGATATTGAGGTGCAAAATTTTTCGGTTTTTCCAAGATGGCGGCCGAACCACGTGACCGATGACGTCATCATTTGGGCACAGTATATTAGAGGGCAAGACAAATACGTGTGCAAAGTTTGGTGATTCTACGTGCAACGGTGTAGACGTAGTGCTGCAAACAGACAAACAGACAAACAGACAAACAGACAAACAGACAAACAAACGAACAGATCAACATACTTGCCGGAATCTCTTCCGGCAAGTAACAAACGAACAGATCAACATACTTGCCGGAAAATTCTTTCCGGCAAGTAATGAAAAATCAGTCAGAGACCGAGGACTTGCCGGAATGTCCTTTTTTATTGGCCATTTAGGACAAATATGGCGGCCAAACCACGTGACCGATGACGTCATCATTAACATATTTTATTCCCCATGGAGAGTTCTTTTCAATGAGCCATGTCTCAATTTTTTCTGTTCAGCACTTTCTGAGATGTGGAGGTTTCGGTTTTTCCAAGATGGCGGCCGAACCACCTGACATATGACGTCATCATTAACAAATTTTATTCCCCATGGAGAGGTCTTTACAATGAGCCATGTCTCAATTTTTTCTGTTCAGCACTTTTGGAGATATAGTGGTGCAAAGTTTTGCCGTTTTTCCAAGATGGCGGCCGACCACGTGACATATGACATCATCATTAACATATTTTATTCCCCATGGAGAGTTCTTTACAATGAGCCATGTCTCAATTTTTTCTGTTCAGCACTTTTGGAGATTTCGTGGTACAAAGTTTTGCCGTTTTTCCAAGATGGCGGCCGACCACGTGACTGATGACGTCATCATTAACATATTTTATTCCCCATGGAGAGTTCTTTACAATGAGCCATGTCTCAATTTTTTCTGTTCAGCACTTTTGGAGATATAGTGGTGCAAAGTTTTTCGGTTTTTCCAAGATGGCGGCCGAACCACGTGACCTATGATGTCATCATTAACATATTTTATTCCCCATGGAGAGTTCTTTACAATGAGCCATGTCTCAATTTTTTCTATTAAGCACTTTCGGAGATGTGGAGGTGCAAATTTTTTCAGGTTTTCCAAGATGGCGGCCGAACCACGTTACCGATGACGTCATCATGAACATAATTTATTCCACATGGAGAGTTCTTTACAATGAGCCATGTCTCAATTTTTTCTATTCAGCACTTTCGGAGATATGGAGGTGCAAAGTTTTTCGGTTTTTCCAAGATGGCGGCCGAATCACGTGACCGATGACGTCATCATTTTGGCACAGTATATTAGAGGGCAAGACAAATACGTGTGCAAAGTTTGGTGAGTCTACGTGCAACGGTGTAGACGTAGTGCTGCAAACAGACAAACAGACAGATGAAAAATCGGTCAGAGACCGAGGACTTGCCGGAATGTACTTTTTTATCGGCCATTTAGGACAAATATGGTGGCCGAACCACGTGACCGATGACGTCATCATTAACATATTTTATTCCCCATGGAGAGTTCTTTACAATGAGCCATGCCTCAATTTTTTATATTCAGGACTTTTGGAGATGTGGAGGTGCAGTTTTTCGGTTTTTCCAAGATGGCGGCCAAACCACGTGACCGATGACATCATCATTAACATATTTTATTCCCCATGGAGAGTTCTTTACAATGAGCCTTGTCTCAATTTTTTCTATTCAGCACTTTCGGAGATATGGAGGTGCTAGGTTTTTCGGTTTTTCCAAGATGGCGGCCGACCACGTGACTGATGACGTCATCATTAACATATTTTATTCCCCATGGAGAGTTCTTTACAATGAGCCATGTCTCATTTTTTTCTGTTCAGCACTTTTGGAGATATAGTGGCGCAACGTTTTGCCGTTTTTCCAAGATGGCGACCGAACCACGTGACTGATGACGTCATCATTTACATATTTTATTCCCCATGGAGAGTTCTTTACAATGAGCCATGTCTCAATTTTTTCTGTTCAGTACTTTCGGAGATATGGAGGTGCAAAGTTTTTCGGTTTTTCCAAGATGGCGGCCGAACCACGTCACCGATGACGTCATCAATTGGGCACAGTCTATTCCAGGGCAAGACCAATATGTGTGCAAAGTTTGGCGATTCTACGTGCAACGGTGTAGACGCAGTGCTGCAAACAGACAAACAGACAGACAAACAGACAGACAGACAAACAGATGAAAAATCGGTCAGAGACCGAGGACTTGCCGGAATGTACTTTTTTATCGGCCATTTAGGACAAATATGGCGGCCGAACCACGTGACCGATGACGTCATCATTAACATATATTATTCCCCATGGAGAGTTCTTTACAATGAGCCATGTCTCAATTTTTTCTGTTCAGCACTTTTGGAGATATAGTGGTGCAAAGTTTTGCCGTTTTTCCAAGATGGCGGCCGACCACGTGACTGATGACGTCATCATTAACATGTTTTATTCCCCATGGAGAGTTCTTTACAATGAGCCATGTCTCAATTTTTTCTATTCAGCACTTTTGGAGATATAGTGGTGCAATATTTTTCGGTTTTTCCAAGATGGCGGCCGAACCACGTGGCTGATGACGTCATCATTAACATATTTTATTCCCCATGGGGAGTTCTTTACAATGAGCCATGTCTCAATTTTTTCTGTTCAGCACTTTTGGAGATATAGTGGCGCAACGTTTTGCCGTTTTTCCAAGATGGCTGCCGAACCACGTGACTGCTGACATCATCATTAACATGTTTTATTCCCCATGGAGAGTTCTTTACAATGAGCCATGTCTCAATTTTTTCTGTTCAGTACTTTTGGAGATATAGTGGTGCAAATTTTTTCGGTTTTTCCAAGATGGCGGCCGAACCACGTGGCTGATGACGTCATCATTAACATTTTATTCCCCATGGGGAGTTCTTTACAATGAGCCATGTCTTAATTTTTTCTGTTCAGCACTTTTGGAGATATAGTGGTGCAAAGTTTTGCCGTTTTTCCAAGATGGCGGCCGACCACGTGACTGATGACATCATCATTAACATATTTTATTCCCCATGGGGAGTTCTTTACAATGAGCCATGTCTCAATTTTTTATATTCAGCACTTTTGGAGATATAGTGGTGCAAATTTTTGCCGTTTTTCCAAGATGGCGGCCGACCACGTGACATATGACGTCATTATTAACATATTTTATTCCCCATGGAGAGTTCTTTACAATGAGCCATGTCTCAATTTTTTCTGTTCAGCACTTTTGGAGATATAGTGGTGCAAAGTTTTGCCGTTTTTCCAAGATGGCGGCCGACCACGTGACTGATGACATCATCATTAACATATTTTATTCCCCATGGAGAGTTCTTTACAATGAGCCATGTCTCAATTTTTTCTGTTCAGTACTTTCAGAGATATGGAGGTGCAACATTTTTCGGGTTTTTCCAAGATGGCGGCCGAACCACGTGACATATGACGTCATCATAAACATATTTTATTCCCCATGGAGAGTTCTTTACAATGAGCCATGTCTCAATTTTTTCTGTTCAGTACTTTCGGAGATATAGAGGTGCAAAGTTTTTCGGTTTTTCCAAGATGGCGGCCGAACCACGTCACCGATGACGTCATCAATTGGGCACAGTCTATTCCAGGGCAAGACCAATATGTGTGCAAAGTTTGGCGATTCTACGTGCAATGGTGTAGACGCAGTGCTGCAAACAGACAGACAGACAAACAGACAGACAGACAAACAGACAAACGAACAGATCAACATACTTGCCGAAAAAATTTTTCCGGCAAGTAATGAAAAATCGGTCAGAGACCGAGGACTTGCCGGAATTTACTTTTTTATCGGCCATTTCGGACAAATATGGCGGTCGAACCATGTGACCGATGACATCATCATGAACATATTTTATTCCCCATGGAGAGTTCTTTACAATGAGCCATGTCTCAATTTTTTCTATTCAGCACTTCCGTAGGTATGGAGGTGCAAAAATTTTCGGTTTTTACAAGATGGCGGCCGAACCACGTGACTGATGACGTCATCATTAACATATTTTATTCCCCATGGAGAGTTCTTTACAATGAGCCATGTCTCAATTTTTTCTGTTCAGCACTTTTGGAGATATCGTGGTGCAAAGTTTTGCCGTTTTTCCAAGATGGCGGCCGACCACGTGACTGATGACGTCATCATTAACATATTTTATTCCCCATGGAGAGTTCTTTACAATGAGCCATGTCTCAATTTTTTCTGTTCAGGACTTTCGGAGATATGGAGGTGCAAAATTTTTCGGTTTTTCCAAGATGGCGGCCGAACCACGTGACTGATGACGTCATCATTAACACATTTTATTCCCCATGGAGAGTTCTTTACAATGAGCCATGTCTCAATTTTTTCTGTTCAGGACTTTCGGAGATATGGAGGTGCAAAAATTTTCGTTTTTCCCAAGATGGCGGCCGAACCGCGTGACCGATGACGTCATCATTAACATATATTATTCCCCATGGAGAGTTCTTTACAATGAGTCATCTCTCAATTGTTTCTATTCAGCACTTTCGGAGATATGGAGGTGCTAGGTTTTTCCAAGATGGCGGCCGAACCACGTGACATATGACGTCATCATTAACATATTTTATTCCCCATGGAGAGTTCTTTACAATGAGCAATGTCTCAATTTTTTCTGTTCAGCACTTTTGGAGATATAGTGGTGCAAAGTTTTGCCGTTTTTCCAAGATGGCGGCCGACCACGTGACATATGACGTCATCATTAACATATTTTATTCCCCATGGAGAGTTCTTTACAATGAGCCATGTCTCAATTTTTTCTGTTCAGCACTTTTGGAGATATCGTGGTGCAAAGTTTTGCCGTTTTTCCAAGATGGCGGCCGACCACGTGACTGATGACGTCATCATTAACATATTTTATTCCCCATGGAGAGTTCTTTACAATGAGCCATGTCTCAATTTTTTCTGTTCAGGACTTTTGGAGATATGGAGGTGCAAAATTTTTCGGTTTTTCCAAGATGGCGGCCGAACCACGTGACCGATGACGTCATCATTTGGGCACAGTATATTAGAGGGCGAGACAAATACGTGTGCAAAGTTTGGTGATTCTACGTGCAACGGTGTAGACGTAGTGCTGCAAACAGACAAACAGACAGACAGACAGACAAACAGATGAAAAATCGGTCAGAGACCGAGGACTTGCCGGAATTTACTTTTTTATCGGCCATTTCGGACAAATATGGCGGTCGAACCATGTGACCGATGACATCATCATGAACATATTTTATTCCCCATGGAGAGTTCTTTACAATGAGCCATGTCTCAATTTTTTCTATTCAGCACTTCCGTAGGTATGGAGGTGCAAAAATTTTCGGTTTTTACAAGATGGCGGCCGAACCACGTGACTGATGACGTCATCATTAACATATTTTATTCCCCATGGAGAGTTCTTTACAATGAGCCATGTCTCAATTTTTTCTGTTCAGCACTTTTGGAGATATCGTGGTGCAAAGTTTTGCCGTTTTTCCAAGATGGCGGCCGACCACGTGACTGATGACGTCATCATTAACATATTTTATTCCCCATGGAGAGTTCTTTACAATGAGCCATGTCTCAATTTTTTCTGTTCAGGACTTTCGGAGATATGGAGGTGCAAAATTTTTCGGTTTTTCCAAGATGGCGGCCGAACCACGTGACTGATGACGTCATCATTAACACATTTTATTCCCCATGGAGAGTTCTTTACAATGAGCCATGTCTCAATTTTTTCTGTTCAGGACTTTCGGAGATATGGAGGTGCAAAAATTTTCGTTTTTCCCAAGATGGCGGCCGAACCACGTGACCGATGACGTCATCATTAACATATATTATTCCCCATGGAGAGTTCTTTACAATGAGTCATCTCTCAATTGTTTCTATTCAGCACTTTCGGAGATATGGAGGTGCTAGGTTTTTCCAAGATGGCGGCCGAACCACGTGACATATGACGTCATCATTAACATATTTTATTCCCCATGGAGTTCTTTACAATGAGCAATGTCTCAATTTTTTCTGTTCAGCACTTTTGGAGATATAGTGGTGCAAAGTTTTGCCGTTTTTCCAAGATGGCGGCCGACCACGTGACATATGACGTCATCATTAACATATTTTATTCCCCATGGAGAGTTCTTTACAATGAGCCATGTCTCAATTTTTTCTGTTCAGCACTTTTGGAGATATCGTGGTGCAAAGTTTTGCCGTTTTTCCAAGATGGCGGCCGACCACGTGACTGATGACGTCATCATTAACATATTTTATTCCCCATGGAGAGTTCTTTACAATGAGCCATGTCTCAATTTTTTCTGTTCAGGACTTTTGGAGATATGGAGGTGCAAAATTTTTCGGTTTTTCCAAGATGGCGGCCGAACCACGTGACCGATGACGTCATCATTTGGGCACAGTATATTAGAGGGCGAGACAAATACGTGTGCAAAGTTTGGTGATTCTACGTGCAACGGTGTAGACGTAGTGCTGCAAACAGACAAACAGACAGACAGACAGACAAACAGACAAACGAACAGATCAACATACTTGCCGGAAAATTTTTTCCGGCAAGTAACAAACGAACAGATCAACATACTTGCCGGAAAATTTTTTCCGGCAAGTAATGAAAAATCGGTCAGAGACCGAGGACTTGCCGGAATGTACTTTTTTATCGGCCATTTAGGACAAATATGGCGGCCGAACCACGTGACCGATGACGTCATCATTAACATATTTTATGCCCCATGGAGAATTCTTTACAATGAGCCATGTCTCAATTTTTTCTATTCAGCACTTTTGGACACAAAGAGGTGCTAAGTTTTTCGGTTTTTTCAAGATGGCGGCCGAACCACGTGACCGATGACATCATCATTAACATATTTTATTCCCCATGGAGAGTTCTTTACAATGAGCCTTGTCTCAATTTTTTCTATTCAGCACTTTCGGAGATATGGAGGTGCTAGGTTTTTCGGTTTTTCCAAGATGGCGGCCGACCACGTGACTGATGACGTCATCATTAACATATTTTATTCCCCATGGAGAGTTCTTTACAATGAGCCATGTCTCATTTTTTTCTGTTCAGCACTTTTGGAGATATAGTGGCGCAACGTTTTGCCGTTTTTCCAAGATGGCGACCGAACCACGTGACTGATGACGTCATCATTTACATATTTTATTCCCCATGGAGAGTTCTTTACAATGAGCCATGTCTCAATTTTTTCTGTTCAGTACTTTCGGAGATATGGAGGTGCAAAGTTTTTCGGTTTTTCCAAGATGGCGGCCGAACCACGTCACCGATGACGTCATCAATTGGGCACAGTCTATTCCAGGGCAAGACCAATATGTGTGCAAAGTTTGGCGATTCTACGTGCAACGGTGTAGACGCAGTGCTGCAAACAGACAAACAGACAGACAAACAGACAGACAGACAAACAGATGAAAAATCGGTCAGAGACCGAGGACTTGCCGGAATGTACTTTTTTATCGGCCATTTAGGACAAATATGGCGGCCGAACCACGTGACCGATGACGTCATCATTAACATATATTATTCCCCATGGAGAGTTCTTTACAATGAGCCATGTCTCAATTTTTTCTGTTCAGCACTTTTGGAGATATAGTGGTGCAAAGTTTTGCCGTTTTTCCAAGATGGCGGCCGACCACGTGACTGATGACGTCATCATTAACATGTTTTATTCCCCATGGAGAGTTCTTTACAATGAGCCATGTCTCAATTTTTTCTATTCAGCACTTTTGGAGATATAGTGGTGCAATATTTTTCGGTTTTTCCAAGATGGCGGCCGAACCACGTGGCTGATGACGTCATCATTAACATATTTTATTCCCCATGGGGAGTTCTTTACAATGAGCCATGTCTCAATTTTTTCTGTTCAGCACTTTTGGAGATATAGTGGCGCAACGTTTTGCCGTTTTTCCAAGATGGCTGCCGAACCACGTGACTGCTGACATCATCATTAACATGTTTTATTCCCCATGGAGAGTTCTTTACAATGAGCCATGTCTCAATTTTTTCTGTTCAGTACTTTTGGAGATATAGTGGTGCAAATTTTTTCGGTTTTTCCAAGATGGCGGCCGAACCACGTGGCTGATGACGTCATCATTAACATTTTATTCCCCATGGGGAGTTCTTTACAATGAGCCATGTCTTAATTTTTTCTGTTCAGCACTTTTGGAGATATAGTGGTGCAAAGTTTTGCCGTTTTTCCAAGATGGCGGCCGACCACGTGACTGATGACATCATCATTAACATATTTTATTCCCCATGGGGAGTTCTTTACAATGAGCCATGTCTCAATTTTTTATATTCAGCACTTTTGGAGATATAGTGGTGCAAATTTTTGCCGTTTTTCCAAGATGGCGGCCGACCACGTGACATATGACGTCATTATTAACATATTTTATTCCCCATGGAGAGTTCTTTACAATGAGCCATGTCTCAATTTTTTCTGTTCAGCACTTTTGGAGATATAGTGGTGCAAAGTTTTGCCGTTTTTCCAAGATGGCGGCCGACCACGTGACTGATGACATCATCATTAACATATTTTATTCCCCATGGAGAGTTCTTTACAATGAGCCATGTCTCAATTTTTTCTGTTCAGTACTTTCAGAGATATGGAGGTGCAACATTTTTCGGGTTTTTCCAAGATGGCGGCCGAACCACGTGACATATGACGTCATCATAAACATATTTTATTCCCCATGGAGAGTTCTTTACAATGAGCCATGTCTCAATTTTTTCTGTTCAGTACTTTCGGAGATATAGAGGTGCAAAGTTTTTCGGTTTTTCCAAGATGGCGGCCGAACCACGTCACCGATGACGTCATCAATTGGGCACAGTCTATTCCAGGGCAAGACCAATATGTGTGCAAAGTTTGGCGATTCTACGTGCAATGGTGTAGACGCAGTGCTGCAAACAGACAGACAGACAAACAGACAGACAGACAAACAGACAAACGAACAGATCAACATACTTGCCGAAAAAATTTTTCCGGCAAGTAATGAAAAATCGGTCAGAGACCGAGGACTTGCCGGAATGTACTTTTTTATCGGCCATTTTGGACAAATATGGTGGACGAACCATGTGACCGATGACATCATCATTGTTTGTTTTCTAAACTAATTTATTCCTTGATGATGCTCAAGATATTTCATCTTGATCGGATGAAGTTTTGTACTTGTCGAATTATGACGTCATAATGGAGGCATCAATGACATCATCATTAACATATTTTATTCCCCATGGAGAGTTCTTTACAATGAGCCATGTCTCAATTTTTTCTGTTCAGGACTTTCGGAGATATGGAGGTGCAAAAATTTTCGGTTTTTCCAAGATGGCGGCCGAACCACGTGACTGATGACGTCATCATTAACATATTTTATTCCCCATGGAGAGTTCTTTACAATGAGCCATGTCTCAATTTTTTCTGTTCAGGACTTTCGGAGATATGGAGGTGCAAAAATTTTCGTTTTTTCCAAGATGGCGGCCGAACCACGTGACCGATGACGTCATCATTAACATATTTTATTCCCCATGGAGAGTTCTTTACAATGAGCCATGTCTCAATTTTTTCTGTTCAGCACTTTGAGATATTGAGGTGCAAAATTTTTCGGTTTTTCCAAGATGGCGGCCGAACCACGTGACCGATGACGTCATCATTTGGGCACAGTATATTAGAGGGCAAGACAAATACGTGTGCAAAGTTTGGTGATTCTACGTGCAACGGTGTAGACGTAGTGCTGCAAACAGACAAACAGACAAACAGACAAACAGACAAACAGACAAACAAACGAACAGATCAACATACTTGCCGGAATCTCTTCCGGCAAGTAACAAACGAACAGATCAACATACTTGCCGGAAAATTCTTTCCGGCAAGTAATGAAAAATCAGTCAGAGACCGAGGACTTGCCGGAATGTCCTTTTTTATTGGCCATTTAGGACAAATATGGCGGCCAAACCACGTGACCGATGACGTCATCATTAACATATTTTATTCCCCATGGAGAGTTCTTTTCAATGAGCCATGTCTCAATTTTTTCTGTTCAGCACTTTCTGAGATGTGGAGGTTTCGGTTTTTCCAAGATGGCGGCCGAACCACCTGACATATGACGTCATCATTAACAAATTTTATTCCCCATGGAGAGGTCTTTACAATGAGCCATGTCTCAATTTTTTCTGTTCAGCACTTTTGGAGATATAGTGGTGCAAAGTTTTGCCGTTTTTCCAAGATGGCGGCCGACCACGTGACATATGACATCATCATTAACATATTTTATTCCCCATGGAGAGTTCTTTACAATGAGCCATGTCTCAATTTTTTCTGTTCAGCACTTTTGGAGATTTCGTGGTACAAAGTTTTGCCGTTTTTCCAAGATGGCGGCCGACCACGTGACTGATGACGTCATCATTAACATATTTTATTCCCCATGGAGAGTTCTTTACAATGAGCCATGTCTCAATTTTTTCTGTTCAGCACTTTTGGAGATATAGTGGTGCAAAGTTTTTCGGTTTTTCCAAGATGGCGGCCGAACCACGTGACCTATGATGTCATCATTAACATATTTTATTCCCCATGGAGAGTTCTTTACAATGAGCCATGTCTCAATTTTTTCTATTAAGCACTTTCGGAGATGTGGAGGTGCAAATTTTTTCAGGTTTTCCAAGATGGCGGCCGAACCACGTTACCGATGACGTCATCATGAACATAATTTATTCCACATGGAGAGTTCTTTACAATGAGCCATGTCTCAATTTTTTCTATTCAGCACTTTCGGAGATATGGAGGTGCAAAGTTTTTCGGTTTTTCCAAGATGGCGGCCGAATCACGTGACCGATGACGTCATCATTTTGGCACAGTATATTAGAGGGCAAGACAAATACGTGTGCAAAGTTTGGTGAGTCTACGTGCAACGGTGTAGACGTAGTGCTGCAAACAGACAAACAGACAGATGAAAAATCGGTCAGAGACCGAGGACTTGCCGGAATGTACTTTTTTATCGGCCATTTAGGACAAATATGGTGGCCGAACCACGTGACCGATGACGTCATCATTAACATATTTTATTCCCCATGGAGAGTTCTTTACAATGAGCCATGCCTCAATTTTTTATATTCAGGACTTTTGGAGATGTGGAGGTGCAGTTTTTCGGTTTTTCCAAGATGGCGGCCAAACCACGTGACCGATGACATCATCATTAACATATTTTATTCCCCATGGAGAGTTCTTTACAATGAGCCTTGTCTCAATTTTTTCTATTCAGCACTTTCGGAGATATGGAGGTGCTAGGTTTTTCGGTTTTTCCAAGATGGCGGCCGACCACGTGACTGATGACGTCATCATTAACATATTTTATTCCCCATGGAGAGTTCTTTACAATGAGCCATGTCTCATTTTTTTCTGTTCAGCACTTTTGGAGATATAGTGGCGCAACGTTTTGCCGTTTTTCCAAGATGGCGACCGAACCACGTGACTGATGACGTCATCATTTACATATTTTATTCCCCATGGAGAGTTCTTTACAATGAGCCATGTCTCAATTTTTTCTGTTCAGTACTTTCGGAGATATGGAGGTGCAAAGTTTTTCGGTTTTTCCAAGATGGCGGCCGAACCACGTCACCGATGACGTCATCAATTGGGCACAGTCTATTCCAGGGCAAGACCAATATGTGTGCAAAGTTTGGCGATTCTACGTGCAACGGTGTAGACGCAGTGCTGCAAACAGACAAACAGACAGACAAACAGACAGACAGACAAACAGATGAAAAATCGGTCAGAGACCGAGGACTTGCCGGAATGTACTTTTTTATCGGCCATTTAGGACAAATATGGCGGCCGAACCACGTGACCGATGACGTCATCATTAACATATATTATTCCCCATGGAGAGTTCTTTACAATGAGCCATGTCTCAATTTTTTCTGTTCAGCACTTTTGGAGATATAGTGGTGCAAAGTTTTGCCGTTTTTCCAAGATGGCGGCCGACCACGTGACTGATGACGTCATCATTAACATGTTTTATTCCCCATGGAGAGTTCTTTACAATGAGCCATGTCTCAATTTTTTCTATTCAGCACTTTTGGAGATATAGTGGTGCAATATTTTTCGGTTTTTCCAAGATGGCGGCCGAACCACGTGGCTGATGACGTCATCATTAACATATTTTATTCCCCATGGGGAGTTCTTTACAATGAGCCATGTCTCAATTTTTTCTGTTCAGCACTTTTGGAGATATAGTGGCGCAACGTTTTGCCGTTTTTCCAAGATGGCTGCCGAACCACGTGACTGCTGACATCATCATTAACATGTTTTATTCCCCATGGAGAGTTCTTTACAATGAGCCATGTCTCAATTTTTTCTGTTCAGTACTTTTGGAGATATAGTGGTGCAAATTTTTTCGGTTTTTCCAAGATGGCGGCCGAACCACGTGGCTGATGACGTCATCATTAACATTTTATTCCCCATGGGGAGTTCTTTACAATGAGCCATGTCTTAATTTTTTCTGTTCAGCACTTTTGGAGATATAGTGGTGCAAAGTTTTGCCGTTTTTCCAAGATGGCGGCCGACCACGTGACTGATGACATCATCATTAACATATTTTATTCCCCATGGGGAGTTCTTTACAATGAGCCATGTCTCAATTTTTTATATTCAGCACTTTTGGAGATATAGTGGTGCAAATTTTTGCCGTTTTTCCAAGATGGCGGCCGACCACGTGACATATGACGTCATTATTAACATATTTTATTCCCCATGGAGAGTTCTTTACAATGAGCCATGTCTCAATTTTTTCTGTTCAGCACTTTTGGAGATATAGTGGTGCAAAGTTTTGCCGTTTTTCCAAGATGGCGGCCGACCACGTGACTGATGACATCATCATTAACATATTTTATTCCCCATGGAGAGTTCTTTACAATGAGCCATGTCTCAATTTTTTCTGTTCAGTACTTTCGGAGATATAGAGGTGCAAAGTTTTTCGGTTTTTCCAAGATGGCGGCCGAACCACGTCACCGATGACGTCATCAATTGGGCACAGTCTATTCCAGGGCAAGACCAATATGTGTGCAAAGTTTGGCGATTCTACGTGCAATGGTGTAGACGCAGTGCTGCAAACAGACAGACAGACAAACAGACAGACAGACAAACAGACAAACGAACAGATCAACATACTTGCCGAAAAAATTTTTCCGGCAAGTAACAAACAGACCAACAAACGAACAGATCAACATACTTGCCGGAATCTCTTCCGGCAAGTAATGAAAAATCGGTCAGAGACCGAGGACTTGCCGGGTTGTACTTTTTATCGGCCATTTAGGACAAATATGGCGGCCGTAACACGTGAACGATGACGTTATCATAAACATATTTTATTCCCCATGGAGAGTTCTTTTCAATGAGCCATGTCTCAATTTTTTCTATTCAGCACTTTCGGAGATGTGGAGGTGCAAAGTTTTTCGGTTTTTCCAAGATGGCGGCCGAACCACGTGACCGATGACGTCATCATTAACATATTTTATTCCACATGGAGATTTCTTTACAATGAGCCATGTCTCAATTTTTTCTATTCAGCACTTTCAGAGATGTGGAGGTGCAAAAAATTTCGGTTTTTCCAAGATGGCGGCCGAACCACGTGACATATGACGTCATCATTAACATATTTTATTCCCCATGGAGAGTTCTTTACAATGAGAGCCATGTCTCAATTTTTTCTGTTCAGCACTTTTGGAGATATCGTGGTGCAAAGTTTTGCCGTTTTTCCAAGATGGCGGCCGACCACGTGACTGATGACGTCATCATTAACATATTTTATTCCCCATGGAGAGTTCTTTACAATGAGCCATGTCTCAATTTTTTCTGTTGAGGACTTTCGGAGATATGGAGGTGCAAAAATTTTCGGTTTTTCCAAGATGGCGGCCGAACCACGTGACTGATGACGTCATCATTAACATATTTTATTCCCCATGGAGAGTTCTTTACAATGAGCCATGTCTCAATTTTTTCTGTTCAGGACTTTCGGAGATATGGAGGTGCAAAAATTTTCGTTTTTTCCAAGATGGCGGCCGAACCACGTGACCGATGACGTCATCATTAACATATTTTATTCCCCATGGAGTTCTTTACAATGAGGCATGTCTCAATTTTTTCTGTTCAGCACTTTGAGATATCGAGGTGCAAAATTTTTCGGTTTTTCCAAGATGGCGGCCGAACCACGTGACCGATGACGTCATCATTTGGGCACAGTCTATTCCCGGGCTAGACCAATATGTGTGCAAAGTTTGGCGATTCTACGTGCAACGGTGTAGACGCAGTGCTGCAAACAGACAGACAAACAGACAGACAAACAGATGAAAAATCGGTCAGAGACCGAGGACTTGCCGGAATGTACTTTTTTATCGGCCATTTAGGACAAATATGGCGGCCGAACCACGTGACTGATGACGTCATCATTACCATATTTTATTCCCCATGGAGAGTTCTTTACAATGAGCCATGTCCCAATTTTTTCTATTCAGCACATTCAGAGATATGGAGGTGCAAAATTTTTAGGTTTTTCCAAGATGGCGGCCGAACCACGTGACATATGACATCATCATTAAATTTTATTACCCATGGAGAGTTCTTTACAATGAGCCATGTCTCAATTTTTTCTGTTCAGCACTTTTGGAGATATAGCGGTGCAAAGTTTTGCCGTTTTTCCAAGATGGCGGCCGACCACGTGACATATGACGTCATCATTAACATATTTTATTCCCCATGGAGAGTTCTTTACAATGAGCCATGTCTCAATTTTTTCTGTTCAGCACTTTTGGAGATATAGTGGCGCAACGTTTTGCCGTTTTTCCAAGATGGCGACCGAACCACGTGACTGATGACGTCATCATTAACATATTTTATTCCCCATGGAGAGTTCTTTACAATGAGCCATGTCTCAATTTTTTCTGTTCAGTACTTTCGGAGATATAGAGGTGCAAAGTTTTTCGGTTTTTCCAAGATGGCGGCCGAACCACGTCACCGATGACGTCATCAATTGGGCACAGTCTATTCCAGGGCAAGACCAATATGTGTGCAAAGTTTGGCGATTCTACATGCAACGGTGTAGACGCAGTGCTGCAAACAGACAGACAAACAGATGAAAAATCGGTCAGAGACCGAGGACTTGCCGGAATGTACTTTTTTATCGGCCATTTAGGACAAATATGGCGGCCAAACCACGTGACCGATGAAGTCATCATTACTTGTTTTCTAAACTAATTTATTCCTTGATGATGCTCAAGAAATTTCATCTTGATCGGATGAAGTTTTGTACTTGGCGAATTATGACGTCATAATGGAGGAACCTATGACATCATCATTAACATATTTTATTCCCCATGGAGAGTTCTTTACAATGAGTCATGTCTCAATTTTTTCTATTCAGGACGTTTGGAGATGTGGAGGTGCAGAGTTTTTCGGTTTTTCCAAGATGGCGGCCGAACCACGTGACTGATGACGTCATCATTAACATATTTTATTCCCCATGGAGAGTTCTTTACAATGAGCCATGTCTCAATTTTTTCTGTTCAGCACTTTTGGAGATATAGTGGTGCAAAGTTTTGCCGTTTTTCCAAGATGGCGGCCGACCACGTGACATATGACATCATCGTTAACATATTTTATTCCCCATGGAGAGTTCTTTACAATGAGCCATGTCTCAATTTTTTCTGTTCAGGACTTTTGGAGATTTCGTGGTGCAAAGTTTTGCCGTTTTTCCAAGATGGCGGCCGACCACGTGACTGATGACGTCATCATTAACATATTTTATTCCCCATGGAGAGTTCTTTACAATGAGCCATGTCTCAATTTTTTCTGTTCAGCACTTTTGGAGATATAGTGGTGCAAAGTTTTGCCGTTTTTCCAAGATGGCGGCCAACCACGTGACATATGACGTCATCATTAACATATTTTATTCCCCATGGAGAGTTCTTTACAATGAGCCATGTCTCAATTTTTTCTGTTCAGCACGTTTGGAGATATAGTGGCGCAACGTTTTGCCGTTTTTCCAAGATGGCGACCGAACCACGTGACTGATGACGTCATCATTTACATATTTTATTCCCCATGGAGAGTTCTTTACAATGAGCCATGTCTCAATTTTTTCTGTTCAGTACTTTCGGAGATATAGAGGTGCAAAGTTTTTCGGTTTTTCCAAGATGGCGGCCGAACCACGTCACCGATGACGTCATCAATTGGGCACAGTCTATTCCAGGGCAAGACCAATATGTGTGCAAAGTTTGGCGATTCTACGTGCAACGGTGTAGACGCAGTGCTGCAAACAGACAGACAAACAGACAGACAGACAGACAGACAGACAAACAAACGAACAGATCAACATACTTGCCGGAAAATTTTTCCGGCAAGTAACAAATCAGAGACCGAGGACTTGCCGGAATGTACTTTTTTATCGGCCATTTAGGACAAATATGGCGGCTGAACCACGTGACCGATGACGTCATAATTAACATATTTTATTCCCCATGGAGAGTTCTTTACAATGAGCCATGTCTCAATTTTTTCTGTTCAGCACTTTTGGAAATATAGTGGTGCAAAGTTTTTCCGTTTTTCCAAGATGGCGGCCGACCACGTGACATATGACATCATCATTAACATATTTTATTCCCCATGGAGAGTTCTTTACAATGAGGCATGTCTCAATTTTTTCTGTTCAGCACTTTTGGAGATATAGTGGTGCAACGTTTTGCTGTTTTTCCAAGATGGCGGCCGACCACGTGACTGATGACGTCATCATTAACATATTTTATTCCCCATGGAGAGTTCTTTACAATGAGCCATGTCTCAATTTTTTCTGTTCAGTACTTTCGGAGATATAGAGGTGCAAAGTTTTTCGGTTTTTCCAAGATGGCGGCCGAACCACGTCACCGATGACGTCATCAATTGGGCACAGTCTATTCCAGGGCAAGACCAATATGTGTGCAAAGTTTGGCGATTCTACGTGCAACAGTGTAGACGCAGTGCTGCAAACAGACAGACAGACAAACAGATGAAAAATCGGTCAGAGACCGAGGACTTGCCGGAATGTACTTTTTTATTGGCCATTGAGGACAAATATGGCGGCCGAACCACGTGACCGATGACGTCATCATTAACATATTTTATTCCCCATGGAGAGTTCTTTACAATGAGGCATGTCTCAATTTTTTCTATTCAGCACTTTTGGACACATAGAGGTGCTAAGTTTTTCGGTTTTTCCAAGATGGCGGCCGAACCACGTGACATATGACGTCATCATTAACAAATTTTATTCCCCATGGAGAGTTCTTTACAATGAGCCATGTCTCAATTTTTTCTATTCAGCACTTTCGGAGATATGGAGGTGCAAAGTTTTTCGGTTTTTCCAAGATGGCGGCCGACCACGTGACATATGACGTCATCATTAACATATTTTATTCCCCATGGAGAGTTCTTACCAATGAGCCATGTCTCAATTTTTTCTGTTCAGCACTTCCGGAGATATGGAGGTGCAAAGTTTTTCGGTTTTTCCAAGATGGCGGCCGACCACGTGACATATGACGTCATCATTAACATATTTTATTCGCCATGGAGAGTTCTTTACAATGAGCCATGTCTCAATTTTTTCTGTTCAGCACTTTTGGAGATATCGTGGTGCAAAGTTTTGCCGTTTTTCCAAGATGGCGGCCGACCACGTGACTGATGACGTCATCATTAACATATTTTATTCCCCATGGAGAGTTCTTTACAATGAGCCATGTCTCAATTTTTTCTGTTCAGCACTTTCGGAGATATGGAGGTGCAAAGTTTTTCGGTTTTTCCAAGATGGCGGCCGAACCACGTGACTGATGACTTCATCAGTAACATATTTTATTCCCCATGGAGAGTTATTTACAATGAGCCATGTCTCAATTTTTTCTGTTCAGCACTTTCGGAGATATGGAGGTGTAAAGTTTTTCGGTTTTTCCAAGATGGCGGCCGAACCACGTCACCGATGACGTCATCATTTGGGCACAGTATATTAGAGGGCAAGACCAATATGTGTGCCAAGTTTGGCGATTCTACGTGCAACGGTGTAGACGTAGTGCTGCAAACAGACAAACAGACAGACAGACAGACAGACAGACAGACAGACAAACAAACGAACAGATCAACATACTTGCCGGAAATTTTTTCCGGCAAGTAACAAACGAACAGATCAACATACTTGCCGGAAATTTTTCCGGCAAGTAACAAACCAACCGATCAACATACTTGCCGGAATCTTTTCCGGCAAGTAAATAACTCATCGACTGACACTTGGCAAAACAGAACAAAGTAGAATGGCACTCAGTAGAGCATGCTTTTGACCTCAAAAATAATTAGTGGTTGAATTCAGTGACCTGATATGCAAATCGCCTTCAAAGTTTAAGTTAATTTGATGAAAATTGACAATTTTAGAAATTTGCCCTATGTTGACCTTTTGGCCTATGTTGACCTCAAAAATAGTTGGTGGTTGGTTTCAGTAAACTGATATGCAAATCATATTCAGATTTCAAGTAAATCGGATAAAAATTGAGGATTTTAGAAATATGAAAAAAGTGGTTGACCTTTAGCCTATGTTGACCTTATGACTTATGTTGATCTCAAAAATAGTTGGTGGTTGAATTCAGTTCGCTGATATGAAAATCCTATTCAAATTTCAAGTCAATCGGATGAAAATTGAGGATTTTAGAAATTTGAAATTGTTGTTGACCTTTGGCCTATGTTGACCTTTTGGCCTATGCTAATCTCAAAAATAGTTGGTGGTTGAATTCAGTTTGCCAAAATGTAAATCCTTTTCAAATTTCAAGTCAATCGGATGAAAATTGAGGATTTTAGATATTCAAAAAAAGTGGTTGACCTTTAGCCTATGTTGACCTTTTGGCCTACACTGTTCTCAACAATTGTTGGTGGTTGAATTCAGTTAGCTGATGTGCAAATCCTATTCAAATTTCAGGTCAATCGGATGAAAATTGAGGATTTCAGAAATTCAAAAAAAGTGGTTGACCTTTGGCCTATGTTGACCTTTTGGCCTAAACTGATCTCAAAAATTGTTGGTGGTTTAATTCAGTTAGCTGATATGAAAATCACATTCAAATTCCAAGTCAATCGAATGAAAATTGAGGATTTTAGAAATTTGAAATTGTTGTTGACCTTTGGCCTATGCTGACCTTTTGGCCTATGCTGATCTCAAAAGTAGTTGGTGGTTGAATTTAGTTAGTGGATATGTAAATCCTTTTCAAATTTCAAGTCAATCGGATGAAAATTGAGGATTTTAGAAATTTGAAAATGTTGTTGACCTTTGGCCTATGCTGACCTTTTGGCCTATGCTGATCTCAAAAGTAGTTGGTGGTTGAATTTAGTTAGTGGATATGTAAATCCTTTTCAAATTTCAAGTCAATCGGATGAAAATTGAGGATTTTAGAAATTTGAAAATGTTGTTGACCTTTTGGCCTATGTTGACCTTGTGACCAAGTTGATCTCAAAATAGTTCGTGTTTGAATTCAGTTAGCTGATGTGCAAATCCTATTCAAATTTCAAGTCAATCGGATGAAAATTGAGGATTTCAGAAATTCAAAAAGTGGTTGACCTTTGGCCTATGTTGATCTTATGACCTTTTGACCTCAAAAATATAAAGGAATTTGTTGGACCACGAACTCTACCATTTGGTGAAGTTTCGTGAAGATCGGTTAAAAACTGTACCTGTATGCAAGTATAAGTGAGTGGACAGACAAACAAACACACACACGCAAACAAATACACACACGCAAACACACACACACACACACACACACACACACACACACACACACACACACACACACACACACACACACATGCACAAACCGGAGTGATCAACATACTTGTTAAAAAAACATTTTTTTGCCAAGTAACAAACAGACAGACAGGGGTGAAAATATAACCTACATCCACCTTTGGTGGCGGAGGTAAAAATACAAAATGAAAATTGATGATTTATGCAGCCTTGAACTTTCATCTTTAGATCTAAAAAATAATCAGTTTCTAGCTTTCGATTGGTGAACCAATTCTGTGACGCAATATGCAAATTCTTAAACTTTTAGGACGACCAGATGAAAATTGACAATTTTATGTGATTCTGACCTTGGACCTATTGACCAAAATTATTAATTTGCCTTTTCCATATTCTCATAATAAAAATTTGATGACAAATTTGATGACAAAACACAAATGGTAAAAAAAATGTACGGCCCGGACAAACATACATACACACACAAACACACACACATACACACAATCATACACACACACACATACACATACACACACATACACACTCACATACTCACACGCACACACATATACATACACACATACACACATACACATACACTCACGACTGTACATACACACACACGCATGCACACGCACACACACACACACACACACACACACACACACACACACACACACACATGCTGTGCAGGGGACGGGCTAAAAAAAGGGCTAAAACAAAAAACAAGGGTGATTAAATAATGAACATAAACTGTATTTGTGATTTTACGTTCACTGTACCTACAATAACAAACCGTAATTTTGGAAGTCAGACCCATTATTAATATTAAGTCGCTGCCCTCCCAAATAGAGAAGTCAAACTACGCCTATAAATATATTGTTGCGGATATGGGATTTGCATCCATCCATATCCGCTTGTAAATATTCCCCTATTTCCTCAATACTTCCCAACTATCCCCAATCCCCCATTCCCTAGTCCCATTTTCTGTAAACAACACTCTGTAGACCCGACCTCCCCCTATTTCCCCCCATTAAATGTCGCATCCAGGTCCACCGCATCTCACGTAGACAACTATAGGACATCTTGCTAGTTATTCTTAGTCTATGTCAGTTAAGGATTCGTTTCCATTAATTCTGACCCTTCGTTGCACCAGAATGTGATTGTATGGCACCGTTAGGAAGTTTAGGACCTCCCAATACCTCCCCGCAGCTCTTCCTCACGGTTCAGAAACAACAACAACAACAACAGCGACGGCGGCGGCGTGCACAGGGAGTGCGCGTCCTCACTCCGGCTTGGTTGGTAGGGGGTGTTGGGAGGGCACGAGGCCTTCCCCACGAGCCGCCATCAAACATGTGCTCGACGGGGTTACCAAATAGGGGCTCCCTGTCAGCTCCTCGTCAAGGGCGGAGCCCGGTAACCCCCGCACCCAATGGAAGCGGCGGACCAGTCCCATCTGGGGCGGAGCCAACCAGCCGAGGGCGTGTCACTCCCCGTTGAGCATGCGCAGCCGAGGGAGTGGTGACGTCAGATGCGCGCTGAGCTTGAAGCAAGAGAGACGTCCCTTCCGAGCGCAGTGAGACCTCCCTGCATCTCTTGGACCGTGCTTGATCCTGCCCCCGAGCCAAGGTGCACCTTGTGCTATCGACTGCCTGTCCCTTCCTGCCATCAATCCCTGTGTAAGTCAGCCTTGTCCCGTTTGTGTGTGGTCTGTCTGGGGTAAGATAAGATTGTATTTAAGTGCCCATCTCTTCTGTGTCTTTTACCTCACTCTACCTTGTAATCTACCCCTTTTCTCCACCACTAATTATACCCTCCTCCGGAGGTCTTGAGAACTGTACCCCTTGCGTCGTTTCATTTATCCCAGTCGTTGTGTCCTTTCCAATCATTGATTTAGCGTAGCGCGATTTGGCCAACGTTCGGGTGGAATCGGGTGAGTTGGGGAAGAATCGGGGGAACTGGTAGGTCGCGGCAATACCACCGCTCGGTAAATAACATCTAATCCGCGATCCGTAACAATATATATATATATACGTAGTGTGTTCAAAAAGTATCCGACTGAAGGAGCAGCGCTCCTGCTTGAGACGGACGAAGTGACGGACAAGACACAAACTCGTCCGAGAAGATGCTTATTGTATAATCATCTCGGGAACTCTGAAAGCCCGTTTATCGGGTTCGCATATATATATCCAAACCAAAAAGCATACATCAGAACCCAAACCCCGCCTCTCAGGCGAGGCACGCTTTGGTGGTCATGTGACCGACAGGTGCAAAGGATTATAACCTCGGCGCCGCGGTTTGGCCGCCGGTTACGTCACCGGTTTGGGCCAGGAGATTCTGTTGCTGGTCTCGAGCTTTGGGGGACCCATGGGTCGCTACACGACCTTTATTTTTCGTGCGTAAAAAAAAAGAAGCTAGGGAGGCGTTGATTGGTGCACGTATGTAGGCGATCCTAATGCACACGCGTGAATTTTTTCACACCTGCAGAAGCTGTCATTCGACGGCAGACCGCCGATGAGTGAGGACATGTAAGTGAGCGCCGTCGGATTTTCGTTTTTGACAAAATGACGGAAAAACTTGAACAACGCTACTGCATCAAATTTTGTGTTTCATCAAACTTGCATCAAAACTGCAACTTGGTTTCTGGGTCGTACCCATAAACCCAGGACTCATCGCCAGTGATCACTGTGTTGAGGAAGCTGGGATCGCTGTTCACAGTCTCCAGCATGTCCTGTGCGATCTCCAAACGGAGTTGCTTCTGCTCAATCGTTAGCAGCTTTGGTACGAACTTCGCTGAGATTCTCCTGAAGCCCAAATCCTCCTTCATAATGGAATGAATGGTGTTGAATCTTGCGGATCGTTTCCACTTGGGAATCGCCAAGCTTTACACAAAATATTTTTACATACATTTTACATACACAAATTGAGAGATCTGAATAATTCATTCAGGTTACTGACTGTCTCATTCAACGGACATCCGGATCATCAGCTGGGCGCCGTCCATCACAGAGGTTTCGACCTTTCATACTCATATAGGTCCTCTGAACAGTGGGCCCACAACAGAGGTTGTGTCTGATCAGGGAAGAAAGAAAGAGAAATAGTACCTTGAAGCACCACCCAAATGGTCCAGTATACCATGGTCACATAGATGTTCTCACATTCACATCCATCAGCAACACCCAACAGTTCTTTTATTTAGTTGTTTTATTTAAACCTAAATGCCTTTGTTAGCAGATAAAAATTAAATTCCAGAAAACCAACTTAAAGCCAAAACACCATGGGTGCAATTTTGCCAACATAAAGGTCAAAATTTAAAGAACTCAGAAAACAATAAAGACACAAGAAATGGGGGAAAAAAAATAATTAATTAAAAAGAGGCAAAAGCATAGAGAAGACAGCTCATCAAATTCAAATGTGTTTTACAGTTGCTGCAAAAATCAGTGGTTTAATGAGTGGATCAACCACTCACAAGGAAGGTGATAAGGCACCGGAGAAAGCCACAACCAAAACGAATGATCAATAAAGGAAGAGACCTCCACAGGGCATCACCATGGGGACAACAGAGAAGAGATTGCTTTAATTGTGGGGCTACACTAGCCGGATGAAAAGGTCATCCGGCTTTCCAATTCAAGACTTGCTCAATCCCAGGCTGTCTCAAGCATCTGAAAGAAAGGCAATTTGTACCTTGATGTTGGCAGAACATCTCTCAAGACATAAAAGGCATTAAGTTGCTTTCATCATTCCCATCACCAATCCGGATCGGACTCTTGCCTCTTCATTATGTCCTCTTATATCGCCCTGAGTGGCAGATTTATTTTGTTGGACAACAATGCCCCCGAGTAAGACTCCGCAACCAGAGTTTGTGTTCACAATTAGATTAATGACAAAAAGACTGGTTTTTAACGACTTGAGCAACATCTACCCACAAAGCAAAAGTTTTTTAAAATATTGTTTTTTGCGGAGTTCAGCCGATCTCTTCATTCCTTCTCACCGACTTTGGTTCTAGATATTGATTTGTCGATTTCCCCTTCCTTGCTGATTAATTGCGCTTCAGGTTTTTTGTTTATAAAAATTGACTTCGTCAAATAGTTATTTTTCTTGCTTTCATGCCTTCTTCCATTATTCCGATTTGCTCTGTTATTTCTTACATTCGCACTAGTTCCTCTCCCATCCCATTTTTAACCTCGACCAACATCTCAACATCCTAAACATTCTATTATCGGCCACAGCTCCAACACGAGGAGGCATATAGGAGAACCCAAGGGAACCTATTAGGCAGACTCTTGCTCCCCAAAAACATCCCACCTCCACACTTCAGTCATCCTTCCACCTCCTTCTCCCTCCTTTTCACTACTCATTAAATTTCCATCGTTCTCCAAGGTTCAAAATCTATATTCTAGGGATTTGACCAGGAATATGTCCCTATGGTGGCTTCGCTAGGATCCAAGGGCCCTGAATGCATACCCCAGCAACACCAGATGGGTCGACAGCCTAGCTGTCATCCTTTCGAGGTCGCCAGTTTATTTGGGAATAGCAGTGGTGTACCCCTGCCCAAGTGGTAGAAGTCTGCGGAAGAGGAGCTTTCGGATCGCCAGTTTATTTGGGGATAGCAGTGGTGTACCCCTGCCCAAGTGGTAGAAGTCCACGGAAGAGGACCTTTCGGGTCGCTAGTTTATTTGGGGAAAGCAGTGGTGTACCCCTGCCCAAGTGGTAGAAGTCTGCGGAAGAGGAGCTTTCGGATTGCCAGTTTATTTGGGGATGGCAGTGGTGCACCCCTGCCGAAGTGGTAGAAGTCTGCGGAAGAGGAGCTTTCAGATTGCCAGTTTATTTGGGGATGGCAGTGGTGTACCCTTGCCCAAGTGGTAGAAGTCTGCGGAAGAGGAGCTTTCGGATCGCCAGTTTATTTGGGGATGGCAGTTGTGTACCCCTGCCCAAATGGTAGAAGTCTGCGGAAGAGGAGCTTTCAGATTGCCAGTTTATTTGGGGATGGCAGTGGTGTACCCCTGCCCAAGTGGTAGAAGTCTGCGGAGGAGGAGCTTTCAGATTGCTAGTTTATTTGGGGATGGCAGTGGTGTACCCCTGCCCAAATGGTAGAAGTCTGCGGAAGAGGAGCTTTCAGATTGCCAGTTTATTTGGGGATGGCAGTGGTGTACCCCTGCCCAAGTGGTAGAAGTCTGCGGAAGAGGAGATTTCAGATTGCCAGTTTATTTGGGGATGGCAGTTGTGTACCCCTGCCCAAATGGTAGAAGTCTGCGGAAGAGGAGCTTTCGGGTCGCTAGTTTATTTGGGGATAGCAGTGGTGTACCCCTGCCCAAATGGTAGAAGTCTGCGGAAGAGGCGCTTTCAGATTGCCAGTTCATTTGGGGATGGCAGTGGTGTACCCCTGCCCAAGTGGTAGAAGTCTGCGGAAGAGGAGCTTTCGGATCGCCAGTTTATTTGGGGATAGCAGTGATGTACCCCTGCCCAAGTGGTAGAAGTCTGTGGAAGAGGAGCTTTTGGGTCGCCAGTTAATTTGGGGATAGCAGTGGTGTACCCCTGCCCAAGTGGTAGAAGTCCACGGAAGAGGACCTTTCGGGTCGCTAGTTTATTTGGGGATAGCAGTGGTGTACCCCTGCCCAAGTGGTAGAAGTCTGCGGAAGAGGAGCTTTCGGATTGCCAGTTTATTTGGGGATGGCAGTGGTGCACCCCTGCCGAAGTGGTAGAAGTCTGCGGAAGAGGAGCTTTCAGATTGCCAGTTTATTTGGGGATGGCAGTGGTGTACCCTTGCCCAAGTGGTAGAAGTCTGCGGAAGAGGAGCTTTCGGATCGCCAGTTTATTTGGGGATGGCAGTTGTGTACCCCTGCCCAAATGGTAGAAGTCTGCGGAAGAGGAGCTTTCAGATTGCCAGTTTATTTGGGGATGGCAGTGGTGTACCCCTGCCCAAGTGGTAGAAGTCTGTGGAAGAGGAGCTTTCAGATTGCTAGTTTATTTGGGGATGGCAGTGGTGTACCCCTGCCCAAATGGTAGAAGTCTGCGGAAGAGGAGCTTTCAGATTGCCAGTTTATTTGGGGATGGCAGTGGTGTACCCCTGCCCAAGTGGTAGAAGTCTGCGGAAGAGGAGCTTTCAGATTGCCAGTTTATTTGGGGATGGCAGTTGTGTACCCCTGCCCAAATGGTAGAAGTCTGCGGAAGAGGAGCTTTCGGGTCGCTAGTTTATTTGGGGATAGCAGTGGTGTACCCCTGCCCAAATGGTAGAAGTCTGCGGAAGAGGAGCTTTCAGATTGCCAGTTCGTTTGGGGATGGCAGTGGTGTACCCCTGCCCAAGTGGTAGAAGTCTGCGGAAGAGGAGCTTTCGGATCGCCAGTTTATTTGGGGATAGCAGTGATGTACCCCTGCCCAAGTGGTAGAAGTCTGTGGAAGAGGAGCTTTCGGATCGCCAGTTTATTTGGGGATGGCAGTTGTGTACCCCTGCCCAAATGGTAGAAGTCTGCGGAAGAGGAGCTTTCAGATTGCCAGTTTATTTGGGGATGGCAGTGGTGTACCCCTGCCCAAGTGGTAGAAGTCTGCGGAGGAGGAGCTTTCAGATTGCTAGTTTATTTGGGGATGGCAGTGGTGTACCCCTGCCCAAATGGTAGAAGTCTGCGGAAGAGGAGCTTTCAGATTGCCAGTTTATTTGGGGATGGCAGTGGTGTACCCCTGCCCAAGTGGTAGAAGTCTGCGGAAGAGGAGATTTCAGATTGCCAGTTTATTTGGGGATGGCAGTTGTGTACCCCTGCCCAAATGGTAGAAGTCTGCGGAAGAGGAGCTTTCGGGTCGCTAGTTTATTTGGGGATAGCAGTGGTGTACCCCTGCCCAAATGGTAGAAGTCTGCGGAAGAGGCGCTTTCAGATTGCCAGTTCATTTGGGGATGGCAGTGGTGTACCCCTGCCCAAGTGGTAGAAGTCTGCGGAAGAGGAGCTTTCGGATCGCCAGTTTATTTGGGGATAGCAGTGATGTACCCCTGCCCAAGTGGTAGAAGTCTGTGGAAGAGGAGCTTTTGGGTCGCCAGTTAATTTGGGGATAGCAGTGGTGTACCCCTGCCCAAGTGGTAGAAGTCCACGGAAGAGGACCTTTCGGGTCGCTAGTTTATTTGGGGATAGCAGTGGTGTACCCCTGCCCAAGTGGTAGAAGTCTGCGGAAGAGGAGCTTTCGGATTGCCAGTTTATTTGGGGATGGCAGTGGTGCACCCCTGCCGAAGTGGTAGAAGTCTGCGGAAGAGGAGCTTTCAGATTGCCAGTTTATTTGGGGATGGCAGTGGTGTACCCTTGCCCAAGTGGTAGAAGTCTGCGGAAGAGGAGCTTTCGGATCGCCAGTTTATTTGGGGATGGCAGTTGTGTACCCCTGCCCAAATGGTAGAAGTCTGCGGAAGAGGAGCTTTCAGATTGCCAGTTTATTTGGGGATGGCAGTGGTGTACCCCTGCCCAAGTGGTAGAAGTCTGTGGAAGAGGAGCTTTCAGATTGCTAGTTTATTTGGGGATGGCAGTGGTGTACCCCTGCCCAAATGGTAGAAGTCTGCGGAAGAGGAGCTTTCAGATTGCCAGTTTATTTGGGGATGGCAGTGGTGTACCCCTGCCCAAGTGGTAGAAGTCTGCGGAAGAGGAGCTTTCAGATTGCCAGTTTATTTGGGGATGGCAGTTGTGTACCCCTGCCCAAATGGTAGAAGTCTGCGGAAGAGGAGCTTTCGGGTCGCTAGTTTATTTGGGGATAGCAGTGGTGTACCCCTGCCCAAATGGTAGAAGTCTGCGGAAGAGGAGCTTTCAGATTGCCAGTTCGTTTGGGGATGGCAGTGGTGTACCCCTGCCCAAGTGGTAGAAGTCTGCGGAAGAGGAGCTTTCGGATCGCCAGTTTATTTGGGGATAGCAGTGATGTACCCCTGCCCAAGTGGTAGAAGTCTGTGGAAGAGGAGCTTTTGGGTCGCCAGTTTATTTGGGGATAGCAGTGGTGTACCCCTGCCCAAGTGGTAGAAGTTTGTGGAAGAGGAGCTTTTGGGTCACCAGTTTATTTGGGGATAGCAGTGGTGTACCCCTGCCCAAATAGTAGAGGTCTGCAGAAGAGGAGCTTTCAGGCCGCCTCTAACTTCGCTCGACACCTTACTGTACTTATCCCTCTAAATGTAAATTTCACATTTATTTGATGGAATACCCTGAGCTAGTCCAGTTGCCAGGACATGAAACCCGGAAATTGTCAGTCCTATAAGGTTTTTTGGTGGATTAGTAATGGTTACGGGGTATATATGACAGAACCACCTCTTGCCGCTGCAGCAACTTTGGGGAACTCCGTTATTTGCATAAATCCAAGATGGCCACCGCCGACCTTGGTTCAAATAGAAAATCAGCAATAACTTTTGATCGAATCAAGCTAGAAGGATGATTTTGGTACCTACACATAGGTTTTTCACACATGACGGATGCAATGAAAGTGTCAAAACATTTTTTGATGTTGCTAGACAAACATAATCCAAGAGGGCCACTGGTTTGATGTGGCTAAATAGAAAATCAGCAATAACTTTTGATAGAATCAAGCTAGAAGGTTGATTTTGGTATCTACCCATAGGTTTTCCCATATGGCAGAGACAATGGAAGGCTCAAATTATGGTTTTCATGTTGCTAGGCCCTTGCTAGTCAACTCAAATCCAAGATGGTCGCAATTGTCACTTCGTAGGAATCAGATATAGAAACACGAAAACAATATGACAACCAAAATGTTTATTACATTTTTAATAATAACCTTGTTGGGTCCACGAACACATATTAATTACAATAAAATAATTCACAACATCTCAATAAACCATTTTAAACACACAACCTTGCACTCCCACTATCAACTATACTTATACATCATCTTTGTACATATCAGGGTACATTTGTATCTGTAACAATGCGCTAATATGTAGCACACCGCACGTCTTTCTAAAACTAGCACATCATGTCATCTTGAGTATATATGTCTAGTACTCGAGAGGATCAAGACCAAGATCCACTAGCCCTATATCGTTGTCATCATTGGTGTCACCCTCTTCTTCACCATTCATCGTGGCATCTTCCTCGTGTTTCGTCATTGGGTTATGGCGCTCATCTATTGAACCCTCACAATGACAGTAAGTTGTGCAGGACAGGCCTGCCCCAAAGCGGCTGCAGTTCGCTTGTGCGCAAGCATTTCCTGTGGCTTTGCACTGACAGCTTATGACTTTCATTAACTCAGGAGGTGCTGGTGGTCCCTTGGCGATTACTGGAGACGGTATGCTTTTGAGAATCTCCCAACCGAAGTTAGTTATACAGAGCGAAGGGGCGTTCTGCTTGTCTGCTGCTTTCCATAGTATCGTTTGATGGTGCGATCTGAGCATATGAAGGAGCAAGTTTTCATCTGTGGGAGGGAGGGATTTCACTAGGGGTGACTTACCCTTATTCTTTGTGTAGATGGCATGTCGGGCGGTGTTCATGCTGGTGCATTTTGGCTGACCATATAGTGCAGCGAAGAACTCTTGACCCGCTTTCAGCAGGTCTTCATGTGTAGCCGTCTCCTCTCCGATGACAGAGTAGAGCCCTGGAAAGTCTCCTTCTTGGAGTTTGCTGAGGGCGGTGATATTTCCCTTGTTGAAGGGATACGACACTGTGTCACACCCTGTCACCACATGCATTCCAAGGAGCTGGAGGCTCTTATCTCCGAGAGCAGTTGCAATTTGGTTGATGTGCAACACACTCCCGTCCCACTTCTCCATCTGCACTAAAGCAGTGATCCCCAGCTTCCAAACCCAGAATATCAGAATGATGAAAACGTCTGTGTCGTCACTGATTATGCGAATCACCCTTTTCCCTTCATAAACAGCCTGAAGCATGTAGCTGACCATCAACACATCTGCCTCATCATGGCTGAACGGTCCTTCCTCCTCTCCAACCATCAGAACATCCACGCCCAGTGTGTATGTGCAAAGTAGACGTGAGAGAATATTTTGTTAGCCTTGCTATTAAGGATGACTTCTCGCTTAGGAAGAGGAGACGTGAGTGTGAGGTTGTAAGCACCAGCACCACCAGCACGGCGTGATCTTTCATGATCCTTAGCCGACATATTCCCATAGCGGTCAAAGATCACTTTCGTTGGGATTCCACTGTAGGGCTGCAGTCTGGTCCCCATGCTTGTAGCTACTGTAGATACTGTACCACCACAGGGCCAGACGATGTGGTACAGTAGGTGTCCTGTCCTGCATCAACAATCACTTCTTCTGGGGGACTGGGCTCGGTCGACAGGATCGCAAGTTTTTTCACAAAGTTGGCCTTATTCACTTTGCGGAGAAGACCATAATTTGAGCCTTCCATTGCCTCTGCCATATGGGAAACCCTATGGGTAGATACCAAAATCAACCTTCTAGCATGATTCTATCAAAAGTTATGGCCGATTAGCTATTTCGCCAAATCAAAACAGCGGCCATCTTGGATTATGTTTGTCTAGCAACATCAAAAACTTTTTTTGACACTTTCATTGCATCCGCCATGTGTGAAAACCTATGTGTAGGTACCAAAATCATCCTTCTAGCTTGATTCTATCAAAAGTTATTGCTGATTTTCTATTTGAACCAAGGTCGGCGGTGGCCATCTTGGATTTATGCAAATTACAGAAGTTCCCCAAAGTTGCTGCAGCGGCAAGAGGTGGTTCTGTCATATATACCCCCTAACCTTTACAAATCCACCAAAAAACCTTATAGTACCAACAATTTCCGGGTTCACAGAGGGTTTATCATCGGTGGCAACTGGACTACTGACGTTCCTCGGTACCTTGGACTTCCTACGCATTGTGAAGTTTCCTGCATGTCGAAGAGTTCCAGATAAACATGGAATCATTCAGGCAAACCACATTCACGGCAATGCATATTTCCCTCGAGACAACCTTAGGGATTCAAATTGAGAGCTTTCTCCGGGACACATCTCTGACTCATGTCGTGATTTTCATTTCATCTTATGGACAAGAGTACCATTGAGATATTTCATGGGAGTTACGGATCTGGTCTGGACTCTAGGGGGTACATGTGGTGATGTCCTAGTGCATGTTCTCGAGTGAGTGTTATAATTACTTTAGTGTCGAGTTAAAATGTTTAGCAGCTGTTGTCTTCCCATACACATGTCTGTTTCTCGAGCTTCATCTCCCCTCACCCCTTCACCCTGCTCTCTGCAATGTCCTGTGTAAATCTGTTTGTTTATATTCTTCCACTCTGCTCATGGCACGGGCAAACTGTGTGAAAGGTCGAGCCTCGGTTATGGTGCGATCAACCAAGGGGCCCTGTCATCCGTCAGGACACATGATCGAAAAATCACCAGCCTTACCCTCCCACCCCCCACGGACAACAAGTGAGGGTGGATAAGCAATGCACGCAATGTCGGCGTCGTCCAATCCACACATCCCACACGGGACCTCAACATACCCGGCAAGGAGTATAAAAC
Source organism: Myxine glutinosa (assembly GCF_964187855.1). NCBI lineage: Eukaryota > Metazoa > Chordata > Myxini > Myxiniformes > Myxinidae > Myxine > Myxine glutinosa. The sequence goes on along the minus strand of NC_136263.1, from coordinate 52,808,826 downwards.
ACCAATGCAGCACGCAATGTATGAAGTAGATGTTCAAGTGTAGTTCAAGTGGTTGTTGGCTATCTGGTTTGAATATGTGAGCGTGTCCAGGGCTGAGATTCATGTCCACTCTCCGGGGGCGGTTCGGGGTCTGATTTCCCTGCGGTGTTGGTTGTTCTGGGTGTGCTGTGTTAGGGTGATGCCCCATACCGTGATGTGCCAGGTCCAATCGGTGCCAAGACCTTGCGTGAGCAGGGCTTGCACCACATGTTGCTCTATGTCTCGTCAGTCTCCTCCTGAGTCTTAATCTTTCCTGAATGAATGCGATAGGTTTAGTAAATAAGTACAGTCGAGGTTCTGAGGGTGTGTGGGTTCATTTACCATTTCATACCATTTGGTTTCACCATATGTGCAGTTGGTTGTGTTTCTTTTTCTCCTTCCTCACCCCCAATTCATTGTTAACTAGAACGGCACTCAGTAGAGAGCATACCTCCGCCTCGTTGGCCATATCACTCAATGATGAAGAATCACTTTAAAAATTCCACTACCTAGATCTGGATCCGGATCTTCACCAAAATTGAATCGATTCTTCCTCGTCGCACACACAACCTGTCCAACAAGTTTCGTCGAAATCCGTCCATAACGTTTTGAGATATCCCACAATGTATCGTTTTTGGCGCTCTCTCCCAATGGTGAAGAATCACTTAAAAATTAAATAATTCTCATATCCGAATCCATATTCAGATCTTCACCAAAATCGAATCGATTCTTCCTTGTCACACACACAACCTGTCCACCAAGTTTAGTCGAAATCCGTCTATAACTTTTTGAGATATCCCACAATGTATCGTTTTTGGCCCGATCTCCCAATGGTGAAGAATCATTTTAAGAATTTAAATAATTCTCATATCCGAATCCATATTCAGATCTTCACCCAAATCGAATCTATTTGTCCTTGTCAGACACACAACCGGTCCACCAAGTTTCGTCCAAATTCGTCCACAACTTTTTGAGATATCCTCCTATGTATCGTTTTTGGCCCTATCTACTAATGGTTGAAGAATCACTTTAAAATATTATAGTAGCCGGATCCGAATTTCCCAATCGCAACAATATGTTTGATTACTTTGATGTCTGACAATGCGTCCGTGGAATAGCCGCACCTGAGTAATGATGCAACCAGAGGAACAGATCTATTTATGGGTCCCGGTCTAATGTGCATTCGCCCAAGAGAGTCTCCTAGTCCCAACAAGGTGATCCAAGCGTACTCAGGAACCAATTGTTGGTCGTACTCCTTTTCACTAAACTTGTGGTTTTTTTTCCGCTCCCTGTTTAACCTCAGCCTCAATCAAACCTGGATTTTCAATTTTTTTGCTCTGAGACTAAATTTGTTCATCTTCCAGCCAAGGCCTTACATTCCTGTCTGAGACTAAATTTGTTCAACTTCCAGCCAAGGCCTTACATTCCTGTCTGAGACTAAATTTGTTCAACTTCCAGCCAAGGCCTTACATTCCTGTCTGAGACTAAATTTGTTCATCTTCCAGCCAAGGCCTTGCATTCCTGTCTGAGACTAAATTTGTTCATCTTCCAGCCAAGGCCTTGCATTCCTGTCTGAGACTAAATTTGTTCATCTTCCAGGCAAGGCCTTGCATTCCTGTCTGAGACTAAATTTGTTCATCTTCCAGCCAAGGCCTTGCATTCCTGTCTGAGACTAAATTTGTTCATCTTCCAGCCAAGGCCTTGCATTCCTGTCTGAGACTAAATTTGTTCATCTTCCAGGCAAGGCCTTGCATTCCTGTCTGAGACTAAATTTGTTCATCTTCCAACCGAGGCCTTGCATTCCTGTCTGAGACTAAATTTGTTCATCTTCCAGGCAAGGCCTTGCATTCCTGTCTGAGACTAACTTTGTTCATCTTGTTAGTTCCCCTCTCCATTGTCTCTACTTTACGCTAAGCTATTTCATACAACCCAAGTAGCCACAGAAGTCTTGCTGCTATGTGATAACCCTCAAGTCCCCTCCTCTCCTGCTCTTCCCAACCTCTTAACACTCGACCGCCTTACCACTGGAACTCTCTCCTCAGGGATGGTGGTGGTTTCATATGCAGCCTGTGGTTGCTGGCTGCATCATTTTCTGAGGCGTGGCTGTGCCACTGATGCAATGTCATCCGGGTTCTCGTTTTGCCTACCAGGGAAGGATTACAGGCTGAGTCAACCCACCTGGTCTTAATTCAACGGTATGACAGGGGCTCAAACTCAGGACCCTAAGATCTCAAGCCAGCCACGTTAACCGCTAAGCCAACACCAGGCTTCTTCCTCAGGGGGTAAATAACCACGTGTTACATTCCTCTGACTCGTATCCTCTGACTATTCCATCAGGATTAAGTCATCCATATTGGCCCTCTCTCAATGGCGGCTCCTGTTGTCCCCATTCCAACTCCTCTACCAACAGAAAATGCTGGATGAATGAGCATCTCTAATCTTCTTCTATATATATATATATAAAAGAACGTTTTTGTTTGTTTGTTTGTCTGTGCAAGCTAATCTCTTGAATGGTGAAAGATAGGAAGAAACGTCCAATACAAAAAATGTCGGGACGGGCCCCGGGAAGGTTTTAGGCTAGGTGGCGAGGACGGGCTGGGCCCATTTCGCAATTAAAAGCTGAGCTGAATTATAGTAGTCAATCTTCTACGGCCGTGGGTAAAAGCTGAATTATAGTAGCAAATTTATTCAAAAAGAACTAAAAATGTCGGGACGGGCCCCGGAAAGGTTATAGGCTAGGTGGCGAGGCCGGTCGAGGCCGCTTCGGCCGAGCTTGGCCCATTTCGCAATTAAAAGCTGAGCTGAATTATAGTAGTCAATCTTCTACGGCCGCGAGTAAAAGCTGAATTATAGTAGCAAATTCATTCAAAAAGAACTAAAAATGTCGGGACGGGCCCCGGGAAGGTTATAGGCTAGGTGGCGAGGCCGGTCGAGGGCGCTTCGGCCGGGCTGGGCCCATTTCGCAATTAAAAGCTGAGCTGAATTATAGGAGTCAATCTTCTACGGCCGCGAGTAAAAGCTGAAATATAGTAGCAAATTCATTCAAAAAGAACTAAAAATGTCGGGACGGGCCCCCGGGAAGGTTTAATGCTCGGTGGCGAGGCCGGGCTGGGCCCATTTCGCAATTAAAAGCTGAGCTGAATTATGGTAGTCAATCTTCTATGGCCACGAGTAAAAGCTGAATTATAGTAGTAAATTCATTCAAAAAGAACCAAAAATGTCGGGACGGGCCCCGGGAAGGTTATAGGCTAGGTGGCGAGGCCGGTCGAGGCTGCATCGGCCGGGCTGGGTGCATTTCGCAATTAAAAGCTGAGCTGAATTATAATAGTGAATCTTCTACGGTCACGAGTAAAAGCTGAATTATAGTAGTAAATTCATTCAAAAATAACCCGGGCAACGCCGGGTGCTTTCACCTAGTCTTCTATATATATATATATATATATATATATATATATATATATATATATATATATATATATATATATATATACATATATATATATATATATATATATATATATATATATATATAAAATAAAGCTTTTGTTTGTTTTTTTGTCTGCGCACGCTAATCTCTTGAACGGTGAAAGATAGGAAGAAACCTCCAATACAAAAAATGTCGGGACGGGCCCCGGGAAGGTTTCAGGCGAGGTGGCGAGGCCGGGCTGGGCCCATTTCGCAATTAAAAGCTGAGCTGAATTATGGTAGTCAATCTTCTACGGCCGCGAGTAAAAGCTGAATTATAGTAGCAAATTCATTCAAAAAGAACTAAATATGCCGGGACGGGCCCCGGGAAGGTTATAGGCTAGGTGGCGAGGCCGGTCGAGGCCGCTTCGGCCAGGTTGGGCCCATTTCGCAATTAAAAGCTGAGCTGAATTATAGTAGTCAATCTTCTACGGCCGCAGGTAAAAGCTGAATTATAGTAGTAAATTCATTCAAAAAGAATTAGATATGTCGGGATGGGCCCTGGGAAGGTTATAGGCTAGGTGGCAAGGCTGGTCGAGGCCGCCTCGGCCAGGCTGGGCCCATTTCGCAATTAAAAGCTTAGCTGAATTATGGTAGTCAATCTTCTACGGCCGCGAGTAAAAGCTGAATTATAGTAGCAAATTCATTCAAAAAGAACTAAAAATGTCGGGACGGGCCCCAGGAAGGTTATAGGCTAGGTGGCGAGGCCGCCTCCGCCGGGCTGGGCCCATTTCGCAATTAAAAGCTGAGCTGAATTATAGTAGTCAATCTTCTACGGCCACGGGGTAAAAGCTGAATTATAGTAGTAAATTCATTCAAAAAGAACCCGGGCAACGCCGGGTGCTTTCGGCTAGTGCCACAATAAATCAAACTGGACAAATTGTGCAGCCCTTTGCAATGCCTTATTTTCCAGTCTTTGCCTCCACATAGTATATTTAGATGTAAACCACATGACACATTTATCAACATAATGCACCAGCAGGTGTGGCGCATCACTGGGAACCCAAAATAATTCAACTGCAGTCCATACTAGATTCCGTGCGACTGAAACCGTTTGCATTTCATGGATTTGGTCATATACAGGATTGCACACACAAGGAACTTTGGTGCAGGAGGAAGCCATGCCTGCCTGCGCTCCACCAACCCCAGTATCCATCACCCATTCACACACAAGCTACCTACAAGTCTTGTCAATATTCCAATAGCCCTCAATCTCCAATGCATCCAACAACCTATCCAATTCCAATTTAAACCTATCTACCCCCTCGACTGCCGCTCCCTTCCCAGGGAGACCATTCCATGCATTAACCACACTCTCAAGAGGTGATCAAGGTGAGATGAGGTCAAGATCAAGATCTCAAGATGAGGTCAAGATCAAGATCAAGAAAGGTCAAGATCAAGATGAGGTCAAGAGAGGAGGTTCCATCAAGTTGAGGGAATAGGTCCAATTTGGACTCCAAAAAGGTCCTAACATTTCTATTTGGTTGTAATCTCCTTTAGCCATGTCAAAAGTTAGGAAAAGGTCATCCGGTGTCCCAAAGTACTCTATTCACATTTTTATATTAGGATCACGTTTCGAGTGCCATGGTGTGATTTTGTGGTGTTGTTCTGGTGTTTGTTTGTTTTTGCATATAGAACACTGAACAGATCGGGATTAAACAGAACAAAATAACTAGAAGAGAGAAGGGGAAACACCACAGAGGTGAAGGACAAAATAGAGGGAGAATTGGGCAATAATGAGTGTGGGGAGGAATGAGGGGTAGGAGAGGATGTATGGGGGGATTTTGGAAGGAGGTGTGATTTCGGGGTGGTGGGGAAAGGATTACGGGGGAACAAAAGATCATGGTTTTGGATTGGGGATGATCTGATATGTTGAGGAACAACTGTCCTGAAGACTTGGAGGAAAGAATGAGATTGAAGATAATGTGGAAGTTGATTCCGCAGGTGGGGGAAAAGAGCAGAAAATGAGTGAAGGTGAGTAGTGATCCTGGATTTCGGTAGTTTCACTAGAAGGGGGTGAATGGTGGACCGTGTACGCCCTGTAGAAGCCTGGGAGGGATAAAGCATGGAAAAAGAAGACGGTGCAAGACCTGAAAGGAGGCAGTAGAGGAGAAAGACACCACTCTTCTCCCTATCTGTGATGGCAAAGTGATAGGCCCATATACTCAACGATCATGAAGGCCTTTGTTTCCGGGGCTTAAACGTGAGCAAGATGTGATGCAGGGGCACCAGCCCAGAGGAGAGAGCAGTACTCCATCAAGCTGTGGACGAAAGCCTTGTGGGTGGATAGGAGTTCAGGTGTGCCAAGGAAGGACTTTGCACGAGGGAGGATGCCCAGTCGGCAGCTGGCTTGCAAAGCCAACTTGTGAAATGTGGTTCCCCCAATAAAAGTCATGGCTGATAGTGAGGCCCAGGAGTTTGAGTGACTGAAGTTCCTCAGGAGGATTGTTAAGAAAGTAAAGTAGATTGGCCAGCTGGTGATTTTGTCAAGGTCTGAACTCTGAAGTCAAGTGGGAAGAGGGTAGATGCTGCATCCCACATGTCTGAAGGGTGAGGAATGTCAAGGCAGATGGTGGAGTCATCAGCAAATAGATAAAGAGGATTTTCCACCTTTGCATATCAGACCACGAGGTCCGGTGGCAATGTCTTGCAGTATTCACACTTGATCGGGATAGTCAGTTCATCTGAACCCAATGTCCTCGTTTTTAACGGATTGCCCTTGGCTCATGCGTGCCTCCATGACTTTTCTCGGCCTGGGATATTGAGGTTTTTCTCCATGTGCTAGTCGATTATTCTGCACACGCCGTTATACCTTTGTGAAAACACTAATTCGGAGGTTGTTGCTTTTTGCATCCCGAGAGAGGACAACGGTGCTTTCTCTTTCAACCTTGAAGAACCTGCATGCACATGTCCGATTGACTCAGTATTGCCATTTTATTCATGCCGTTGGTGTGGCGTCCTTGATCTTGGGCATTATTATTCGTTCTCCATCCCAAAGCAGCCGTCTTCTTCTTAGCCACTCCAACGAGCCTTTCGTATTCATTCACAATGTGGCTAGCTTTGTTTTCCTCTTTTTCCAGCTCCGCCATCTTCAGAATTGTTGATGCGCATTTGTTGATATTTTGATTTTTGATTCTCCTCTGTCTAATTTGCAGAGGTATGTTAGGGTTAGGGTTGGGGCTGTATTGTTCGCTGCTGCTCTGATTCCCAGTGTAGCATTTTCTATTGGAACGAATTTTTTAATTTTTGTGTTTACTGTACATGGTCGAGGCTCATGGGAGAGCTAGAGAAGAATGAAATGGAACAAAATGGAAAGGGGGAAACACCAACAGCAAAGTAGAAGCGAGAGTGAGATTATCAGGATCAGGTGGGTAAGAATGACACATGCGGTGGATGAAACACAATAAGAGCCAAGCAACTGACAACTACCAAATGAAAAGGGGTGCTGGGGGAAGGTGGGTGTTACAGTAACCTGGAAAAGGGAGTGCTTGGGAATGGGTTCACATGGCATCGAAGAGATTGTGAGTATGGATGCCCAGGATGGGGGATATTCCTTCTTGGAAATCCTTTGCAAAATCAGTTAAGGATATCATTTTACCTCCGCCATCGAAGGTGAATGGAGGATATGTTTTCACCCCTGTCTGTCTGTCTGTTTGTTTGTGAACAAGATACCTCAAAAAGTTGTGGACGGATTCGGACGAAATTTGGCAGAGATGTTGCGTATGTGACAACGACGAAATGATTAGATTTTGGTGAAGATCCGGATTCGGATCCGGCTACTATAATTTTTAAAGTGATTCTTCACCATTGGGAGATGGGGCGAAAAGCGATACATAGCAGGATATCTCAAAAGTTGTGGAAGGATTCGGACGAAACGTGCTGGACAGGTTGTGTGTGTGGCAAGGAAGAATCGATTCAATTTTGGTGGAGAGCTGGATCCGGATGCAGCTAGTATAATTTTTTAAAGTTATTCTTCACCATTGAGTGATATGGCCAACCAGGAGGAGGTATGCTCTCTACTGAGTGCCCTTCTAGTTCTGGCTTGCTTCCTTCGTGTTCTTCTTTCTCCTCGTCCTCTTTCGTATGCCAGCATATGTCTGCGGGTGGCATTGTTTGCTGGGGGCCCAGCCATTCGTGCCCACACACAAGTTGGATATAACAAGCCTGTTGAGCTTTATATGTACTAGCGTGACTCGCCGCGCTTCGCGCCCCTCACCACACATCGTTTCAGAGAGGTAGGCATCTTTGACCATTTTGGCGTCTTTTGGATCTTCATGGTGTTTTGGGTCTTCAGGGCCATTTGGGTCTTCAGGGTCTTTTGGATCCTCTGCGCATTTAAGGGTATTTTGGGTCTTTGATGTGTTTTGGGTCTTCTGGGTATTTTGGGTCTTCCGTGTCTTCAGAGGCTTTTGGGTCTTAAGGGTCTTTTGTTTCCTCTGGGTCTTTAAGAGTCTTTGGGTTGTTTTGGTTATTTGGGGTATTTGAGGGTCTTTTGGGTCTAAAGGGTCTTTGGGGTCTTCAGGGTGTTTTGGGTCTTCAGAGGCTTTTGGGTATTATGGTCTTTTGTTTCCTCTGGGTCTTTAAGAGTCTTTGGGTTGTTTTGGTTGTTTGGGGGGTATTTAAGGGTATTTGGGGTCTAAAGGGGTCTTTGGGGTCTTCTGGGTCTTTTTGGTCTTTGGGGTGTTTTGGGTCTTTGGTGTCTTTTGGGTCTTCTTGGTGTTTTGGGTCTTCGGGGTATTTTGGGTCTTTGGGGTCGTTTGGGTATTTGGGGTCTTCGGTGTATTTTGGGTCTTCGGTGTCTTCAGGGGCTTTTGGGTCTTAAGGGTATTTGGTTCCTCTTGGTATTTAAGGGTCTTTGGGTCTTTTTGGGTTTTCAGGGTAATTTGGGTCTTCGGGGTATTCTGGGTCTTCGGGGTATTTTGGGTCTTCAGGGTATTTTTGGTCTTCGGGGTCTTTTGGGTCTTCGGGGTGTTTTGGGTCTTCAGGGTGTTTTGGGTCTTCGGGGTGTTTTGGGTCTTCGGGGTGTTTTGGGTCTTCGGGTGTTTTGGGTCTTCGAGGTGTTTTGGGTCTTCGGGGTGTTTTGAGTCTTCGAGGTGTTTTGGGTCTTCGGGGTGTTTTGGGTCTTTGGGGTGTTTTGAGTCTTTGGGGTATTTTGGGGCTTTGGGGTATTTGGGTCTCTGTGGTGTTTTGGGTCTTTGGGGTGTTTTCGGTCTCTGGGGTGTTTTGGGTCTTCAGGGGTCTTGGTGGTCTGAAGGGTCTTGGGGGAATTAAAGGGTCGTCAAAGGTCTGAGGGGTCTCAGCAGTCTTAACGCAATTCAGAGGCTTAATTAAGAGGGTGGTAATTATATTTGAAGAAGAAGAAGAAGCCGTTTTCGTCGCATATAAACATAGCGACATACATAACCATATACGTTTGCTCTATTATAATAAGATGCGGCCAATACTACAATTGGCCTTTTGTGCCCCCGATCGGACCCCTCGAGACCACCACGTCCCTTCATCTTGGAAGCTGTTACATTGAATCCTGGTCCAATGTGCAATTGTTCAAAGAGTCAACTGTTAGGGTTCCATTTTGTTTTGAATTTTATAGATTTTTATTCGTTTGGTGTATTTGTCTAACGAGCGTGACTCGGCGCGCTCCGCGCGCCTCACCACACGTCGTTTCAGAAGGGTAGGCATCTTTGACCATTTCAGTGTCTTTTGTGTTTCATGGTGTTTTGGGTCTTCAGGGCCATTTGGGTCTTCAGGGTCTTTTGGATCCTCTGGGCATTTAAGGGTATTTTGGGTCTTTGAGGTGTTTTGGGTCTTCAGAGGCTTTCGGGTCTTAGGGGTCTTCGGTGTCTTTTGGGTCATCGGGGTCTTCAGGGGCTTTTGGGTCTTAAGGTTCTTTTGGTTCTTCTTGGTCTTTAAGGGTCTTTGGGGTATTTTGGTATTTGGGGTATTTTTGGTCTTTGTGGTCTTTTGGGTCTTCAGGATCTTTTTGGTCTTCGGGATCTTTTTGGTCTTCAGGGTCTTCGGGGTATTTGGGGTCTTTTGGGTCTTCGGGGTGTTTTGGGTGTTCGGGGTATTTTGGGTCTTCGGGGTGTTTTTGGTCTTTGGTGTGTTATAGGTCTTCAGGGTGTTTTGGGTCTTAGGGGTGTTTTGGGTCTTCGGAGTGTTTTGGGTCTTCGGGGTGTTTTGGGTCTTCAGGGTGTTTTGGGTGTTTGGGGTGTTTTGGGTCTTCAGGGTGTTTTGGGTCTTCGGTGTGTTTTGGGTCTTCTGGGTGTTTTGGGTATTCGGGGTGTTTTGGGTATTCAGGGTGTTTTGGGTCTTTGGGGTGTTTTGGGTCTTCGGGGTGTTTTGGATCTTTGGGGTGTTTTGGGTCTTCGTGGTGTTTTGGGTCTTTGGGGTGTTTTCGGTCTCTGGGGTGTTTTGGGTCTTCGGGGTGTTTTTGGGTCTTTGAGTATTCAGGGTCTTTTTGAGCCTCAGGGCCTTGAAGAGTATTTTGGGTCTTTGGGGGTCTTCAGGGTATTTTGGGTCTTCAGGGGTCTTGGTGGTCTGAAGGATCTTGGGGGAATTAAAGGGTCATCAAAGGTCTGAGGGGTCTCAGCAGTCTTAACGCAATTAAGAGGGTTAATTAAGAGGGTGGTAATTTATTTGAAGAAGAAGAAGACGTTTACGTCGCATATAAACATACATACATAGCGACATACATAACCATATACGTTTGCTCTATTATAATAAAACTAGCGGGGTCACCCGTGGGAATCCCACGGGCATGGATGTGTGTGACATTTCGACATATTGAGTTAGATGCTGCACCTGCACATTCAGTTATATAAAATGGTTACTGGCAATTGATCACATCCACAAATGATGTAATCCACACAATTTATGTACTTTACATAACGTTAATAGGAATACATGCCCGTGTAGATGGGAAATACAGTTTGTTTGAAATAAATCACAAATATCAGAAGAAAGTTTTTTAAATTTAGAACTATTCTCACTCAGAGTTAAACATCACCGTAATATTATGCGGTTGCTTCAACGTTTTCGGTGAATTATATGTCATCATTGTGAGATTTTTTTGGAATTTTTTTTTTTGAAATGAGATTTTTATATTAAAAAAAACGGCAAAAAAGCATCAGAACAGCTGTGAAACAGCATCAAAACAGCAGTGAAAAAGCATCAAAACACTATCAAAACAACAGTGGAAAGCATCAAAACAGCAGTGAAAAAGCATCAAAACAGCAGTGAAAAAGCATCAAAACAGCAGTGAAAAAGCATCAGAACAGCAGTGAAAAAACAGCAGTGAAAAAGCATCAAAACAGCAGTGAAAAAGCATCAAAACAGCAGTAAAAAGCATCAAAACAGCAACAATGGTCCGGTGATTTTTTAATCACCGCAACTAAATGTGTCGGAGTAATTAACTATTTTCCTTCGTGCTCTCCTTTTGTTGCCTGAATGGTGTCACTGCAGGACCTCCGGGTAAACAACATTACGGGTGAAGATTCCACTGTGGCCATCAATTTTTCCCTGTTGGCCATTACTGACTACCTTTACCTTAAAAAAAAAAAATAACCACCTTTAGAGGCCATTTTTCCCCGCAAGCGGGGGTTGGCCTTTTTCGGGCACCGTGGTTGTTGTTGTTTTTCGGTCCCCTTTTTGAAGCAATGTTTTACGGCCGGATGCCCTTCCTGACGCCAACCCTTTTTGCCGCCTTTAACGACAAACAGGGAATTACCAGTGAACTGGTACTCAATTAGCCGACCTCGGAAGGATGACAGGCTGAGTCAACCTCCCTGGCGTTAATTCAGCAATCGACCGGGATTACGAACCCAGGATCCTAGGATCCTAAGCCGGCACCCTAGCCGCTAGCCCAACACCAGGGTTACCTTGACATCCTCAAATCGTTTAGCACGCGTCAATGCAACATATAATTGGCCATGGCTGAAGACGGGTTCTGGTAAGTAAATCCCAACTTTGTGTAATGTTTGACCTTGACTCTTGTTTATTGAGAAAGAGAATGCTACACGAACTGGAAATTGATGGCGTTTGAGTATGAATGGTAGTGTTGTATCGGAAGGTGCAATAGTAATCCTGGGTATAAATGTGCGTGTTCCTTTGTGACTGCCAGAAATTATTTCTCCATCTATTATGTTTGGCAACAATCTTTTATCAACCAATCTTGCACCATTGCACAGTCCCTGTTTCGGATCAAAGTTACGGAGTAACATGATGACAGCACCATCTTTGAGACGAAGTTTGTGCAATGGCATTCCAGAAGGAGTTAATTGATTTACGAATTCCATAGGATAATTTAGTGCCTCTTCAGAGTCATCACAGACAATGGAATCAGCGCTGAAGTACGTCTTTTCTTCCCCAGGAAATGCATCCAGTATCTCATCGTTGATCACAAATGTGGATTCATTCTTTGGACACAAAACGGCTCGTTGTGCCAGCGCATCATAGTTTGAATGGATTTCGTTCAAATTACCGAAAACAGCCTCTGCCAAAGAAATGTTGTCTTCTACACAGATACGATCAGGCAGTCATATTAAATCTGAGTCAGGAATTGTTTCCACAGCCCCATTTCCAACCGACAGTAACCATTTTGAGAATTCTTCGTCATCATTAGCTCTCATGTTTGATTTTAAGTTCAGCTGTTTGAACTTTGGCTACAACTTGCTACGCTTGATGCATGTGGCGATGATTGCTGCAGGTGCAGCGCGAGGTACAATGGGCAAAACCTGCCTGAAGTCCCCACCAAGAAGTAAGACCTTTCCACCAAAAGGAATGTTGTTGCTGGTTACATCCCGGAGACATCGATCAACAGCCGCTAAAGCATATGCTGGAGCCATAGGTGCTTCATCCCAAATGAATAGGTTGGCCTTCCTTAGAGCATCTGCATCTTTACTCGTAGGTGATATGTTGCATGTGGAGTTTTCCAAAATGGGCACTGGCAATTTAAATCGATGGTGCGATGTACGGCCCCCTGCTAGCAATGTTGCTGCAATGCCCGAGTACGCCATTGGAAGAACCAAACGACACTGGCCTCGCAAGATGTGCAGAAGCGTATTATAGAGAAAGGTCTTGCCACTTCCGCTCGGTCCATCAACGAAAAACAACCGGTTGCCTGTGTACTGGTCCCTACAATGAACGGCCTGTAGGACCTCATCTACAATTTTGATTTGGTCATCATTTAGTAGTTGTCTGTTGTTTTCACCTTTTTCATGTTCATCTCCCGGTACATACTGATAATCATCGCTCGAAAGATCTTCAACAGTGTCTGGAGGTACTGGTAACTGAAATGCTTCCAAGGTCTGTCCATGTCTCAGGAGGAAGGACTGTATTTCTCACAATGCCATGAAAATACTTTGTTCCAAGATATGGCCGCTGTGCAAAAATCTTCACAAAAGTCGTTTTTATATTTTTCCCACAGTGCTGACGTGTCTGTTGGTGTGCAGAATATGCATAGGGTTGCAAAAAGAGATCTCAATTGTTGTGGCATGGCAAAGATAACTCCATCAGCTAAGGACCTGTCCCATTCTGTATCATCTTCTGTTAAATGTAATTTCCTGGCTGCATCCTTGTATGTTTCACAAACTGCTCCATCTACGGTTCTGAGATCTTCAAATGATGTTTTACCAGGGCAGTGCAGCAGGAGTACACGAAGATGAAAGCGCTCAATGTCCATAGGGCTTGCCGAAACCATGCGTCCGATAACCTTGTTGCCGCCCCGGCGTCGAAGTTTCCATGTCTTTCGTCCATCTTCAAATACGTAATATTTTGGAATGTCATGGTACAGATAACTTCGTGCCTCAGGGTCTCTCTGGTTTAACTGAAACCAAGCTGTAAGTGTTGTACCCCTATGTCGTACAATGGCTTCTTCCTCGTTACCATCCCTGAACACAACAGTCTGCAATTCAGGTAAGTGTACCGCAAGTCTGGTGATGGAATGGGACTGTTTGTGCATTTCAAATTCCATCAATCTCCATGCTGCCTCTGGGGCACTGACATATCTGCAGTCCAAATAGGTCTTTATTTTGTCCACCTCCACTCTCCCGCGCTCTCGAATTTCGATGCTGGCACAGTCATGTCCCTTGTACACATATTTAAATAAGTACTTTATACTCTTTATGCTTGCGCAAACCTAAATGTTGATGTGTGCTCTGTACTTCTTCAGTAAATAAGCATAGAATGGGACCATATATTGGCAATCAACATCGGTTCCATGAACGGTTATGGTGGGTCCATTTGGGGGACGCTTGTAAAGGGCATAGCCATCTATGCTCGCAAGTGTCTCTGCAGCATACGCTTTTGGAAAGCCTTTACTGCACACTCCATCTTTCACACAAATCGAATGGCGATTTAAAGTGCCACACGGACCATGTGTCATGTGAGACTTCACCATGGAATGGATCTCTGGTGACTCATTTGAATTAGGAATTTGTGTGGAAACAATTCTGTCAATGTCTTCAGCGGTACAAATTTTATCTTCTTGGCACAGCATGAGTAATATGTGGGCATGCGGTAGGCCACGCTTCTGATACTCGACGACGTAGAGAAATGCACGTACTTTGCCCAACACGTGCTTCTTCGTTATATCGTCGATTAACTCTTTTAATTTCAGATGAAGCACGCATGCCACTAAATCTGGTCTGCCTTCAGCTCGTTGGTGTTGTCCGATGTTTTCTTGTATCTCTGTCCATTTTGGATTACACGTGAACGTGATGAAAAGATCTGGTTTTCCGAATTTGCGAACAATGGCCATAGCATCTTGGTAGTTCTGCTGCATAGCTCTTGGACTCCCTGCAAAACTCGACGGCAAAATGACGATACGACCGACAGGACGTTGGTTATCAGCAGCAACGTTCTGGACGTGGTCCAGTAGTCCTCTGTATTCCATGGCTCTAAGGGTTTCCTGATTTTGTTTGAAGTATTGCAGTCGATTTGCTTCTGCCTTGCAATATCCGTCGACAACATACTGCTGGAACAATTTCCCCGAAGAATGGATAGTGCTGAATTCATTTCGAATAGCCAGTCGGTAGGCATAGAATTCACGATGAGTTACCTTGTTTCGAACCGCAGTCTGTCGCTGGTGAGGCATGTTTATCATCCATCCAGGCTCGCCATGTGGAAAGAGAATGGGATATGTCATGGGATCAATGTGAGAGGAAAGTGGAGAGAGATTGTGTAAGCCCTGGTCATGCAAATGAACCTGGAAATCCCTGTTTGCAGGTGGTTCACCATCTTGTCCACTAACGAAGACAGCAGCAATTTCATCAGCAGTTGGTATGTTGTAACATCTTTGGTCGTCTGCACACAGTCGACGAAAATGCATTTCCAAGATAGAAGGGAGGCGATCTTCAAGGACAGCTTTCCTGATTTCTTCCTGTTCACGCTCGAACATACTCTTGTAACATGTGACATAAGGATTAACGTCAGATAGTATGTTGTGCAGTTCTGCCATCAATTCTTGCAAACATCTGTGATTCTCAGGTCGATTCATACGTTCCTTTGTAGCTTGAGCTGTATCCAAAATAAATAATTGTGCAAATTGTGCTTGTTCATGTACATGTGATGGATGTAATGGACCACAGCGATGGTAAATTTGACCGTGGATTTTGAAACAGTACGGTCCATTTCCTGGAGGAGATGAGATCTGAGCACCCATTGATGCAAAAGCGAATGCCGAATTGTAATTCCGGATATTGTCTCGGAAGTTGCGACATTTTCCATCGTCACCCTGATAAAGTTGTTGCAGTCGAGCAGGTACGGCAAATAGTGGAGGCAATTTAACTTTTCCCTTGGAACAACACAGTGTAAATCCATCCCCTTGTCCTGTTGATTCATTTGTGAAATGGTGTGCAGAACAGTACACACATGGTGACGTCATTGGACCGCAATTATGCTCTTGAACAATATTATCGGATACTTCGGCCGGATTCATTATGGCTGAGGTTGTATATGTTTGCTGAGCACTCCAACGTCTTTGTTGCTCAGCATGCCGTGCGAGTCTGTGTTGGCGTTCATCGACGGTCTCGTTCTCGCACCTCATCGTTGTTGCAGCAGCATCCTGTGCGAGTCTGTGTTCACGTTCGTCGAGGGTCTCGTTCGCCCTCCTCATCGTTGTTGCAGCAGCATCCTGTGCGAGTCTGTGTTCACGTTCGTCGAGGGTCTCGTTCTCCCTCCTCATCATTGTTGCAGCAGCATCCTGTGCGAGTCTGTGTTCACGTTCGTCGAGGGTCTCGTTCTCCCTCCTCATCGTTGTTGCAGCAGCATCCTGTGCGAGTCTGTGTTCACGTTCGTCGAGGGTCTCGTTCTCCCTCCTCATCGTTGTTGTAGCAGCATCCTGTGCAGGTCTGTGTTCACGTTCGTCGAGGGTCTCGTTCTCCCTCCTCATCGTTGTTGCAGCAGCATCCTGTGCGAGTCTGTGTTCACGTTCCTCGACTGTCTCGTTCTCCCTCCTCATCGTTGTTGCAGCAGCATCCTGTGCGAGTCTGTGTTCACGTTCCTCGACTGTCTCGTTCCCCCTCCTCATCGTTGTTGCAGCAGCATCCTGTGCGAGTCTGTGTTCACGTTCCTCAACTGTCTCGTTCTCCATCCTCATCGTTGTTGCAGCAGCATCCTGTGCGAGTCTGTGTTCACGTTCCTCGACTGTCTCGTTCTCCCTCCTCATCGTTGTTGCAGCAGCATCCTGTGCGAGTCTGTGTTCACGTTCCTCAACTGTCTCGTTCTCCTGTCTCATTCGTTTTCTTGCTGCAACCTGTTCAAGTCTGCATTGACGTTCGTCGACGGACTCGTTCTCCCGTCTCATTCGTTTTCTTGCTGCATCCTGTTCAAGTCTGCATTGACGTTCGACGACGAACTCGTTCGTCCTTTTCATTCGTTTTCTTGCTGCATCCTGTTCAGGTCTGCGTTCTTCATCGACTGTGTCATTCATCTATCTATAATTCCAGTAATCTCTGTACGTTTGTACGTTTGTACGTTTGTCTGTCTGTGACCGCTGTTTCTCGACAACCACGGGTCCGATATACTTTTCACTTGCCAGGTATATTGCTGGGGACCCGAGGATGTGCCTTTTCAAGGTTTCATATTAATCGGACAATTACTTACCGAGCTATGTCCAAAAAACGATTCAACCAATCAGAGAGCAGCGAACGATCGCGTGTGCCGGCGTTGCGAATGGACGAAACCATTTCATGTAAATAGAGGGGGGGGATTGTCACTGTACTCGCAAGCCGTTCGCCGTTCGCTTTGGCGTTGCGAATGGACCAAACCATTTCATGTAAATAGAGGGGGGGGATATAATTTTAGATAGATATATAGTACGGGCATATATATAGTACGGGCATGCCCTAGTTTTGGAAATGGAAGTTTCCACGCAACGCATGAATTGTCACGAGTCAAGAGGAAGTGTCTCAAAAGTGTATCAAGTGTATCAAGAGGAAGTGTATCATCAAATGACAAATAAATTACATTGTGAAAATTAAACATTTCAAATAAACCTATTTAAAGTGTATGCGCAAATAACTAATAAATAAAAAAACGAAGAAATATCTCGGTAATTTCCTGAACCATATTTTACTTCCGGCTAATAATGTTGAATGAAATAAAAACGAAGAAATATATGTCGTTTTGTGACGACTGTCATCAAAAGTAAACGGTGAATTCACTCGGTTTATTCGGTTCGGCTCGGTTCACTCGGTTTAAAGAAAAAGCGATAATGTAGAAATGTTGCCATCTGTGTCATGTTGGGCGGTGTATGATACTTGTTGGCTGTTGGGCGGTGATATATTTCCTGAACCATATTTTACTTCCGGCTAATAATGTTGAATGAAATAAAAACGAAGAAATATATGTCGTTTTGTGACGACTGTCATCAAAGGTAAACGGTGAATTCACTCGGTTTATTCGGTTCGGCTCGGTTCACTCGGTTTAAAGAAAAAGCGATAATGTCGGAATGTTGTCGTCTGTGTCATGTTGGGCGGTGTATGATACCTGTTGGCTGTTGGGCGGTGATATGGTGTATTTTTAAAATATATATCTCTGCGTTTTCCCGCGTTGCTGACACCGAGTCTAAAACCATGATGGTGAGTTAGATTGGAGATAAAGGCGTGAGAGAGACTCAATGGCCTTGAAGTTACAGGCCTTTGAGAATTCATTTCGTTCTATAAACGGCAACTTTCATCGGATTTTCTTCCCGTTTTTTTTCAACCGAGTCTAAAACTATGTTAGCGACTGTGAAAAATGAAATGATATATCGAATTTTTAATATGTATCGACACGTTGCCGTCGGTGTCATGTTGGGCGGTGTATGATACACCATGACGCGATTTTAAAATATATATCTCTGCATTTTCCCGCATGTGTGGAATGTTCTCAATTATTGCTGACACCGAGTCTAAAACCATCGATAAAAATGAAATCATATGGTGAGTTAGATTGGAGATAAAGGCGTGAGAGAGACTCAATGGCCTTGAAGTTATAGGCGTTTGAGAATTCATTTCGTTCTATAAACGGCAACTTTCATTGGATTTTCTTCCCGTTTTTTTTCAACCGAGTCAAAAACTATGTTAGCGACTGTGAAAAATGAAATGATATATCGAATTTGATTTGAAATAAAACTGGGAGAGAGAGCAAGACACCACGGGCCTACAAAACAGGCCTCAAAGCTATGCGAGTTAATAAAATGGTGGATATTTTTTGTTTATAATTATATGAAGCCACTCCCAGAATGGGTGGAGCTATGGGTGGAGCTACTCTGCAAACCGAGTAAGCCACACCCCGGACAGACGCCCAACAGACAGACAGACAGACAGACAGACAGAATCATCTACGGCTATTATAATATAGATGGTGTCAATTCCATTTTAATAGCTTTAGTTACAACAGGTTTTAGTTGTTCTGTTCATCATTTGGTGCAAGAGATTTCAGGTCGTCCATGGACCTGTGTGTGACTTTGTTACTTTGTGAATTATCTCCATGCCCTTGGTTATTGATCACCTTGCTTAAGGGGGTTGAACTCCAACATTCCATTGCATCCTTTGTAACATTTTGTATACAGTTCCATGCATTGTATGATCCACGAGTGTGGGATACAAAATGGTGAATGCCTCCTTGTAGTCAATCAATGCTGATGACAGTTTGGTGGCTTTTTTATTCATTTATTTATTTACAGTTTTCGTGCATGGCCTTGTTTAGCAAGAGGTGATCGATTGTTCAGTTGTTTGGCAGTTTCTCCTCCATCCTCATTGTTCTGCCTCCTGGCATTTTTGTTCTGTTTGTTTGCGATAACATCTTTCAGGATGGTTCCTGTTAAGAACTTTATGTTGTTTGTAGGCAAGGTGTAATATAGCTCTGTATTTTCCTTCCATACAATAGCTTCGTTTCCTACACAACATCGAATCCAGAAATTCCAGCCTTTTGTTAGTCCCCCACCCCACCGACAAGGTTGGACACAGAGGACATTACAGTGGGCGACCCAAATGACCGACCAAATGAAATGAATGAATGAGAGACAATAAAATGAGTGATCCGACTGACAGACCGACCGATCATCAGTCCATGTACTTTTGTGTACGCGATATTTCAAAAAACATTGAACATTTCGCTTTCATATTGCAGATATCTATCCGTCATGACATTTTCTCAACCTCATTAGATCATGGCTGTGATTGGCTAAATTATGTTGCCATGACAACCGTCTCAGTAACTTCTCTTGGGCATGCGATATTTCAAAAGCCATTGAACATTTAGCTTTCATATTACACAGATCTATCTATTCCTTATACCTACCCAAAAGGTGGAGGACCTAAATTATCAACTATTTGGTATTGTACAAATAAATATCAATCCGAGTAGCCGCAAGGAAAATCTTCGTTTCTCCATTGAGCCGATATATTTGTCGAAGTCTCCAAGCTGTCCTATTTTCTTTGCATTTCTGTTCTCTGGGATTGTAGGTTCTGGATGTTTTGCAATCCAAAGGCTTGTCCTAATACATATCTGCATCTGTACATATCATGTGCTCCTCAACCTCACACTTTGGAGCATCCGATGCACCTGCGCTTTTTGGTTCCTCAAACAATGATTTCATCACTTTGTGTGGGTTGGTGATTGGTGTTTGATTTTTCTTCTTCCCTGTCATCCTGCTCCTTTGAGATATTCTGCAGAGAATCCCTCAGCCTTTGACAGCATTTTCTTTCCTTTTTTTTCATCACTCCATCCCTCCATCTGTCTCTGTCTCTGTCTCTGTCTCTGTCTCTGTCTCTGTCTCTGTCTCTGTCTCTGTCTCTGTCTTTCCCTCTCTCTGTCTCTGTCTCTCTCTCACGCCACCTGTCGGCTGTCGGTGCGTTGGGTGTGGCGTCATGGCGGCTGTGAGCAACTGCTCTGTGTTTTGGTGAGCCCGTTGCGTTCCCTCCCCTGCCCCCCCCCTCCCTCTCCTTTTCCATCCTGTGTGCTTCGGCATTGTTTTCATCCGTTCTGCACCCTTGTCTTTGAGAGAGAGAGGATTGAGAGCGGGCCCATTTTGGGTGCGGCCTACTGGCTTTGACGGTGCTTTGTAAGCCTTTTTAGCTTTTTGTGCTTGTAATGCACGTTTATTATTTACTTTAGTTCGATTATTTAGGTTTGATACCCTCTTGTCCGGTTCGGACAAGGGGGGGGGGGGGGGGGGGGGGGAATTTGATCTGTTTGTTGGTGTTCGACAAACATTGGGTTCTCTCGGTTCTTGGCTACGAACTTGTCTTTGGTCGAGTTAGAATGGCGGGCGAAAGTTTCCGCATTGATACGTACGAATCGCTAACTCGTAAACACGGGCTAGCTTGTGTTCCTCCCAACGAGGTGGAAATTAACGATGTGCTTTCCGCCATTGGAAACATCGTCGGTGCACACAGTATTCGCGCTGCCTCTCGTATGAATAAGAAATTCGTCATATTTTTGTCCGAGGAGCACATGGTAGCGAGTGTAGTCGAACAAGGCTTGTTCGTTGAACCGAACACGTTCCTCTCTGTGTTCGCTTTACAAGCCCCGACGGTAAAGATTAACATCAGTAACATCCCGCCATTTATTAGAAATGAGGATTTACGTGAACAATTAAGCAAGTTCGGTAAGGTCGTATCGAGGATTTCGATGGTGCCGATGCGAAATGTTTGCGATCGATTCAAACATGTCATGTCCTTCAAGAGAGTGGTGTACATGGTACTGCCTGCAAATGTAAAAACGCTCAATGTCGTGTTGAGTGTGAAAATCAACGGCTTCGAATACAAAATGTATGCCTCCTCGGAGGCTATGACGTGTTTCGGGTGTGGGGCTTACGGGCATGTGAGGAGTGCCTGCCCCAATGCGGGTACATCGCAGGAAAGCGGAGGATTGGTGAGGAGCGACTCCTCTTCACCTCACACCGACGGGGAGGAGGCGGATCGAGTAGAGTCCCTTTATACAGAGAGTAACGACATGACGATCCGGAAAAATACGGTCACGTGACTCAGGGAGCCATTTTGGGGCCAAATTCGCGTTCGCTTAACTTCTGGCGTTCGCGTGTTATGCAAGTACAATCGATTCGACTACCTACGGAAGCCTTAGTTCACTGAAAATGCCGGGTTGTTGTGCATTTGGATGCACAAATAGACATGACAAGGGTTTCAAGATGTACAGATTCCCTTCAGATCCCAATCGACGTAAAATATGGGAGAATAAAGTGAGCCGTGTGGGCTGGAAGCTTCGTCTTCAAAGCTTTGCGAGGGAGGTCAAGTTACTGTTCAGTCCCATGTATTGTATTCCTTTAACACAGGGAGCACCCGGTTCCCGTAGAGAACGGGTTAACAAATTGAATTATTAACCTGTAATGGGATGCAGCCTGGACAATCTTGAATACATATTTCTTTCTATTTCTTCTTCTTTCTTGATAAACAGGCACATTCTGATCCTCATCAGTTTGAATGTGGACGTGCTGATCATAAAATGAAGCTGAAGAATTTTGCAGTGCCTACCATTTTTTGCCATCGAAGGACCACAAAGTCACAAAAGTCTCCAAAAAAGCGTGACCGGCCTACAAAAGAAATGTGTCCACCCAAGCAACATGAGACACCTCTCCTTGTGGACCATAGCTATGCTGCTGACCCACAGCTTGGGAGCAAGAGTATGGCGATGAGGAAACTGGCCAAGAAAGTAAAGTGAATTATTTAACTTTCACCTTATAGAGACTACAAGTAATTCCCGCAACAACTAGTCAATAGCTGTCATTGTATCATAGTGAAAACCGTTAATTTTTTTGTTTGAAAACATTGGATACTTTGCTTGACAGTACATTGTACTGTGTTTTCTATATTTCTATTTAGAAAAAGAACGTTCAGTTCACAATATGCCAACAGTTTGATAACAGCTAGTATTAGGAATCATTTCTAGAGAATGGTTATGAATGGTTATGTTGTAAATTCAACAGGGCTGGACAAAAAAAAGAAGTCTCTGTTTGGCATCATTGTGTATTCGTGCATGCATCTCTTATTGTGTATTCGTGCATGCATCTTCAGAAATAGCTTGCCCATGTAGCATATCCACTTACCCTGTATTTGGTCTTGCCATTTCTTTTTTTCAGGGGAACACAAAAGTTCTCAAAAAATTCCACATAATGCAATGAAAGTTTTAATGATTGTAAAGATAAAAAGCAGGAAGTTGCGATTCATATTGGGGTCTCAACCCTCACAAGACCTCAAATTTGTATCGTTCTTCAAAATGGTAGAGATAGATGCTAAAAAAAAAATTCATCACATATTGCAATTTTGACAGCTGGACTACGTTTCATTTATTCTGATTGTACCTGGATCTGTTGCTGAATGTGGTTAACTGATGAAAAGAAAGCTGAAAACGTTAATTTACAGTATGTGTGCATTGACCGAGAGCCTGTGTGTGTGTGTGTGTGTGTGTGTGTGTGTGTGTGTGTGTGTGTGTGTGTGTGTGTGTTTATCCCGTGTGTGTGCATGTGTGTTTTAATGTGTTGATGTTTGTGTGTATGTTTGAGTTTGTTGGCTCTGAAAACGCATTAAATTTGTTACAGTTTGATAATGTTTACATTAAATTCATTTCTTTCAGACAAAACACACGTGTGTTTTAATGCCCCCCCCCCCCCACCCCGCTTTTCCTATCCTCTTAATCGAAGAGGTTAAAGATTATTTTAGGTTACAAGACTACCTTGTCACATAGTATGTTCAAATTCTCTCCAGGCATCGTGAGTAACCCAAATTATTATTGCCAACATCGCGATAATGAGGATTCAGAAATCACCCATTTTGTCACTTCTCATCAACCGCTCATTTTTTCAGACAAACTAATATCCCATTATAGGCAATCTGGAACATAATGGAGCTAATACTCATAGACCGACATCTCGATACAATAAAATAAATAAATAAAAACATTCACCGTACTCCCTAACCCGCCCCGTGTTTGTGCAGTGGTGCATTGCATTATACACGCATAGCTCATAGTGCACTGTGCATGTGCCGGTTCAGTGGTTCCGCACAATTGGCCCCAAAATGGCGGCGTATTCTCAGTTGTCGTAACTCTCTGTATAAAGGGACTCTAGGATCGAGCGGTTAACCCACCCACCGCACCGACTGCGATGAGCGAAGCGCCAGACCCGACCACCCCGACCGGGGGGGAAGTGATAGATTTAGAACGTGAGGTGACTAACCCCGCCCCGCCACCTAAGGTGGGAATGAAAGTGGTTGAACCCTCTCCCATTTCGTCCACTGTACACGATAGTGCGGACGATATCATGGAAGTATCAGTAGCGGACACCAGGAAAAAGGTCAGAAGTGTCCAAGTGATGAATCCTGTGATTCCAAAGAAAAGCAAAATAAGATTCAGATCGTGTCAGGCTCACAGGACCTCCAGGGTGAGGCCTACACCGGAAACTCCTTGGTGGTAATGGAGATGGTACCGGAAGTGTGTGTACGTGAGGAAGATTCGCTTGCACCACTTGCTGAGATTGAGTATGACCCGGAAATAGTCGATCCTCTCAGGACGTGGTAAGTCCTTGTCCTGATAACCAAACTCGCTCAGACGAGTTAGCGGCTGGATCTGCTAGTGAGGAAAAAATAGATAAAGGGGAAAGTCCTTGCGACAGTGAGGATAACGTTAACCCTTCCCTGACAGATAAAAATGAAAGGGATGATGAGCTGGGGGACATACTTATAGCCACAGAGGATATGGTAAATTTGGAAGGGTCTGCAAAGAGCGCGGAGGTCCTTGACCCTGTAGGATTGCTGTTTCCAAAACTAAGTGTTCAACAAATAGTAGGAAAAGGTGCAGATCAAGACGAAGCGCTTGATTCTGATGAAACCTCTTCTACTCCACTCTTTTGTGCTTTAAGTGCTCAAGAGAGTGAGGCGGGTGATGACAATACCATCACCATGGTTTCTCAAGAAAATGTTATCAAGTTCCTTGAAGAAACGTTCAGGAAAAGAAATGTAAAAATCAAAGACTACTTTCCAAATCTGCATGATTTTATTTTGACTGCAAAGAACATGATTCGTGAACCTTATCAGGTTAACATGTCAGAACCTCAATTCCAGAGGCTAAGAAAATGTGTAACTCGAGCGGGTAAGGAACTTCATGAATAGTTAACAGAGTGGAGATAAAAGTAGCATCCTTAAACATCAACGGTGGTCGCAGTTGTGTGCGTCACCTCCAGGTGTTTCAAATGTTTCAGAATGAAAAAATGGATGTGCTGATGTTACCAGAGACGTATGCAAATCAGTCTTCTGAGGTTGAGTGGCGTAATATCTTTAAAGGTTGTCACTTTTTCTCCAGTGCTTTCGTTGATGCCAAGGCTGGTGTGGCAGTAGTGTTACATCCTAGACTCCAGCCATTGGAGATCAGATGTAGGGAAATTTGCAAGGGCCATTTACTATCTGTGGAGTTTGTCAGTGGTAACCAAAAGATTTGCACGACTAATGTATACTGCCCTAGTGCTAACTCTGCAAGAAGTGCTTTTCTTCACAAGTTAGCGGGTTTTTTAAGCACTATTGACCTGTCCATGTTGGTTTGTTTGGGGGGAGACTACAACTGTACCCACAACTTGATAGAAACACTCCTGAGCCTCATCCACCGAGTGCAAGGCCTTTGGCACAGCTCATTAAAAAATTTCAACTTGTGGATGTGTGGCGGGTACAGAACCCTAACATCCGGCAGTACACGTGGGTTTGTGCCGCAAGAAATCTTTTGACAATGGCTCGTTTGGATAGAATTTATGTTAATCATGATAAGGTAAATCTTGTCAAGAATTCTTATATTAGGCCATCTGGTTTTTCTGATCATCACATGGTTGTTGTTGTATGTGGCTTACCTCATCACGTTTGTAGAAGTGCATATTGGACTTTCAATGTCAAACTTTTACAAAGTGAGCATTTTAAAGACGCATTCAGAATGGTATGGAAGGAATGTGAAATGCAAAAGTTTTCCTACCTAAATTTAAGGCAATGGTGGGATTGCACAAAATCCCAAATTAAGTGCTTTTGCCAGCAATACTGTCGTTATAATACCTGTAACACACTCGGTGTGATAACTGCCTTAAAAAACGATATACTTTATTGTGAGCAGAAATCTGGAATGTCCAACGAAAATGTCCAGCAGTCGTCAGAGAAAAGAACACTACTGGCTGAAATGGTGAAAGAGCGTGCATCTGGAGCTTTCGTCCGACTGCGAATGGACAATATCCAACTTGACAAACCAAACAAAGACTTTTTCAATTTGGAAAAGACAGCCAAGATCCCTCAACAAATTCACGCTTTGCGCTCTTCTGCCGGTGCGCTTCTGTCTTCTCAAAGTGACATCAAGAATGAATTACGAAACTTTTATTCAAAGCTGTTTGCCTTGAGAACGGTGAACCAGGAAAACAGAAACGGGATGTTTGAACTGCTCCCATCTCTGTCTGAAGACCAGCAACAACAACTGGAGCCTGGCATCTCTCTCGGAGAACTTACTGCTGCTCTTAAAGGAATCCAAGATGGGAAAGCCCCTGGACTTGACGGCCTCCCAGTTGAATTTTACAAGGCCTTTTGGGATATTCTAGGCCCTACTCTACTTGACATCTTTCATGATAGCCTTGAACAAGGTGAATTGCCATTAAGTTGCCGGACGTCAGTTTTGTGTCTGTTGCAAAAAAAGGGAACTTGCAAGACGTCACAAATTGGCAGCCTGTGTCACTCCTAAATACGGATTATAAAATATTGTCGAAGGCGCTCGCGATACGTCTAAAGGAAGTCATCCCCCTTTTGATTGATATTGATCAGTCTTATTGTGTTCCTGAGCGTTCTATTTACCATAACATTTTATTTGGTGAGAGACTTGATCAGTCTCGGTCGTTCTACATCTCATGGTTTTGGTTTGGTTCTTTTAGATCAAGAAAAAGCTTTTGACAGTGTTGACCATTCTTTTTTGTTTGCTGTACTAAGGAGAGCTGGTTTTGGACAAAATTTTGTTTCCTATGTTAAGTTGTTGTATGAAAATGCATCCTGTCTGTTGAAGGTAAACAACAGCTTATGTCGCTCTTTTCCCTTTCAGCGAGGCATCCGTCAGGGCTGCCCGCTTTCAGGTATGCTCTACAGTCTCTCGGTCGAACCTTTACTAGCTTTGCTCCGCAACTCAGTGGAAGGAGTCTCCTTAACAAAAAACTACAAAATGGTTACTTCAGCTTATGCGGATGACATTTGTGTTGCTGTTTCCAGCCAAAATGATGGGGGTGAGGTCTCTCGATGTCTGTCCCAGTTTGAGCTCGCTTCCACGGCAAAAGTAAATTGGAACAAAAGTGTTGCCTTATGGGTGGGCCCCAGTCCACCTTCCTCAGCTCTGCCTGTGTTACCAGGAGGAATGCAGTGGAACAAAGAGGGGTTTAAATATTTAGGGTTATTTCTAGGAGTCTAAGCATATGAACAAAAAAATTGGGAGGGTTTCTTGGAAAGAATTAAGCAGAAACTGGCGAGATGGAAACGGTTGCACCACCTTCTATCGCTTAAGGCAAGGGTGACAATAATAAATAACCTGGTGGTTCCATTTATTTGGCATAAAGTTATCCCCCTCCAACCTCCGAGATACTTGGTCACAGGCATTCAGAGGGTTCTAACTCAGTTTTCTGGGGAGGCCACCATTGGCTTGGACCAGACATGGTGTGCAGACCCCGAAATGCAGGTGGCCAAAGCTTGATACATGTTCCGAGTCGGATAATGGCTTTCCGCATGTTGACGATAAAGCGTTTATTGTATGGTGAGTGTGTCCTGTGGCGGCCTCTCACAAATGCTTGGCTGCAGGAAGCAGATGGATTGAAGTATGACCGAGAGCTCTTCCTCATGGACCTGCAGCATGTCAACACGACTCTGCTCCCCGAGTTTCATCAGAGCCTTCTGAATGCCTGGCAAGTCCTTGGAATACAATGATTAGAGGTGTCCTCCGATGCCAAAAAATATATGCATGAGCCATTCGTTCTGAATCCTTTATTCCCTGAAATTTCAACCTCCAGGTCATTTATGCATTGCTTCACCTGTAATGGAATAAACAGAGTGCGAGACCTGATGAAGCCTTCCCTAAATGGATGGTTATCCACCGGTTCTCTCACATCAGAAGTGGGGGTTCGGTCATCTAGAATGGTGGACAAAGTTTTGAGAGTTGTGATTAAAACTTTCAGGGAATTAAATATCGGGTGGACTGGGGCAGATGAAGTGGTGGACTCTCGTCTCTATTTCCCCGAGCTCCAAATCACCTCAAAAAAACAACAGTGTGTCTTCTCAAAGTCAGATGGTTGCGGTGTGTTTCATGTGATGGGAAAAAAAGTTATTTATGGGATATGCCAAGAGGTGCTTATACCGGGTTTCACAAAACCTTTAAAAAATCGGTGGGAGGAGATCATTCCGGCTATTTCGTTCCTATCTCCAGTGTGGAAAGAGATGTATAGGTCTCCAACTTTAGGTCGAACCGGAGACTTAAATTGGAGATTAGTTCATCAGGCCCTGGTCACCAAATACTTACTTAATAAGTTTGATCCCTCTGTACAGAATGTTTGTCCTTTTTGTGAAGAGGCTGAAAATGTGACCCATGCTTTCGTGAAATGTAAGTGATTGGTACCCCTTTTTTGTTTCCTCCAACAGTTATTTTATAAATTTAAGTTTGTTTTTTTCTGTTGCAATTTTTGTGTATGGCATTGAAAGGAGCACAAAGAGCAAGACAGTGGTACCTTTCTTGAATTTTCTGTCCGGAATTGCTAAACTTGCAATTTATAAAACGAGGAAGATCAAATTGAGTGGCAGAGATGAAAATGTGCTCTTTTGCTTTAAAGGAATAGTGTCGGTCTGGATAAGTTTCGGCAGTGTGAACGACGATTTTTTTACAGATGAGGTGTTGTTTGTTTTTGTAAATTTTACTTATGCTCAATGTCCACATATACATGTATATACAATTATACATCCTTTTTGCTTGTACAACTTTCTTTTCTTGTAAAAAATTTTGCGGTGTTTTTCCATGTGTGTTTTGATACTTTTATAATAAAAGCACATAAAAGTCTCTCTCTCTCTCTCTCTCTCTCTCTCTCTCTCTGTCTCTCTCTCTCTCTCCCACTCTCTCTCTCTGTCTTTCCCTCTCTCTTTCCCTCTCTCTCTCTCTCTCTCTCTCTCTCTCTCTCTCTCTCTCTCTCTCTCTCTCTCTCTCTCTCTCTCTCTCTCTCTGTCTCTCTCTCACTCTGTAATGCCAAGCCAGGTTTTTTATTTTAATCTTTCACAGCTTTATTATGACTTTCTTCTCTCTCCCCCCCACAGCTCTGCCAGTCATTTCTCTCTAAGTAATGGATAATACTGTCTTTTAAGTAGCAGCAATTTTAACAGTACCAAGCCTTTCCTTTCGAAATACTCAAAAATCAAGTTACTCGTCACTTCAACCTGTGTTCGGCACCGCCGTTCAGTTGGCATTGCAATCTGCCATCGTTGGCCATTTCATTTTAACCCTCTTTACCATGTCAGGTTGCAGACTGCTTTCCTCCATCCTCGTATGCATAACATAATCTATCTCTTCCGGTAGCTTCAGTACCATGATGTCTTCCTAACAAAATGAAAATTTTAATCTCACCCTGGCACGTTTTAAAACCTTGATCTCCGCAGACACAAGAGGCTTTCGAGAACCGCATGCAAAGTGCTGAACAAGATGGCACCCATTAACATCGCGTCGTTTCCTTGCGTGCCTGGACTGATCAGTGGTGTGCGTAGCCTTCACACCGAAATGGTGAACACTCTCTATCCTGATCCGATGCGTTCGAAGACCTTCAGACGATTTCCACAATTTGATGAGACAAACACATGACAAACACTTCCTACCCAACCATGCCAGGAATTATGGCATTGTAAGCCTCACTGTCATCCTGCGATGTCAGACATTCCATTAAGGTCTGTTGGGATAGAAAGAGTATTAAGAGATTTACAAACACAGCTACAAACACACAAATACCTACCTCTTTTGCTTACCTGCAATAGCTTCCGATGAAGCGTAAAGGTCACTGACATTTTGTGGCTTATCCTACAAGAACATCTGTTCTGGCTCCACCCACATTGTTTCTCATTTATATTTCCCTTAATAGCAAGGCCTCAGTTTCTCTAACCACTTTCCCAACCACCTTGCACCTTTCCCTCACACCCTTTCCCAACCACCTTGCACCTTTCCCTCACACCCTTTCCCAACCACAGTGACCTTTCCTGTCTGACTTGTTCCACTCAGCTGGATCTCAATGATATTGATCCAGATTCAGATACATATTATCACGTGTATCTTCACAGCCAAACTGGCCTTTTCCGAGCTCGTTGGTTCTGGGTTCGATTCCGACTGTAGTCGAGTAAATCAGAAAACACCAAATACCATTCCGAAGCGGTGCCAGCAGAGAACGCTGCGTCATACATCAGTCCGTTGTAAGATCGGCTGGTCTCATGTACAATCATTATCCTGCGCTTGGGAAGCGAAATTCAGGGTTAGGCATTCGGTTGCTTACCTGTGGCATATGTGTGGCACAGGTATGCGTGTGTGTTTGCATTTTCAAAATTCATTTTGTCGGCAACTGTTGGTCCGATTGACACGAAATTTTACCATAGGAGCACCTCCGCCTGTATAATTTTTTTATTCATAACTATGACGTCATAGGTCATGTGGTATGGACGCCATCTTGGAAAAAAGTTGCACCTCAATATCTCCAAAACCACACAATGGAAATAATTGAAACACGGATCACTGTCAAGTTCACAATAAGATACGTCTCTGCAAATGTTACTCGAATGGACACAAATTTTGATCATAAGAGCGCCTCCTCCCATATAATTAAAAAAAATAATTATGACGATTCTAATATAAGTATTTATATTAGTACTAATATAAGTACTAATATAAATCCGATTCTAATATAAGTATTCTATAAATACCGGTAAGTATTCTATAAATACCATCTAGTTTGGATGTGAATTTGGATGTCAAGCATTGGTCTTTTAGGAACATATGACATATTAACGGATGAACTTATTTTACATATGACTTAATAGACCATGAAAATGGATCAAATGGGTTAGGTCCATTTGGAGTTAATATGGATGCAACACGTGCATCATTGACCGTCCGAATGACCTTCAACGGTCTCGTAGTGATAACCGTGAACAAACGTTGGTACATCACATTGGAAGAAACGTTGGTCTTCTGTTTCATCGCAGTGATAACCATGATCATTGTAAACAGGGAAGGGGGACAAGGCCGAACGGTCCAAGTGGTCCCAAACCAGAGCACTGCCCACACTAATTATATCCACATCGTACCATATATAGTCAAGTGGCCAAATA
The DNA here is from genome assembly GCF_964187855.1 of Myxine glutinosa. Lineage (NCBI taxonomy): Eukaryota > Metazoa > Chordata > Myxini > Myxiniformes > Myxinidae > Myxine > Myxine glutinosa. The sequence continues at coordinate 52,778,506 of NC_136263.1, read as the reverse complement.
TATTGGCACCCTTGCACTTTTTTCAAATAACTCAATTTTCTTCAAACATAAGTTGAAATTAACAAAAGTATTTGGTTTCCACAATTCTTTATTTCACTGTTAATATTACAGAACCTTTGTTTTTAATTCAGAACTTAATATATCCTTTTAAATCAGCAAATAAAAAGAAATGGCATTCACGAAAATTATTGACACTCAAGACTTAATATTTGGTATCACGTCTTTTGGACAAAATAACTGTAGTCAAGCGCTTCCTATAGCCATGAATGAGCTTCCTACACCTCTCTACTGGCAGTTTGGCCCACTCTTCTTGTGCAAACTACTCCAGTTCTCCCAGATTTGATGGGTGCGTCTTCCCAACTGCTGTTTTCAGATCTCCCCACAGGTGTTCAATGGGATTTAGATCTGGATTCATTGCTGGCCACTTCAAAACAATTCAGCGTTTTGTCTTGAACCATTCCTGGGTGCTTTTTGAAGTGTGTTTGGGGTCTTTGTCCTGCTGCAAGACCTATGACCTTTGACGGAGACCCAGCTGTTTGACATTGGGTTGAACATTGTGCTCCAGAATGCCTTGGTAATCTCCTGATTTAATGATGCCATGCACACATTCAAGGCACCCAGTGCCAGAGGCAGTACAGCAACCCCAAAACATCACTGAACCTCCATGTTTGACTGTAGGGAAGGTGTTCTTTTCTTTGAAGGCTTCATTTGGTTTTCTGTAAACATAGAGATGATGTGCTTTACCAAAAAGCTCTAATTTGGTCTCATCTGTCTACAGGACATTCTCCCAGAAGGATTTTGGCTTGTTCAGGTGTGTTTTGGAAAACTCCAGTCGGGCTTACTTATGTTTCTCTCTCAGCAGTGGGGTCCTCCTGGGTCTCCTACCATAGAACCCCTTTCATTGAGTTGGCGATGGATGGTGCGAGTAGAAACAGTCGTACCTTGTGTCTGAAAGTCAGCTTGAATCTGTTTGGCAGTTGATCGAGATTCTCCACCATTCAAACAGCATTCGCTGCAATCTTCGATCAAGTTTTCTCTTGCGGCCACGTCCAGGGAGGTTGGCTACAGTGCCATGAGCCTTAAACTTCCTGATAACATTGCATATGGTGGACACATGAACATCAAGGTCTCTGGAGATGGACTTGTAGCCTTGAGATTGTCCATGCTTGGCTACATTCTTGTGTCTGACCTCCTCAGACAATAATATTCTCTGGTTTTCTTTGTGTTCTCCATGCTCATTGTGGTACACACAGTGACACAAAACAGCAGAATGACTCCTTTTCTCCATTCAACTGGTTGAATTAGTGATTTTTTAGCTCACCTGGAATGAAGTTCAGGGGAACTTATGCAATGGCGCGTCGTCAGTTCATCTGTCACTCCGTCAGTCCATCTGTAAACACTCGAAACTTCTTCTCCAAAACCGCTGATGGGATTGTAACCAAATTTGGCACAACTTTTGTTGTGTTGTGACTAAAGTTTGTTCACGGCATTTTAAAAAAACGAGGTCTAAGGGGGTCTACCGGGGGTCAAAGTGGATCCAGGTTTGACGCTCTAAAAGAGGAATTTGCTTTTTCCGCTGAAACTACACAGATGATTTCGACTAAACTTGGCCACAACCTTCACCACACGTGATGTACCAAAGCTTGTTCATGGCATTTAAAAAATCTGCCCCTTTGGGGTTCTTTGGGGGATCAAAGTGGGTCCGGGTTTGACCCCCAAAAATATATATTTGCTTTCTTCTCTGAAACTACACACACAATTTCAATCAAATTTGACCACAACCTTCACCATTCGTGATGTACCAAAGTTTGTTCATGGCATTAAAAAAAATCTGCTCCTTTAGGGGTGTACAGGGGGGTTGCCCCTCAAAATAAGTATTTGCTTTCTTCTTAGAAACTACACATGCAATTCTGATTAAACTTGGGGAAGAAATGGTGCATTATTTGAAAAAAGTGCAAGGGTGCCAATATCTTTGGCCACGACGGTAGTTCTTTGAAAATGAATGTTACACTAAACTATTGTACATCATTACAACTCCATCATTAAATTTACACAACTACGTGCAATAAAACATAAAAGATTATGTTAACAGCTTGTAACATGCAAATATAATCGACTCAAAGTAGTAGGAGAATGGGGGTCCTGAAGTACCAAACAACAGACATTCGCTGACACTCATTCTCACTCACTACGTTTGTTTGCTGTTAATCTGTGCATTCAAGACACCCCATTCTCCTACTGGAAGGGAAAATTGGGGGAAGGGGAATTAGGGAGGGGAAGGAGAGGGAAAAATGGGGGATGGGGGAATTGGGGAGGGGGACTGCATTTGATTATACTCTAAGTGGACCAACGAATATTTGTTTATGTTTTTATTGTCGGGTATAATTTAATTTTCTTATAACACTCATCACCATCAAGTATATTAACAAACAATATGTTGGAACTTGGTTCTTGGTACAAGTATTTTTGTTGAGCAGAGATGAAATGATAGACCTCTCTTAATGTCCTTGTTTGAGCACCGCCTGAGCCACATATCATTTTAAAGGAGAACGGACACGACCAAAACAACTTTGCAGATTTCGAAACAAAAACATATCTTAAACACGTCTATTGAGTTCATTTCACAAATATATTCGCGGTTTTATTAGAATTTGTCAAAATATCGCCGAACAAGCAAAATCAGTTTTGTCAAAACCGCAAACCGGAAAGGACGTTTGCGAAGTAACCCAGTTTTTCGTTCTTAAAGCCTTGTTGGCTTCGTGACGATCAGAACATCGCTTTGTTTTCGTTACGATCAGTTGGAATCATGCCCAGTCGTTGTGTGGCTGCTGCTAGTGCGTGCCCGTACGTGCGGAGAGGTAAGTACGTGGATATACGTACGTTGACGTACGTACCAAAAATAAGGCCTCACTGTCCGGAAGTTCGCATATCGCAGTTACGATTAATCGCAAATTAGTTTTAATGGCCAAGTATTCAATTTTCAAACCGCGAGGCAGAAACAACAAACACACGTGGTTCCTTCGCTGTCGCTTGACCGTACGTGCAAAGAAAAATTAAAACTTGCATCGTTCCTTCGGTCTTCGCTCTCGTCCTTCGCCGTTCCTTCGCTCTCGTCCTTCGCTGTTCCTTCGTTCACGTACAAAACATATGTGTTTGCTAAATAAATGGCCATAACCTGGTAACCACTTGTCCGATTAATAGCAAACCTTGAAAAGGCACATCCTCAGGTCCCCAGCAATATACCTGGCAAGTTTCACTTAGATCGGACCAGTGGTTGTCGAGAAACAGCGGTTTCACAGACATACACACAGACAGACACACAGAGATTGCTTGCATTATAGAGAGTGCTATAATGATACAATTACAACTGATACACCTGCAGTGCTGCACTAAGTCAATAAAGTCGTATTTCGTTTCTGTGTTTAGATCCATTTCTTGCCGCACGGCACCGAACATTAATTAAATATTAGTTATGTATTCCATTGACCAGAAAAAGAAACTTTTTCAATTAAAAAAGAGACATAAAAATGAATACCATTCAGTATTTTGGAGGCGCCCGAGATCAAAATCGATCGCCATTGTGTCTGTGTCCGACGATTTCTCTTCTTCACACTCTGGATGGTATGGTTCGAATCTGTATGGGAGAATCGAGTGTGATTCTCCAAGATTATTAACTTTCTCTTCATTTTCCGCATCAGATTGGTCAGAAATATCGCTGATATCCAGACTTACGCAACTATCGGAGTCGGTGTCTGCCATTGTTTACTATTGTGCAGTCACATCAGCTTCCTCCGATGACGTCATGATGATGATGACAGTCATCACCAGATGCTGGCCGGCACGAGAGAAATCGTCTGCTATTGGCATTTTAAAACTCGGATATCTCACGATTCACACATGCTAGAGCAACAATTTTTGCGCCAAACTTAATCTTTTTTGTTGCTACAATTAATTAATCTTAAGCATTTGATGTCTATACTCATGTCCGTTTCCCTTTACGATTGTAGTAAATTATTTTCCCATTGATTTCTTGGCAACCATCAAAATCTATCACATTGTTCCACAGCCTCCTGAATAGATTTAGGTTTATTAACAAACTTTTTAAACTTCATAATTGTTAGGAGTTTCTCCATATTATAACAGTGGTCCATTTATAAGGTAATATTTATAGATGCTTCTTTGCTTAACCCTTAGATGCAGGCATCAAAAATACTACATAAATGCAGCCATTGGGCATCGGAGGCCCCAACGGATGTATTCGTGTAATGTTTTATTTATTTTTTATTTTTTATATTTTTCCTTAATATCCTTTTTCAATCCAAGTCGATGCTCATAGATGTGTATTTGCTCAGAAAATGTGAATCATTGATCCTATTAGTTGGAAGAATCCCATACAAGTAATGAATCCTTTTTTTTTTTTTTGCCAAAATTTTTTTTGTTCTTGGTTTTTAAACTTTTTTTCTCTAAAAAGTTGAAGCTCATGGAGGAGTATTTGCTCAAAAAATATGATTCACTAATCCTTTTATTTAGAATGTATATGTTGACAACTGTCAAAAATCCTACATCGATGCAGCCATTGGGCCTCGAAGGCCCCACAAATGTATTCGTGTAAAGTTTTTAAATTTTCATATTTTTGTCACTGAATTATTTGTAACCAAGTTAAAGGAGCATATAATGAGGCTCATATAAAGAAAATAATGATATAACATAGTAGTACGACAACATTTATGCGGGGCCTTGAAGGCCCCAGGCCTGCATTCGTGTCGGATTTTCGGGTTATAAGTGAAGAATGAAGATTTTCCCACGAGCCTGAATGAAATTTTTATTTATTTGTCACTGAATTTTGTGTAACAACATGAAAGTCGGTGAAAATGAGGCTCATTCCCCAAATTTTATTTTAGCCTTTTCATCTCTGCTAAACAAAGATACTTGTACCAAGAATCAAGTTCCAACGTATTGTTTGTTAATATACTTGATGGTGATGAGTGTTATAAGAAAATTCAATTATTTCTGACAATAAAACATAAACAAATATTCATTGGTCCACTTAATGAGTATAATCAAATGCAGTCCCCCTCCCCAATTCCCCCTTCCCCCATTTCTCCCTCTCCTTCCCCTCCCTAATTTCCCTTCCCCCAATTTTCCCTTCCACCACAAGTAGTAGGAGAATGGGGTGTCTTGAATGCGCCGATTAACAGCGAACGAACGTCGTGAGTGAGAATGAGTGTCAGCGAGTGTCTGTTGGTTGGTGCTTCAGGATCCCCATTCTCCTACTACTAATCAACATGAGAAACAATGAGCTTATTATTTTTATTTGATCTTTCAGTTATTGTAGCTGAGGAATGATTAACATCGTCTAGCCTTTTAATTTACTCCATCTTTTATCCCCGTGTCCCATTTCAAACCTATTTTGGAATTTGGCAAAACATCATCCCATCACAGTGACACATACATTTAAAGTTGAAGGTTAAGCATCGAATAATGGGATTTTCCTCCCGTGCGGATTCTATTTGTTGCAAAATGCATGCGTCTAACCTTTAACCACCGGGTTATATCCATACCGGTTAATGATGATGTGTCATTGCGATGCTGATTCCATGTTAGTGAAGGTACAGGTATTTATACACAGAGGGAGAAGCATATGCAAAAGGAAGCCATAATTGATTCTTCATAACTGCGCTCCATTAACACATACCACGTTAATTCAATCTATCAGTTTGTTGACTGATTTCACTGGACCAGAAGATAGTGGGGGGGGGGGGGGGGGTGGTGGTCTAGCAAAGCATTTCGAAAGCTCTGCCCTGCTGTTTGTATCTAAGCCCTGTTTTTCGTTTTTCTACCCTTCCTTCCCTACATTCTGCAATGTTCCCTGTGTATGATCTGTCTGTCTGTCTTCGTGTATTTTCCCACTATCAGCAGCAATGGTAAACAGTGAAAAAAGGCCCTGACGTGCTGGCGATGTAGCAATGTAAAGAAATCCATCATGCCCCAGGACCATGAGCCACGTGCAGGGATGCAGGAGTGGTAAAAGTACTGTTACGGGTCGCGGACAAGATGTTACTTTGGGCCGAGCGGATGGTCAACCACGACCGTTACAGGATCCCCGATTAGCCCGACTCCCCCAAACGTTGACCAAATCGCGCCACAGGTATTCAATTTGGAAACCTCTAAAGTGACCGAAAGAGAAGGAAGAGAGGAGGAAGACAGAGTACAGAGGAAGAACAGATTTATTATACACACACAAGCAAAAAGGAGCAATCAAGTTATTTACAAGCAATGGATGGAAGAAGCAGGTGACACAGGGAAATCATTAGCTTATACTATGCAGTTTACTTATAAACCCCAGGACAACATTCAAGACAGACGACGTTCACACTTACACGGGGGAAATTGCAGGCAGGTATGGCTTGAGGATGGATGGTTGTTTTGGGAGGCAATGGAGGGTCCAGCGTGGATTGCTGCCTGGCGCGCCCTTTTCGTGGCCCGCGTCCCCTTAGCTGCAGTGCAGCTGGTCGCACGATGGCTCGCAGGCTCAGTCACACCTGCTCGTTCAGGCGTCTTCCTTCTCCCCAGCAACAACGAGCGACAGCAAGCAAGAGGACGGGGTAAGAGCAAGAGGACGGGGTCAGAGCAAGAGGACGGGGTCAGAGCAAGAGGACGGGGTCAGAGCAAGAGGACGGAGTGCGTCCCGCGGCGGTTTATATTGGTTTCTCACCGAACCTTCGCGCACTTTCTCGGGGGTTCCCGCTCCGCCCTCTCTTAGCCAAACCCCTTGTTCTGGGTTGGATGAGCGGGGCCGACGTACTCCTCCCCCCTATGACGAGGGGGGCGACCCGTCTTCTCTAGCCACTCCCCTTGTTCGTAATGGCCGCAAATGTCGAAAACCGGTCAGCAGCTGCAGGTAATGCGCCGTCACGTTGCACAGCAGTTCAGTACTGCAATAAATGGTTGCTGTCAAAGCTCAAGTGGGGGAATCCCTGGCACTTGAGCTGCCATGGATCATCGGAGGGGCCTACGCTTATTTCGTTTGATGCAATGCAGAGTCAATCTAGTGGGAAACACATATTTAGCCTACATAGAATAAGGAAATAAGCTATTTAAAAAAGATATATCGTGGCCTGTCTGTAGGTTCATGGAATTAAAGGGGGACGTCTTTCGATCTTATTTACTCTACGAGGGCCAGTTAAAACACAGCAAACCAGTTCTCACATTCTTTACACTTTCCAAATTCGTTACAGTACAAAAAAACAAACAAACCCCAATTAAATTGGGGGGGGGGGGGCAGCATTTATTTGAGGAAAAAAAAAAATCTAAGAAAAAGGTTGAAAGTAGATTGTGGGTAGTTAAAACGCATGGACGGAGCATTGAACTGGAGAAACTTAGAATCGTTCTCTTTCAACAGCAACCTCAGATATACATAATTTACAAATTTGGCACCTTCTAGAAAAGTCTTAATATTTTTAAAAACAGTCACAGGCCTAATCATTCCTGGAGATATCAATCGATTCAAATTCGGTGGTTTATGGGAGTAATTAACCCCTATAACACCTGTGCAGGCAGTTCAGTGTGGTCAATTATTCACTGAAAGGATGAACGAAAAGAAGATCCCCAAAAGTGAACCACATTGCCAAGGGCAGAAAGAGAATTTTTTTTCTTTTTTTTTTCTTTTAACAGACTCAATCCTCGTGGAACACAGAACAGATCAGAACACAGAATGGATCACGACGCAACAAAACAAAAGGAACAGCAGATGGGAATGCCAATGCCAGGGGAGAATGCCAACAGCAGGGCGGAGGGAAAAAATAGATGGAGACGGACAAACAAGGGATGTGGGCATCGATGATGGTTAACCGGGGAGAACGCAATGAAGAGGTAGACAAGATGGATACAGAAGCAAAAACATTTTGGGCTGGAGAAGGTAATTGGGTGTAGAAATGATCATGGTTTTGGATGAGGGATGATTTGACATGGCGGTGAACAGCTGGCTTGAAGACCTGGAGGGAAGAATGAGATTGAAGAGAGTGAGGGAGTTGGTTCCAGGGGTGGGGAAAAAAAAGAGAAACAAATGAGTCTCAGTGTCTCGATTAACCAAGAATTATCAATCGTATCAATTAGTGGTAGTACTATGACACAGCTCTCCTAGCGCATTGTATGTAGCTTCATGGAAGCTGTAGGCTTGACAGATAGCGTCATTCAATGACAGGGTATTAGTTAGGTCCAAAACTTCAATTCCGTGACCATTTTCTGGCTAGTAAGGTTTGACGATTGATTTGACTTCTATTGACATTTTATAACAAAAATAGCCTCTATGTCCCTCCCAAAAATCCCGGCATTTTTCGCCAGAGGCCCGAATCCAAGATGACCGCCGGCACTATCTTGAAAAATTAAGTTTTGAACCAGAACACCTAGAATCACGTACAAAGACACTTTTTTGGGTAATTTGACCACGAGGATTCCGAATCTGACATTAGTTTGACGTTATGACATTATTTTGACCCAGAAATCCAAGATGGCCACCATCCAGTAGAGCGAAAATGCAACTTTTGTACTCAGCTTTTGCATCCGCCCCTTGTTGCTGACGCTACATAGAAGTGTTTTGAATGCTTGGGCAGAAGGGAAGGGGTCATTCAATTTCATGTAGGTGTTGGGTATATGTGCCTTACCCTGTACCCGCAGGTCTCGCTCGTCATCTTTAGTAGAGTATGGTGTGTCATATGGGTCATTCACACAGAAGATACGTTCAGCATCACCATGGCGGGCAAGGATGATGGAAGACACCTTGTGGACATAGTCTGACCACTTGTATGGGGTGCCATGTTGCGTCTGTCGATTCTCTGCTGATGGAGTTGCCATCCTCCAAATCATGCCCATGTCGATGAGAGCGGTGTAGGGTTCCTGCAGATCTACAGATTGCAGAGAGAGTTTCTGGATGAGCTTACTCTTCTGTGTCTTCCTGTATGTTCCGTTGGAGTTGAATAAAGCCACACACTCCTCAACAACACGATGTTCCAGCAACTCAGTGAGGTCCACAAGATGACTGACCTCAACCAGGTTGATCACTGCCTTGAGAGCATTCTGCTCCATTTCAGCAGCTCTCGTTTTGAGTTCCTCCCTGGGCTTCTCCGTGTCTGGCATCTTGGCAAATGTCAAGCGTTTACTCAGAGGGACAGGTGCATGAAGGGAGGTATTCTTACTGAATACCCGCTCCTGCAAGAAGCTGGTCAACTTTTCCTCCCCTGCAGCATGGGCAGAATTGAAGTCCACAACGAGCTCATTAGAGGCAGGCATGGCTGACTGTAGGGTGCGGAGTGTGGGTGAGGATGGGTCGAATGGAAAGGAGTCAAACTCATGTATGCAGGCTACCAGGTCCTGCACGCACTGCTCATCTTCTCGCATTCGTTTTGGGCCACATTCAATGTGCTTCCTCTTGGCCTTTTTTCGGTTGGCCAGGGCATTATGAGCCGCCCGGATCTGGGCTACATTGTTCACATTTCTGGAGTGCACCAGCAGCTGCTTCTCATTCTTGAGGATGGAGAGCCAGCCAGACTTCATTTTGCTGCCCTTGTTCATGGTGCATTCGATCCACATGTCCCAGGCCATGCTGGAGTAGGGGTTGCCTGTGATGGACTGAGCGAAGTCAGTACGAAGGAAGGTGACCTGATCAGCAGGGAGATTTGTCAGCATTGCCCAGAAGTCAGATAGCCACCTCCCGTACCTATTGTTGTCGTACGCTACCATCCATGGCAGCATGGCGCGCAGAGAGCTGACGTACTCGTCCCAGTTACAGATATGGACTGCGTGGACATTCTGCATTAGTGCATCTGTCATGGACAGGAAGTCCCTCCAGTAGTCTGCCATGTCACTGGCCTCCACATGGATGAATAAGTTAGTGATAAGGCTGTCCAGGTCAGCATCCTCCTCCAGTGCTGCATGAGCAGCAGCACGGGATTCTTGGGAAAGACTAGTATCTCTCAGAAACTCGAGGTTCTCCCTCGTCTCATCAGCCAGGCAGGGCACGAGCCTCTCCTGCACCAGCTGACTCATGAGCGCCTCATACATAAGCCTCAAGCAACGCAGCCCCCTTTTGTAATGCTTGCCTTTCAGCGCACGATCAACGGAGCCCTCGGCAATAACTCCTGCTGCCACGAGTACATCTCCTAACTCACTCCCGTTGTAGCGCTTGTATATAGCACTCATCATCACACACTGTGTATGGAAGGGACCTAGAAAGGGCACAATGTCATGGTATTTCTTTAGGTTCTCGGCCTTGAGCAGGGTAATGAGGACGTACACGGGATGATCTCCCACTAAGAAGGCGAAAGGCATGTGCTTGGTGGCAATGATGATAGAAAGCTTGTCCATGATGTCATTCACAACTGACTTGTTGGGCGGTTGATTGTAGGACATATGAAAATAAGCCTTGCTCTTCCCTTGCTCCGCATTTAAACCAGCATAAAACCCATTGTATGAAGGGATAGCCTGCTCAGCTGCATCAGGGCGGTCACCATCCACGTCCACACGAGCAAGGGCATGAAAAATGCTCCGCTTGCACTGATGCTTTGTACTTGATGAGAACATAGTGGGCTTTGGCCGGATGGGAGGCTCCCCACATTTTATCGTCCTATACGGCTTAACTACCTGCATCTCAGATGCCTTCTCAGTTAGTGCCTGTGACACAGTCTTTGCGTCTGTGATGCGTGTTTGCTCATCCTGGATGTTAGCCTCATAATCCGGTACAAGACGTTCTAGACGCTGCAGAAACATCCAGTTACAGCGGTGTGCAGTACCCCCTCCTGTCAACGTGTCGTTGGTAAAGTCATCATTGTCAATTATACTAATGCTTGGTTCTCCCTCAGCGATCTCATCAGGACAGATCAAACATCGCTCGAGGTCATGCATGGTCCAGAGGTCACGTAGGAGAAGCACGTTCGGGTAGCTGATCCCCATGCCCAGCTTGTAGTAAGAGTCAATAAGCTCCTTGCTGCGAGTCATCCCATGAAGGGTGACGGTGGCATTGATGGCGGTAGTGGTGGGTCGCTTTGTAATGTACTGCGTGATGAGAGAGGTGAGAGAGAGTGTGCTGGGAGACAGATCTCCCCCCTTCTTCCCCTGCAAAGCAGATAGCAGCTGCACCATGAGAGGCGAGAGCTCTTCCTCCTCTTCTAGCTCCTCGACTCTTGGCGGCCATGGGATGGGTTTGATTGACTTGACATCATCCTTGAGCCGCTTAGCCACATTGTGCACCAGTTGTTCACTGCCAACACCGATGGCGGAGAGTGCTACTTCAACATATGAACCACCCCCAGACGTGTCATAGACTAGGTCGCTCTGGTTTCTCTGAGGGCGGGAGTGGAAGCCGATCTTGCCCTCAAACTCCCGGGTCAGGATATCTTTGATAAAGGATGACTTGATGCTGGATGTTGAGAAGCCATACCGAGATATGATAGAGCTGTAGTCTTTGAGGAGGCTCTATAGTGACCTTAGCTCACGTTCCTCAAAGATAACTGTTCTGATGTGGTCAAAGAAGATAGTCTGAGCCTCACGGAGATTGACATTGTGCATGCGTGGGAGTTTGTCATCTTCACTCATTTTCTGGTAACTACGCACATATTTCAACCAGCATTTGTTGTGATATCTGATCTCAATCGCATATGGGTCATCAGCTGCATAATCGATCACACAGTTGATTCTGTCTCGCATGCTCTGATCTTCGAGGACCACCGTGTGACTCTTGAACGTTGCCCATGCATTATCATACGAAATCAGGGACAGCTTTGATTCTGGGTGCTTTGCCGACTCCGGTTTACAGCACCAGACACATTTTGTTTTTTCATGTATCAGCCCTTCTCTACACTTGATCGCAGCCGCTTGGCAGGTGGAGAAGCAGCCGGGGGGAAAGCCTCAGACATGGACGAAGACTGAGATTGGCATTCCTTGACTTCTCGTTTTTTCTGTCTTGTCTTGGCCTGCTCCCGTTTATTGGCATTCCATAAGGTCAGCCTACATGATTTATGGACACATTGTCTGCCGGGACCATTATCCCAATTGACTGTTGCATAAACGTCTCCGAACTTGTCAAGACCGCTCCATAACAGGGCTTTTTTCTTGAGATTTTCCCAACTCTCAACGGAGGTAACGACATCAGTGGCTTCATTGCAAAGCCCGCCACACTGGAGGACACACGGAACGGTGGACATTCTCTTGACAGCTATCTTCTGAATACTGCGCTTCTCAGTGCCGTCTCATTCGCTCGTATACTCCCTGGAAAGACAGAAATAAGTATATGACATTACACACACAGACAAATAAAAAACAAGAAAATAGCAATTCACTAATCAGGACCTCAATTCCGTGGCCAGTATAGATTTAGCCAAAATAATGTGTTAATTCATGATCATATGTTCTACCATTTAAAAGTTGCATTTTCGCTCCACTGGATGGTGGCCATCTTGGATTTCTGGGTCAAAATAATGTCATAACGTCAAACTAATGTCAGATTCGGAATCCTCGTGGTCAAATTACCCAAAAAGGTGTCTTTGTACGTGATTCTAGGTGTTCTGGTTCAAAACTTAATTTTTCAAGATAGTGCCGGCGGTCATCTTGGATTCGGGCCTCTGGCGAAAAATGCCGGGATTTTTGGGAGGGACATAGAGGCTATTTTTGTTATAAAATGTCAATAGAAGCAAATCAATCGTCAAACCTTACTAGCCAGAAAATGGTCACGGAATTGAAGTTTTGGACCTAACTAATTGGATCCGCACATTTAGCGCTAGTGAGAAAGGAATCGCCTGGCGACTCACTCGGCCGCTTCTGTCAGGCTAATTTTGCTGCCGTTATGTGTCTCAGACGCCGATTTGGGCCCAAATTACACGGGCAGACGCAAAAGCCTTCTCGTCCCATACTTGCGCAACAGTCTTGAAGATCCGCAACCATAACAATTAATACAGGAACATAATCTTCTATGTACATATATAATATCCTGTCATCCTTTCGAAGTCGGCAAAATGAGCTACCTCGGAAGAATGAGCCATTCGAGGGTCCTGCGTAGGAGTGACATCATATATATATATATATATATATACATACTGTATATATATATTGTTGCGGTTTTGCAATCAAGGCAAACCCCCTATAGTTAATTGCACGACAACATGTTGCCTGCAGTAGTTAGTTATTTCTTATTAAATGTAAAGATTAGCTCCCCTCCCAATATTTAGTAATCCATTGAGTTAGACAGACACCCAATACACAACTTTGGGGGAACGTCGGAAAATAGACCGCGTTTGCAACCAATAGGCAAAGTTAGGCCGAAGTTGGAAAATAAACGTTGCAATTGCAACCAATGGGAAACTTTAGGCCAACGTTGGAAAATAGACGTCGCAATGGCAATCATTAGGCAACGTTAGGCCGACGTTGGAAAATAAACGTCGCAATTGCAACCAATGGACAACGTCAGGCCAACGTTGGAAAATAAACGTCGCAATTGCAACGTTCGGTGGAATCTCCTGCGATGAAGTTAACTCCGAGGGCCTTTCACTCACTCACCGCAGGCAGGTTGGTGGTCTTTCTGTCTTCTACCGACTCCTCTCCGGCCTTGCTCCCCCAGCTCTCTCTGTGCTCTGTCCCCCCAATATTCATTCAGGTCGCACAAGATCTGCCTGCAACCCTCTTATGGTTAAACTGCCAAAATCTAGGCTCTCTGCTCACCTTCACTCTTTAATTCCCCTTTTCTCCCGCCTCTGGAACAAACTCCCCCACTCCCTTCAATCCCACTCCTCCCTCCAGGTCTTTAAAACAGCTGTTCACCACCATCTCTTATCTTCCCCCATCCAAAACCTTGATCTTTTCTACCCCCGCTAATTCACCAGAGATACACTTTTTTTTTTGAAATTCCAACTTCTTTCCTGGAAGTCCTTTCAGTGTTCATATGTTTTAGACCTCTCCCACCTCCCCCAAGCCCTCCCCCTCCCACATTTCTCCCGATGTCCCTGCTCTCAAATGTTGTGTTTGTGTCCTTCCCCCTCTCTCCCCATCTTGTCTACCGCTCCCCTTATTTTTTGTGTTTTCTGTGTCGGTTTGACTTTTTGTGTGATTAATGTTAGCTCTTTCACGAGCCTCGATCTTGTATACAAAAAAAAACAAAAAAAAAACAATGGACAACTTTAGGCCAACGTTGGAAAATAAACGTCGCAATTGCAACCAATGGACAACGTTTGGCGGACGTTGGAAAATAAACGTCGCAATTGCAACCAATAGTCAACGTTCGGCGGACGTTGGAAAATAGACGTCGCAATTGCAACCAATGGACAACGTTCGGCGGACGTTGGAAAATAGACGTCACAATTGCAACCAAGTGTCAACGTTCAGCGGCCGTTGGAAAATAGACGTCACAATTGCAACCAATGGACAACATTCGGCGGACGTTGGAAAATAGACGTCGCATTTGCAACCAATAATCAACGTTAGGCCGACGTTGGAAAATAAACGTCGCAATTGCAACTAATAGTCAACGTTAGGCCCACGTTGGAAAATAGACGTCGCAATTGCAACCAATAGTCAACGTTAGGCCGACGTTGGAAAATAGACGTCGCAATTGCAAACAATAGTCAACGTCACCCCGACGTCAACAATGCGCTTGCGACCAATTGATCAAATGCCAACGTTGGCCCAACGGTGTTGTGTTAGCTGGGATTGGTGTTCAGGAGTGGGAATTCGAACCTCCAGACACCGTAACAATACATATATATATATTGTTGCAGATCTTTCGAGCCCGTCGACGTACAGAGAGGGGTTATTCCCTTTTCCCCCTCGGGCTTTTGAGTCCACGAGGCTGAGCCGCCACTCCCGTAGCGAGCGTGCGGAAGGGTATCTGGTCGATTCCCTAAGTACCTTCGATACACATGCCACCATGAGAACGGGGACTGGACCTCGCACGAGTCACGCTAATCTGATACGCCCGAGCGGTTTGCGTGTCATGCGACTCGTGCCGTTAATTCTTATTGAACCCGATTGAGCGGTTTTATTCGGGCAATGCTAAGCCAATGGGCAAAATGACGAGGACGGCCAAATGGAAGGAAGAACACAGGTTTATTATGATGTACAAATGATCAGGGCAAAGAGACACAGAGCAGATACTTAATCGGTCTTAACTTATCCCCGGACAAGGGCCCACTCACTCACGCGGGGAAAAGAAGGAAGGAAAAGGACGCGCTCCAAATGCGCCTTAGCACCGTTCGCTCCGGTCAGCTCGCCGGGCGTGTCCCTCAAGGTGTTAGCGGGACGTGTGCGGGGAGCTCAGGCAAGGAGATCGTGCATCTGTGGCCCCGGGAGGGATCGTCCTCCCAAGTGCAATTAACAAGCCGCAGAGCGCAGGGCACAGGGAGAGTTCGTGCTTTCTCTTTCGACACACCCACGACAGAGGGAGCTTAGCACGGAGGAGATCGTTCGAGGGCAGCGAGCACGAGAGAGCGACCGTTCCCAGAGAGAGAGAGTTCGCACGCTACTCCTTCGACACTCTTCTCCTTCGACACACTCACTCACTCTACTTCGGGGTCCGGGGCAGGGTTTTATAGCCCCGCCCAGAGTTCCACCAGAATATTCCAAGCCCCTCCCCGGACTGCTGTTGTTAGTCAATCCCCTTGAGCTCCGATTGGCTGCTCGTCGCTTACCAGCCACTCCCCTGCAGCTCCTCCCTTGGGCCTTCTCGACTTGTTTTGGGCATAGCACATGGCATTCTAGCCCAATTGAGGCCTACACTCACTGGCCTGCTCAACGCATACTAACACAGGAAAGGAGACTATGCTTAACATTTCATGAGAAATAACTGAACTAAGTGAGGCTACATGTGGTGCTACTAACTACAAGGGGGGTTATCCTGTATTCTCAAAACTGCAACAATATATATATATATATATATATATATACATATATATATATATATATATATATATATATATATATATATATACATACATACATACACACATATATCTCATAGTGGAGCTGCCACACACACACACACACACACACACACTTATTCGACAGTAACATGCACCCTACGTAACTTTCTGCTACGTTTGCCTCACTCAATGACACCTGTAAGGTAAGTACATTTTCTTTTTATTCTCCTAATCCTAACGGTTAGTAAATGTAACGGCGACGGCATTAGGTGGTGACGTGATCGCAGCGCTTTGATATTTAAATTACTTATTTTCCTCTTCATGCCAGGCAGGAATTGCATCACAAACTGCGCCGTACCTTGGATGGAGGTAAAGCCAGGTATCCCGTCTGCCAGCACTATTTGGTGGGTGTCAACGATCCCAAGGTGTCTTTTCGCAAAGAGTGGGCAAGTCATCGCCGGCACTCTGGACAAATTCCAAATTGCGAGCACATGCAGTCAGTCCTGGCCAGTCGGTTCGTGAAGGACTTGGACGAAAAACTTCCTCCAATCGACAGTACCGAGGAAGGTGGGACTACCAGGCCCCGTTAAAGATATACTCGCGGAGTAGAGATTCGGTAAATAAGCTTTAACTCGTCCGGTGAGAGTGTGGGTATGGCGGTGAAAAAGAGCAGATCGCGCGATTAAAACACAAACTCACACGTCTAATTAAACAGGGGGGAAAAAAAACCACGCCATGAGTCACAAGTAGCTCCATCAGCAGAGGGTCCAGTGAATAGTGACGTCACAATAAGCCATGAACACCGACCTGATTATAATCGACAAGAACGTGTTTGATATTCACAAAACGTGGTCTCCTGTCCCCGCACACCTCCATTCCACAATCACACGGTCTCCTCTTCCTCATCCACACGTTTCTTCTTCTTCTTCTTCTTCCGTGGACATCCTCAAAGGTGTCAGATTTATAGGGTTCTATGTGAAACCTTGTCCATTTACATATCTCTCCATGTCTACCCATTGTCGTGTAGTTGTTTTCATGAGGCAAGTCCTGGTCTGGGTGTGACTCTCACTATATCACGACGCCTCTCTGCGACCAATTATTACCAATACCACTCGAAGGTGGACCGAGGTTGTTTTCACTCCTGTCTGTCCCCTTGTGAGCAGGGTATCTCAAAAAGTTGTGGACAGATTCGGACGAAACTTGGTGGACAGTTTGGGTGTGCGACAAATTCATTCAAATTAGTTTTTGGTTGTTTTTGTATAGAAGATCGAGGCACGTGTAAGAGCTAGCACATTAAACCCACATTAGCACATAAAACACACATTAGCACATAAAACACACATTACCACATTAAATACACATTGGCACATAAAACCCAAAAAGCATAAACGGACACATAAAACAATAAAGGGAGGGGGAGACAAGATAGTGTTACGGATTCGGCCCTAATGATTGTTGTTATGATTATTGTTGTTGGGTCGAAGTAGTCTGGTGATTGTGGTTGAAGGGAAAGGGTTATTATAGTTAAAAGATTTAAAAGCGCTCCTGGTAAAATGTGGCCAGAAATCTGGATCGTGACCGGAAGAGGTGGAGCGAGGAAGAAGAGGCGGTAGGAGATCGTGAAGAGACGTGGTTGTTTTAGCTCCGGACCGAGCGGTCGACGTACAGTGCGAGTGAACTTTGCGTCCTTGAAGGGAAGTTCGGGCGATAAGAGATATCGCCGGAGTGCGTGGAGCCTGTGTCGTCGGGTATCCTCATTGAGGTTCCGGAGAATCCTGGCCTCAAAGCCCGGGTTCGAGTGAAAGCCGTCCGCCATCTTCGCCACGCAAGCAACCTGCAGTGAACCGGGTTTGGTCGTGTCAGCTGGGCATTATTCCCCGGTGGTTTGCCGGGGACGGCTGTGCCAGAAAGGGCACTTGAGAATTATACGGAGGCTCGCGGACTGAACCGCAAACGTGTATGTCGGAGCGCGTCTTTGTGAGGTTCCATTCCACCGCTGTATTTCTGGGTGCTGAACAACGTGACCTCGGGGTCGTCTCGATCGCCTACGCCTCAATTGACTTTGATCGGGCCTTGACTCCCCAATCGCGGGAGCGCACCGAGACATTGGGACTTCGCCTTGGAGGGGTGCAGAGACATTGGGGAGGTGCCGTGAGTTTGGGGGTAAGGGGCTTGATAAGGTTACCACCGTCAGATTTGATAGTAGGGGTGATTGCCCCCATTGTTGTATGGCTCTTTTTGTGTGATTTCTAATATATTATTGTTTGTTCATAACCTGGTGTGGTTGCATGATTGATTTGACTGTTTCATTTGCTGGTTCCATTGAGGGTTTCATTATTTGCTTGATT
Source organism: Myxine glutinosa (assembly GCF_964187855.1). NCBI lineage: Eukaryota > Metazoa > Chordata > Myxini > Myxiniformes > Myxinidae > Myxine > Myxine glutinosa. Next base: position 52,760,259 of record NC_136263.1, on the reverse strand, counting down.
TCAACCAAGGATAACACATCTTTCTGCCGGGGACCCTCTCGGGGTTCGGAGGTCTACCGAGACCAGAGGTAAGGGGAGGACCCCGTAACAGAAATTGGGGGCTCGTCCAATTGATATTCATGGGCTCGCAATTGGGTCTGCGTCCGGGATATTAAAATTCCTAAATTTGGTCCGGGAAAGAATTCCCTAACATTCCCAGAATTCCCAAATTTGGAACTTTTTCCAACATTCCCAAATTTTTTCCAAAAACAAACAACAACAAAAAAAAAAAACTTTTTTTTTTTTTGTTAAAAATTTCTTGTGTGAAGGTTAACAGGTGTTACCAGTAGTCACTATGGAGTTTGACGCAGAGAGGTTTACAGTGACTTCTTCTGCCCTAGTGAAGCACAGTTCAGAGCGTTAGTAAAATCGGACCTCTGGAAATTGGCCAAACATTTTAGCTTGGAGGTCCGAACTAATATGAAGAAGGCAGAGTTGCAGACAGTGGTGATACAATCTATGGTGGGATTAGAAGCATGGGAAGAGGTAGCCGGGGATTGGTTACCAGAAGAGCAAGAAAATGTGGAGCTCCGGAAACTGGAGATGCAATTACAGAGCCAGGAAAGGGAAAAAGCACAGGAACGAGAACTCCAGGAAAGGTTAAAAGTACAGGAAAGAGAACTCCAGGAAAGGTTAGAAGACAAAAAAGCAGAGGAAAGGAGAGCTGCAAGAGAACTCGACGCAGAGGAGAGAAGAGCCGAAAGGGAGTTAAAGGACCGTGAATTGGCGCGTCAGCAGGAAATTAAAGTCAAGGAGCTGGAGTTAATGAGAGAACGGGGAGAGGTACCATCCCTGCTGACTGGTTCGGCACCTAGTCAGAACACCTGGGATGTTGGCAGACATGTGAGGCTGGTTCCACCCTTCAATGAAAAGGAGGTAGCCAAGTTTTTTCCACACTTTGAGAAAGTGGCTCGACAGTTAAACTGGCCTGAGGAGTACTGGTCCATACTAGTGCAAAGTGTTCTGGTGGGTAAAGCTCAAGAGATTTATTCGGCTTTACCGATTGACCAATGTGCATATTACGAGGTATTGAAGAAACACATTCTCAAAGCCTATGAATTGGTCCCGGAAGCTTACCGGCAAAAATTCCGGAATGCCAGGAGGAGGGAGAGTGAGACCCATGTGGAATTTGCCAGAGTGAAGGAAACCATGTTTGATAGGTGGTGTGATTCAAAAGGAGTTGGGAAAGACTTCGAACTATTGCGACAATTGATCCTGGTGGAGGAATTCCAACAGTGTGTCCACGAGGACATTAAAGTTCATCTGGAGGAAAGGAAAGTACCAAAGCTGTATGAGGCAGCCACCATGGCAGATGACTATGCCTTAACACACAGGATGGGGTTCCACAAACCGAACTTCTCGCCCAGACCTAGCCAGGGGAGCTATGGTACATCAGGGGCGGAGAATGAAAATCCATGGGGGCGGCTTTGGGATGAAAATGAGGTCCACTTTGACACCACGACTTCTAGAAATCTGAAGACTGCGGTTCCAAGACAGACCAATCGTCTGGGGGACTCGAGGCAGACCGCCGCCCCCATGCCTTGGCAGACCACGAGGTTCTCCTCCGGGCCTACTTGCACTTTTTGCCATAAACCTGGACACTGGATGTCCAACTGTTATGCTCTGGGAAAGGAAAATCAGGAGCGGAGTTCGACTAGTACGACTCCAAATGCGATGGCCATTGTGAGAAATCGCCCTCAAAAGGGTTACCAACCATTTATTTCCGAGGGGTTTGTGTCACTGGATGGAGCCTCGACTAACCGGAGACCGGTTAGGATATTGAGGGACACAGGAGCACATCAATCTTTAATGCTTGAAGGCATCTTGCCATGGTCTGAGGAGATGGCAACTGGGGATAGTGTTCGTTTACAGGGGATTGGTGGCTGTGTTAGTGCTCCACTTCATGTAATCCATTTGGAGTCCTATTTGGTGTCAGGACCGGTCACCGTCGGTTTACAAGCCACGCTTCCTGTAGAGGGAGTATCGGTTCTAATCGGGAATGATTTGGCCGGTGGTCAAGTTTATGGTAACCCGATGGTTGTTAAAAAGCCCAGTAGGGAAAATAACACCACACCAGTTAGGGATGGCGACAAGTTTAGCAAGTTATTTGTAGGTGGACTGAACTTCAAAACAAAGGAAGGTGTTTTGGAGTCTGCCTTCAGCAACTATGGACCACTTTTGGAAGTGCTGCTGATAAAAGACAGGGCGACACGAAAGTCAAGAGGGTTTGGCTTTGTCACGTTTGAAAACTCAAAGGATGCCAGAGAGGCAGAAAAGGATCTGAATAGCAAGGAGTTGGAGGGTCAGACCATCACAGTAGGGAAGGCATTTCCTAGGGGTCGAGGGGGCTACAGAGGAGGACCACGGAGTAGTAGTGGTGGTGGCCGCAAGCGATATTAATATGGAGGCTTCCAGAGTTATGACCGCTCCCGAAGGAAGGATTATCAGAGCAGTGGCCGAGAAGGAGACTACTGTGAGGTGACTACTGTGACAAGTGGTCCCACCATAATTATTAGGAGTCCGGAAAAGTTGAAGCACTGAATGCTGCGGAGCCGCCGAGCCAAGATTCCTACACGGACTAACCGTGAACGCCACGTTCCTAAAGGCGTCCAGGTAGTGAACTTCCCTGCACGGACTAACCGTGAACTCCACGTTCCTAAAGGCATCCATGTAGTGAACTTTCCTCCCCGGACTAACCATGAACTCCACGTTCCTAAAGGCGTCCATGTAGTGAATACTTCCAGGCCTCACCACCCAACCACCATGGAACCTGGCTTTCAGCTCGGCCTCCTGGGGAAAGTGCTATAGATTTGCTGGCCTTTGGGTTTTTGATCACAACCCCTTAACCTTCATTCAAGAGAAACTAGAAGTAAAAATCAGAGGGGCAGGGACAATGTCGTTGTTGACGCTTGGTCCAGAGGGAATTAACTTTGGAAAGCTCTGGGGGTTGTGTAAAATTTTGTTGCTTTATTTTTGGGGAAGGTTGAATATTGTTGCCCACGGGGATTGCTGATTTGGGTTGTGAATTTACTTTTGCTTGTTTAAAGAGGGCATGCAAAGAAAGTTTTCGCTGTGTTCAAACTTTCTTTCTTGAGGGGGGGAAGTGTTACGGATTCGGCCCTAATGATTGTTGTTATGATTATTGTTGTTGGTTTGAAGTATTCTGGTGATTGTGGTTGAAGGGAAAGGGTTATTATAGTTAAAAGATTTAAAAGCGCTCCTGGTAAAATGTGGCCGGAAATCCGGATCGTGACCGGAAGAGGTGGAGTGAGGAAGAAGAGGCGGTAGGAGATCGTGAAGAGACGTGGTTGTTTTAGCTCCGGACTGAGTGGTCGACGTACAGTGCGAGTGAACTTTGCGTCCTTGAAGGGAAGTTCGGGCGATAAGAGATATCGCCGGAGTGCGTGGAGCCTGTGTCGTCGGGTATCCTCATTGAGGTTCCGGAGGATCCTGGCCTCAAAGCCCGGGTTCGAGTGAAAGCCGTCCGCCATCTTCGCCACGCGAGCAACCTGCAGTGAACCGAGTTTGGTCGTGTCGGCTGGGCATTATTCCCCGGTGGTTTGCCGGGGACGGCTGTGCCAGAAAGGGCACTTGAGAATTATACGGAGGCTCGTGGATTGAACCGCAAACGTGTACGTCGGAGCGCGTCTATGTGAGGTTCCTTTCCACCGCTGTATTGCTGGGTGCTGAACAACGTGACCTCGGGGTCGTCTCGATCGCCTACGCCTCAATTGACTTTGATCGGGCCTTGACTCCCCAATCGCGGGAGCGCACCGAGACATTGGGACTTCGCCTTGGAGGGGTGCAGAGACATTGGGGAGGTGCCGTGAGTTTGGGGGTAAGGGGCTTGATAAGGTTGCCACCGTCAGATTTGATAGTAGGGGTGATTGCCCCCATTGTTGTATGGCTCTTTTTGTGTGATTTCTAATATATTATTGTTTGTTCATAACCTGGTGTGGTTGCATTATTGATTTGACTGTTTCATTTGCTGGTTCCATTGAGGGTTTCATTATTTGCTTGATTTCAACCAAGGATAACACATCTTTCTGCCGGGGACCCTCTCGGGGTTCGGAGGGCTACCGAGACCAGAGGTAAGAGGAGGACCCCGTAACAATAGGAAGAGAGAAGGAAGCACACAAGCACAACAGTAGAGAACAGGGACATCGGGAAATCTGTGGAAGGGAGAGGGTTTGGGGGGAGGAGGGCTGGGAGGGGGGGGGGGGGAAGGTGTACACGGTATAAAACAAGTTGACACTACTAGGAATTTCAGGAATGAAGTCGGAGATTGAACGAGGTGGATTTGGGGTGTATTAACGGGGCTAGAAAAGATAAAGGTGTTGGATGGGGGATGGATGGTTTTTGGATAAGAGATGGTGGTGAACAGCTGTTTTGAAGACCTGGAGGGAGGAGAGGGATTGAAGAGAGTGTAGAAGTTTGTTCCAGAGGCGGGAGAAAAGAGGAATAAAAGAGTGAAGGTGAGCAGAGAATCTTGATTTTGGCAGTTTCACCAGAAGAGGGTCCAAAATTCAATTTTGATGAAGATCTAAATAAGGATCCGGATATAAGAATCTTTAAAGTGATTCTTCACTATTGAGAGATGGGGCCAAAAACGATATACAGCACGATATTTCAAAAAGTTGTGGACGGATTGACAAAAATTTATGGATGAGTTGGTTAGGTGGCAAGAACAAGCCGATTAGATTTTGGTTCAGGTCCGAATCCAAATCCGGCCTATCAGTGGGATACAAAACATAAACTGTTCAGCCTGGCGGAGGTATGCTCTCTACTGAGTGTCATTCTAGTTTTTTTTCAGGATTGCATTCTTTATGATACAATTTTCTTAATACTTCTTCCTGGCATTGTACATTACACAAGACATCTCACAACAAAACGTCGCAGCATCACTCGGCTTGCATTCATAAAACGTGACAGCAAGAGAAATTGACTAGATTTTGTCAATAAATTTATCAGATAAACAGTGGCTCCTGAAGCTGGCCTACTTGAAAGACAAATTTTTTATGCCTCAACTCATTGAGTACATCTCTTCAAAGCAGGTTCACTACGGTGATTGATTTTTTGAGGACAAACTCCAAGCATAATTCATTATGGAGCTGGTGCTATGGGCTGCTACGTTTGAACACCTTAGTGCGACATTTCATAATGTAGACACTGGAAAAGTTGACGGGGCGACACTAGTTCATGCATATTTGGTCTCCCTGCGGGTGGAGTTCCAGCCCTACTTCCCAGATTTGAGTGAGCTGTATTCAAACTTGATTGGAAATCCATTCATCGTGAAGGTCCACTCACCCCCGTCTTCCTTTGGCCAAGTTCTGGTCCTAAATGAGCGAGCGTTATCCCACTGTGGCTAATGGTGGCCGTGAAGTTCGGGTTGATGTTACCCAGTACCTTTCTCTGTGAGCAAGGATTCTCAGCATTTTTATAATATTAAGAATAAATCTAACCCACTGCGTTTGTCCAAGCTCTACCTTGAAGATTCTGAGTGTCAAGCAAGGTATCATCAGCACGTACCATTTTTTCAGTCTTTGATATGACTCAGCCAAGGTCAGAATTGAACTGCCGACCTTCCAGACTCAGTGGATGTTCTAACCACAATGCCAGTGAGTGTGGTTAAACATGAAGATTGATACGCAATCATGAAGGCCCGGTTGCATAAAGCATCCTCAAGGACAAATTTGAGGATTTCCTTAACTTACTCTTAACTTTTCCCTTTAGGATATCCTTAGGTTGAGGATGGTTGCATATACAAATATCCTTAGGTTTTTCCTTAAATCGTCCCTTAAAGTTAAGGGAACCCCCGCCCCTGTCATCGGCTTTTCTCCACCAATTAGAAGCAACCTTTCATAATTTACCCGGTATTATACATTGAAAGAAAGGTCATGATTCGGTGTTTGGGTTGACGTCTGATTAAACTCATTTGTATACACGTATCAGCACGATATGGCCCCGACGTGCTTTAAGGGTTAAGGAAAGATTTCCCTTCAGGTTTCCCTTAGCTAAGGATTTCCTTAAATGGTGTTGCATAAACATCCCTTTGGAAATCCTCAGCTAAGGATTTCTTTAAGGTTAAGCTTAAGCTAAGGATTCCCTTAACGTTGAGCTTAAGCTAAGGATTTCCTTAAGGTTAAGCTTAAGCTAAGGATTCCCTTAAGGTTATGCTTAAGCTAAAGATTTTGTTAAGGCTAAGCTTAAGCTGAGGATTTCCTTTCCGAGAATGGTGAAAGTGTGAAATTATAAAAGTGAAATACGAGTGCGAAACTACAAGCAAAATATTCTGGATGTCATGAAAGAGAAAAATGTTATACGGGTCACTGTGCTGCCGCTCAGAGTGTGTTTCACAATGTACAATCATAACTCAATTGTGGAAGTGTTGTTATATCAGCCTCTGTCGTCGCACTGCGATAATCGGCTTCTTTGTGACCAATTTCCATGAAGAGCGCCTTTTGGAAACACAAAGGTTCATGTTTAAGGACAGGGTTATGCTCCCTTAACTTTAAGGAAGAATTTAAGGAAAAACTTAAGGATTATTCGTATATGCAACTATCCTCAACTTAAAGATGTCCTTAAGGAAAAAGTTAAGGAAATCATCAAATTTTCCCTTTGGGATGCTTAATGCAACCGGGCCAATAAACTCCTCCCAGCTTCGGTGGTGGAAGTAATAAAATGGCGAATGAGAATTTAATTTTTTTTTGTGTGTGATAATTAGAATTTTTTGTGTGATAAATGTTAGCTCTTTCACGAACCTCGATCCTGTATACAAAAATGAATTTTACACAACAATTATTTTATTTCTCCTTTATTGACAAGCTCGTGTTACCCATACAACAAAAAACAAGAACCGCCTTTCGAGGCCATTTTTTCCTGCAGAGCGGGGGTTGGCCTTTTTTGGGTACCGTGGTCCCATTTTTTTGAAGCAATGTTTTATGGCCGGATGCCCTTCCTGCCGCCAAACCTGTTAGTCGCCTCTTGCGACACGCAGGGAATTACCAGTGGACTGGTACTCAATTTGCCGACCTCAGAAGGATGACAGGCTGAGTCAACCCCCCGGGCGTTAATTCAGTGATAGACCAGGATTCGAACCCTAGATCCTAGGATCCCGAGCCGGCACCCTAACCGCTAAGCCAACACCAGCAACAAAAAAGAAGCATCAATTAAAATCACGTGTTTATTACATGTTCTTGCTTTCGGATGTGTCTTCCTATCTCTAATTTAATTGGTTGCCTGGCATAGCAAAGGCTTCTAGTAAGGATTTCCTTAACTTCAAGGAAATTTTTGCAACAGCACTTTAGGAAATCCTTAGCTAAGGAATTACAGCGTACCTCAACAAAAATATTTCCTAAGGGTTAAGGGTGTTTTATGCAACCGGGCCCAAGTCCTTGCTTGATGCTCAGCATTTAAAAAGGATAGAGCACGGACGAACAACCAAAGGTTGGCAACCATTGTGCAGACTTTGATGCTCTAATGGCCTCCTGCATTGAAGTTCCTTGTTAGGGAAATCAAACAAAAGGGAAAAGAAAATTCACATTTCCAAATGACATTTATTTACATCCACGTAACAGTTAAATTGCAAATCTCATTCGGTAAAAGATTGACCAGTCCTGTCTGGGTTCGACCCAGGACAGCAGCAAACCTAACTATAAACTGCCATTCCAGTTCAGTTGTAACAGGAGGATAAGATTGGATTAAGTTATTTACATTTAATCCATATGTTCCCAGAGGTGTTCGATGGCATTCAGGTCAGGAGTCCGTGGTGCCCTGGGAGGAAGCTGCAGCCCACTCCGTCTCGAACGGGCAGAGGTGGTCCTTTCCCGCTGGACGTACGGCTTGTGGCCTGTGGCACCATCTCTCTGCAGTAAATGTATTCCATACTGCAAGATGCCAATTCCTGGTATACAATAAACCCTCTTACCACTTACACCAGCAAGGCACGAATGCCATCAAACAGGTCTGAGATTATGGATCTGGCGGAAAAGCCGGCGTCTGACAAATACACAAGAACTGGAACACAATCTAATCCACATTCAGCCAAATCTGGTTGTCATACCGAAATCATTGGTTCAATGCCTTCAGTGGTTCATGCCCTGTGATATGACGGGATATGCCACCAGACACCAATATAATTATGTACATCGGTTTGATTGTGTTCATACACAGATTGTGAAAATGTCGTTTGTTTACAATCAGGTCTGTTCATTTTATTGTGGCACGGCGCTGTATAAATGAAATCTGGCTCCAAAGTCAGCCACAGACTGGGCATCCTCCATTGTGCGGAGTCCTTCCTTGGTATATCTTGTCAATAGCTCATCAGAGTAGCCTACTGCATAACCCTCATGGGATATGGTTCCCCCAGTTTGCTGGTGGTCTCTCTAGAATGGTAGTCAATGAGTTGGTGGTCTCTCCAGAATGGTGGTCAATGGGCTGGTGGTCTCTCCAGAATGGTGGTCAATGGGCTGGTGGTCTCTCCAGAATGGTGGTCAATGGGCTGGTGGTCTCTCCAGAATGGTGGTCAATGGGCTGGTGGTCTCTCCAGAATGGTGGTCAATGGGCTGGTGGTCTCTCGAGAATGGTGGTCAATGGGCTGGTGGTCTCTCGAGAATGGTGGTCAATGGGCTGGTGGTCTCTCGAGAATGGTGGTCAATGGGCTGGTGGTCTCTCGAGAATGGTGGTCAATGAGTTGGTGGTCTCTCCAGAATGGTGGTCAATGCGCTGGTGGTCTCTCCAGAATGGTGGTCAATGGGCTGGTGGTCTCTCGAGAATGGTGGTCAATGGGCTGGTGGTCTCTCGAGAATGGTGGTCAATGGGCTGGTGGTCTCTCAAAAATGGTGGTCAATGGGCCGGTGGTCTCGAGAATGGTAGTCAATGACTTGGTGGTCTCTCCAGAATGGTGGCAATGACTTGGTGGTCTCTCGAGAATGGTAGTCATTGAGTTGGGTGTCTCTCCAGAATGGTGGTCAATGGGCTGGTGGTCTCTCCAGAATGGTGGTCAATGGGCTGGTGGTCTCTTCAGAATGGTGGTCAATGGGTTGTGGTGGTCTCTCCAGAATGGTGGTTAATGGGCTGGTAGTCTCTCCAGAATGGTGGTTAATGGGCTGGTAGTCTCTCCAGAATGGTGGTTAATGGGCTGGTAGTCTCTCCAGAATGGTGGTCAATGGGCTGGTGGTCTCTCCTGGAAACGGTGTGATCGAAAGCTCTCAACATTGGCTCACTGTTCACCTCCACTCCTTTGTTTTTGTCTTTCTCATTTCGTTTGTTCTTGTGAGACTTGCAAAAAATGAAAATTCCCACTTACTCATCTTGTGGTTAACGATGTAATGCATTTACATATCTTGTTGAGTACCTTCATGTGTACCTTTTGTACTGGGTTTGTGTGTCCTTGTCCAGGCCGCAAGCTCTTGTAGCTAGGCCTCATTCAGACATGTTACTTTATTTTCTCCCCATGCTCTTTGCCCGGCTCTTCATTCATTCCCATGCATCTCGCCCCACTGTCGGTACGTTGCGTTTTTTGCTCTTTGTCACTTCGTTCTTCCTTGAGCATCAAATTTGTAGAAAAATAAAAGAAGCCTTGCCATAAGTGTATCCATCATCATCTTAGATCATTGTCCATTCCTATTCCCGACCCACGATGTTTTCTATCCTCTGCACTATAATCTACATCTCCCGATATATATACTTGCAGGTTGCTTCTTTTCTTCCCGTTTCTCTCTCTTCCTTTCTTCATTAATTTTTCCTCTTGTTCATTCATCATCCCACTGACGGTGCGTTGTCATCTAGCTCTTCCATAAGCTAAGGCACGAAGCTGTTACTCGAGGTGCCCCGCCTTTTGGGTGATACCAAGAATACATCTGTGTAATATGAAAGCTAAATCTTGAACGGTTTTTGAAATACCGTGTATGCAAAGGCAAGTGACCGAAACAGACAACAAACGTAAAGAACAACTATCGGGAACACCTCTTAGTGGTGGTTGTACCCCCCCCCCTTCCTCCCAACGCAAGTCGGGGGCCAAATCTTCCCCATTCTTCCCTGCTGGCCAGATTTGTCAGGGCATGTGTCTTTCACTGAGAAGAGGCTTCCGTCTGGCCACTCTGCCATAAAGCCCAGATCGGTGGAGTGTTGCAGTGATGGTTGTCCTTCTGGAAGTTTCTCCCATCTCCACACAGGATCTCAGCCAGAGTGACCATCGGGTTATTGGTCACCTCTCTTACCAAGGCCCTTCTCCCCCGATTGCTCAGTTTGGCCGGGCGGCCAGCTCTAGGAAGAGTCCTGGTTGTTCCAAACTTCCTCCATTTAAGAATTATGGAGGCCACTGTGCTCTTGGGAACCTTCAATGCAGCAGAGATTTTTTTTGTAAGCTTCCCCAGATCTGGGCCTCGACCCAATCCTGTCTCTGAGCTCTGCAGGCAGTTCCTTCGACCTCATGGGTTGGGTTTTGCTCTGATATGCAATGTCAGTTGTGAGACCTTATATAGACAGGTGTGTGCCTTTCCAAATCATGTCCAATCAATTGAATTTACCACAGGTGGACTCCAATCAAGGTGTAGAAGCATCTCAAAGATGATCAAGAGAAATGGGAGGCACTTGAGCTAAATTTCAAGTGTCATAACAAAGGGTATGAATACTTATGTAAATGTGATATTTTGGTTTTTTCTTTTTAATAAATTTGCAAAACTTTCTAAACTCCTGTTTTCTCTTTGTCATTATGGGGTATTGAGTGCAGATTGATGAGGGAAAAAATGAATTTAAACGATTTCAGCATAAGGCTGCAACATAACAAAATGTGAAAAAAGTGAAGGGGTCTGAATACTCCAGCGGGAAAGGACCATCTCAAGCATCGCACAGCTGAAAGAATTCTGCATGGAGGAGTGGGCAAAAATTTCTCCCAGTAGATGTCAGAGACTGGTAGACAGTTATAAGAAACGCCTACTTGAGGTCGTTTCTGCCAAAGGGGGCAATACCACCTATTAGAGCCAAGGGTGTACTTACTTTTTCCACATGCGAAATTTGCATTTATGTTTATTTAAATTATACAATGGACTACAAAATGTAAATGTTTTATGATATCTATATATATAAAACACAGTTTGTGTATGTGTGTGTGTAATGTTACCGATAGACTCCGAAACGGAGAGGCTCACGTGCTTGATATTTGGCATAGACATGGCCATTGAGCCTGGGACGAACATGGCCGAAACAATATTTGACGAGATCCATATTTTTTATTCATATTTACCTCAGCGCATTTCAGCGAAGTACCCGCTAATCTCAGCCAGTGCGAGCAGCTCACTGATTCGCTCAGAGCGATCACGTGATGTTCCATCCCGTCACACGTCACACGTTTGCACGTATTTCAGGGCGAAAAGCCATTGTGTTTTTCACCTTTATGCGATCGTGTTTTGTGTCGATTTTGTGCGATATGAATTAAATTTTAATTCATATTTCGTGTTTACGAATTCGAATACGAAGGATTTCCCCTTTCGATTTCGAATACGAATCGAATACGAGCTTGAGTCGAGAGGGCGAATTTACGGGTTGAGAATGTGCGGGCTTCCCTTCCCCCGCCCGGCAACGCCGGTACTGGAGGACGTGGGTGACGTGGGTCACAGGATCGGTGTCTCCAAAATCCGCTTCGTGCTCTTTCGAAGATGCAGGACGATGTTGCGATTGTTGTGCTGCTCTACGACCATGAGAACTGCAACGTCATTGTTGACTGGCCCTCCCCCTTCCCCCTCTCTTCCCCCTCCGTCCTCCCCCTCCCTCCCCCCTCCACCCTACCCCTTCTCCCCTCCCTTTCCCCCTTCCCCCTCCCCTTTCCCCTCCCCCCTTTCCCCCTCCCCCCTTTCCCCCTCCCAGTCCTCACCCTCCCCTCCCACTCCCATCCCTCACCCCTCCCCCTCCCATCCCTCACCCTCCCCCCTCCCATCCCTCACCCTCCCCCCGCCCATCCCTCCCCCTCTTCTCCCCTCTCCCCCTCTTCTCCCCTCCCCCCCTCCCTCCCCCCTCCCCCTCTTCTCCCCTCTCCCCCTCTTCTCCCCTCCCCCCCTCCCTCCCCCCTCCCCTCCCCTCCCCCCTCCCCTCCCGGCAATGCCGGGTACTTCTGCTAGTTTGTTGTATTATATCACCTTTATCTATCAATATTGTTGAAATGAAGATCAAATAGCTGTATGTTGAAATATGTTGAAAAAGTCAAAACTTTACATGGGGTGTACTTACTTTTTCACGTAACTGTATGTATATATATATATATATTTGCAGAGAATGGGTGTTCTATAGACTTCTTCAGAGGCTCTATTGAACCTGTGTCTATAAAAAAAATTCTATAGTACTTTAGCACTGTATAAAACTATTACTGGCTAGCTAGGCCTCTATGTATAAACTTAAATTAAAATTATTTGTCTAAACTAAATTTGTATATTTGTATAAATATTTCGTTTGTATATTTGTATAAAATATGTCTAAATATAAATATTTCTATAAATCAAATGTATAAACTGTACACTGTATTCTATATAAAATATCTACAGACATTATATAGAACCTGTCTATAGAAATTCTATAGTACTTTAGGACCAAATTCTATAGAACTGTTCCATAGAAATTCAATATAAATTTTCTAAGGAACAGTTCTATAGAATTAGAATACGGTCCTAAAGTACCATAGAATTTCTAATAGAAAATCTACAGAACATTTTTGGAGGGTGTTGCCATGGCAACATAATTCAGCCAATCACCAGCCGTAATGAGAAATATAGATATGTGCAATATTGAAGCTAAATGGTCAACGGTTTTTCAAATATCGCGTCCACAAAAGTACATGGACGGATGATCGGTCGGTCGGAGCTCATTTGAATGTCCCCATCTACAACCTTGTCGGAGGTTCATGGGACGGAGAACAAGTGGTAGGAGAGAGGTTTGGGAAAAGGATTGACCAAGCAAATGTACGAAATGCCAAATGGCCTCGTCCAAAGTTTCCTTGTATATCCTTGTACTGTGGAAGTCTTCTCTTCTGAAAGCTCGGTTTTTAAATTCCATATGGGAATCTACATGTGACAGCTAAGTTGATTCCTCCTCCGCATAACCGCGTCCTCCGTTCATTAGAAGGCAGTTTGTTATGCACAATGCAATTTCCCGTTATTACCTTTTAACAGGGCCTTCATATTAACGTGCAAACTCCGAACCACACAAGAGGTCGTCATTAGCATGGCAGACCTGCATTTAATGTGTTAACAGGCTCCAGTAATTCTTTCCTCACTCAAAACCCCCCTAATAAATGCATTCATTCCCTGCACATCGAGGTACGATTTGACAGTTCCACAGTGCAGCATTCTGCAGTAAAGGAAATAAAAACATACCTTAAATTCATTCCCATTTCATGTTCGAAACTATTTTTACCTCCGCCACTGAAGGTGATGGAAGTTGTGTTCACGCCTGTCTGTTTGTGAACAGGATATCTCAAAAGGTTGCGGTCGAATTCGAATGCGATTTGGTGGAGAGGTTGGGTATGTGACGAGGATGAAGCGATTCGATTTTGGTGAAGATTCAAATCCGGATCCGGATACAAGAATTATTTAATTTTTCAGGTGATAGGGGTGATAGGGCCAAAAACGATACATAGCAGGATATTTCGAAAAGTTGTGGATGACTTGTGCCAAAACTTGGTGGTTGATTTGGGTAAGTGACGAGAACAACCCGATTCGATTTTGGTTCAGGTCCGGATCTAGATCCAGCTTATCAGTGAGATACAAAACATCAAATGTTCCTCCTGGCCTCGGAGGTATGCTCTCTACCGAGTGTCATTGTCGTTATTGCAATGTTATGTTAATGTCTGTGAAGGCTTGTGCTACTGTTTCTGCGGACAAGATAAATAATGTATTTTGTCAACTACGAGTTTATCTGAGGATCCATTATCAGGAAAATGAGGTGCAGCTGATTTTTTTTTTTTTTTTTTTTTTTTTTTTTGTATACAAGATCGAGGCTCGTGAAAGAGCTAACATTAATCACACAAAAAGACAAACCGACACACAAAACACAAAAAACAAGGGGAGCGGCAGACAAGATGGGGAGAGAGGGGGAAGGACACAAACACAACATTTGAGAGCAGGGACATCGGGAGGACTTGGGGGGAGGTGGGAGAGGAATAAAACATATGAACACTGCAAGGACTCTGGGGTGAATTACCGGGGGTAGAAAAGATCAAGGTTTTCGATGGGAGAAGATAAGAGATGGTGGTGAACAGCTGTTTTAAAGACCTGGAGGGAGGAGTGGGATTGAAGGGAGTGGGGGAGTTTGTTCCAGAGGCGGGAGAAAAGGGGAATGAAAGAGTGAAGGTGAGCAGAGAGCCTAGACTTTGGCAGTTTAACCATAAGAGGGTTGCAGGCAGATCTTGTGCGACCTGAAGGAATATTGGGGGGACAGAGCACAGAGAGAGCTGGGGGAGCAAGGCCGGAGAGGAGTCGGTAGAAGACAGAAAGACCACCGACCTGCCTGCGGTGAGTGAGTGAAAGGCCCTCGGAGTTGACTACATCGCAGGAGATTCCAATGATTCTGAAAGCTTTGGCCTCAACAGCGTGAAGCCGAGCAAGGTGTGAGGCAGGAGCACCAGCCCAGAGGGGGGAACAGTATTCCATTGAGCTGCGGATGAAAGCCTTGTATGTGGTGAGGAGCTCAGGTGTGCCAAGGAAGGACTTCGCACGACGGAGGATGCCCAGTCGGCGACTGGCTTTGGAGGCCAGCTTGGAAATGTGGTTTTCCCAAGAAAGATCATGGCAGATAGTGAGACCCAAAAGCTTGAGCGACAGAACTTCTTGGAGAGGATTGTTGAGAAAGTAGATGGGAGGGTTGTCCAGTCGGTCCTTTCGGAGAGACATTGTAAGAGTGTGAGATTTGTCAGGATTGAAAGACATGTTCCACTTGTTTGACCAGTCTGTGATTTTGTCCAGGTCTGCAGAGAGTGAGGACGCTGCAGACTGCCGATCTGAGGGATGAGGAATGGAGCGGCAGATAGTGGAGTCATCAGCAAAGAGATAGAGAGGATTTTCCAGAGAGTCGGAGAGATCATTGATGAAGACCAGAAATAGCACAGGGCCCAGAACACTACCTTGGGGAACTCCAGCCAGAACAGGAAGGGAAGATGAGAGAAATCCATTCAGGGCCACACGTTGCCTACGACCAGAGAGGAAATCCGCAAGCCATGAGTGGAGATTTCCCTGAATACCATAGGAGGTGAGTTTGGTGAGCAGAGCTGGGTGCCAGACCGTATCGAAGGCACGTGATATGTCAAGTGAGACAGCTCTGATTTCCTGTTTGGCATTGAGGACCTCCATCCATTGTTGAGACAGCAGAAGCAACATGTCCAGAGTAGAATGACCTGGTCTGAATCCAAATTGATGATCAGAGATCAAGCCATTTGAGAAGAGGAAGGATTTGATATCTGAAGCAATGATGGATTCCATGACTTTGCTGATAATTGGGAGCAGGCTGATTGGTCTGTAGTTGCAAGGATCTGTTTTTGCACCTTTTTTGTGTAAAGCGGTAATGTTTGCTGATTTCCAAGATGCTGGCAGATGACCTTGAGCAAAAGAGAGGGTGAAAAGAACAGAGAGAGGGTGAGATAGAGCGGCAGAGCAGGATTTTAGGACCCGAGGGCTGATGCCATCTGGTCCAGTTGCAGAATCAGCGTCGAGGTTTGATAAAAACTTCTCCACCTTGTCAGGAGAGAAGGATACAGAGTCCAGGAGCAGTTGGGTTCGACTGGGAAAGGTGGGAACAGAGAGAGATGGGTTTGGGACACAAGATTTTGAGGCAAACACAGAGTTGAGGCATTCGGCTTTCGGCTTATACAAAAGAATGTATAAACATGTATATGCATGCATTCATTCATGTACCACGTAGGGGGGGGGGGGGGAGAGGATGGGTATGGCGGGAGCAGAGTGATCGCGGAAGGGCGAACATTTGGAGGGGAAAACTGGAGAAAAAGCATGCACTTGCCCACTCTCTTTCTACCGGAATGGCCATGCCTGCTCGCTCCTGCCATCATGGCCTGCCCTGCTGCTAGTCAGGTTCACTATGTTTTTTCGTTCAAAATTTTGGTAGATTAGCAAAACTATACATTTTTGGAATATTCAGAGCATGAGGAATCCAAAAATTAATGTTTGCATTTGCGTAGACAACTTTGTGAAAATGACACTCAGGACAGTGATGAAGACCTGTAAAAGCATATTCCTGAACGGTGTAGACCTCGTAGATCCTGTGTATAGGACTTATAGTTCAATCTGATACTACCTATAACTTCCTATAACAACCTATAACTTCAAAGGACTTGCAATATCATGTATTATGTAATACAGTTATATCACAAATATAAAGACAATGGTTTTCAATTACCTTTGTTTGTTGCTTTTCTATAATCCTGAGCACTATTTTGAGGCCTTTATTGGATTCCTTGACCCAGAAAACATAGGATTAACATATTTAATTAAGTCTCTAGGTTGACTAGAAGCAGAGATCGCGCAAAATATGTATTTTATGGCGGCCATTTTCAAAATCCAAAATGGCGGCCATGCAGGTGTCTGTGCAAATGCCAACATTGATTTTCAGATTCTCCATGCTCTGAAGATTCCAAAAATGTGCAGGTTTGCTAATCCCAAAATTTTGAAAGAAATTATATTTCTTAACATAGTGAACCTGACTATCTTCATCACTGTCCTGAGGGTCATTTTCGCAAAGTTGTCTACGCAAATGTAAACATTAATTTTTGGATTCCTCATGCTCTGAATATTCCAAAAATGTATAGTTTTGCTAATCTACCAAAATTTTGAACGAAATTATATTTGTTAACATAGTGAACCTGACTATTCCCTGCATTTGTGATACCTGCCATTTTGCCGCACTGAGCGTTGGGTTTAATTGGGATACCTGGAGAGTTATATTAGTGATGGTCCTGTTTTATAACCTGGTGTTAAAACATGCATGGACAACACATCATGTCATGTATTTCCTGGGGTACTCTGGGTACCAGCGACATCATAACAATGGCGTCAATTTTCTCACCGCCATTAGCAGGGCATTCCCTAACGAGGAATTTCTTCCTCCCATGGATGCCAACCTCTGGGGATTGTCTGTGCTCTATCCTTTCAAATGCTGATCGTCAAACAAGGTAGAAAACTTGTTTTTTTTCATTTACTTAATGCTTATTATTATTTGTAAACAATGTGGAGCCAGAACAGAATGGATCAGAATGTAACAGAGAAAAGCAAAATCAAAAGCAGAAAGTGAGGATGGAAATACACCAACAGCGGGGATGAGGCATAAAATAGAGGGAGACAGACGTGAAGAAATATTTGGTGTCGGGAAGAATAAAGTTTAGGGGAGACACAGGAGACACACAAATTTTCAGGAAAGAAAAACTGGAAACTTGGATAGAGGCGAGATTGGGGTTCACGAGGGTAGAAAATATCATGATTTTGGGTGAGGAATGCCGAGATGGGGGTGAACAGCTGTCACAAAGCCTTAGTAGAGCGGTTTAGCTGAGAAATATGGACCAATTGTTCGTTTTGTGATAAAAACACCAAATTTTGCATGTAGATAGAGTAACATATTCTAAACATATTTGGATATGGAGGCAACCTGGATTAGGCCACTAACGGCTGTGACAGCCATTTTACAAAATGGCCACTATCGGCGAGTCGAAAAACATGAAAAAGGGGTCAACTGGGGAAAAAATGGTATAAAGCTGAAGTTTTCACCAAAGTTTCCTTTAATATCTAGGAAATAGCCGACAAAAATCCCCATTCAGACACCTTGAGGAATTTTTTAAATGATGTTTTGAACATCGAGATATAAAATGAAAAAATACGAGTTTTTGTGTTTATGTTTTATAGACTCCTAAACTACCAATCCCAACCAAACTTGGCACATAGGTAGTCAACCAGTTGGGGAGAAACATAGTGTATATGTGTGTGCGTGTGCGGGGGGGGGGGGGGGGTGATAGGCAAGGCCGGTTCTATCTGGAGATTCTTTATGGACAGGGCACCATAAAATATTCTTGGTTGTCAGGTATTATGCCAATAGGGCTCTATGTCGATGCATGAAGATAGATGATATACTGATGAATATAAATTCAGTCCTTCTGTCTACAAGCCTGTATCTTATCTTTGTCATACATCATAAATTCTACCTAAATATGCATTAACATACACATACACACATAATAATAATACTAAGATCTGGTCTCATGTTTGCGAGCGAAAATTATCATTTATATTTGACAATATAAAGACAGGACAATCTGTGTTGAGCGGGTAACTTTATTTTTGTACGTTTTCTGTCATTTTAGGTCCAATTAACCCTTCTAAATAATTTCAAAACACTAAAATGGCATCAAAATGAATTAACCTTCGTAATATTTTCTAATATCTAGTTTAACAAGAGAAAAATGACCACAGTGTGGTCACCAGCTGCGACGTGTAGAATCATGAGGATATCCGTTGCAATATGCGCTACCAAATTCGACCAGTCATTAAATTATACACATGCACTGGCGTAGTCCGTGATGTTCTTACCTCATACCAACGCACGTCCGAGTGTATGCGCATGCGCTATTCAAAAAGGCACCCCAACAACAAGAACAACGCGGTCCTCTCATAGAGCTGCTCGTCGCAGCTAAAAAATATCACAATAGCAGCATTATTCCCGTTATTTCTTAATATTGATCTGGTGGGCCTGCAAAAAGAAAACAGAAAATGGCGGCCCCTATACTAAATTTTGAAGATTTTTCACATTTATATTTTGAATCCATTTATATACCTCAAAAATAATCCAAATAATTTTATTTTTGTTGTTTTTGATGATTTTTGAAAAATAAAAACAATATAGCCTACATGCTAATTTTGTATATAGACATCCACAAATTCAAGGCTTCATAAAAACAAGTACAAAAAGTTTTAATTAAAACAAAAGCCGCGTCGATGTTACACAATGCCTAGATGCAGCTGTGCCTATAACGTCGATGTTATAGGCACAGGACATTCCTATTGATTCGATTACTTGATGTTATTTTTGTGCAAAGTGAAAATATATCTCGGCAATTTCCCGTGTGTGGCAACGAATTTTTAATATATCTCGGCATTTTCCCGTCTGTTATTTCAGGCGGTGTATGACTGACCATGCCGCGATTTATAAAAAAAAAAATCTCAGCAATTTCCCGTGTGTGGCGACACGTGAACGAAGCTATGCTCCTTTCTCCACATTATTGTGACGACGTATAAATTAAATATTTCATCGTGACGATTGTCATCAAATGGACGAATTTTTAATATATCTCGGCATTTTCCCGTCTGTTATTTCAGGCGGTGTATGACTGACCATGCCATGATTGAAAAAAAAAATATCTCGGCAATTTCTCGTGTGTAGCGACACGTGAACGAAGCTATGCTCCTCTCTCCACATTATTGTGACGACGTATAAATTAAATATTTCATCGTGACGATTGTCATCAAATGGACGAATTTTTAATATATCTCGGCATTTTCCCGTCTGTTATTTCGGGCGGTGTATGACTGACCATGCCGTGATTGTAAAAAAATATATCTCGGCAATGTCTCGTGTGTAGCGACACGTGAACGAAGCTATGCTCCTCTCTCCACATTATTGTGACGACGTATAAATTAAATATTTCATCGTGACGATTGTCATCAAATGGACGAATTTTTAATATATCTCGGCATTTTCCCGTCTGTTATTTCGGGCGGTGTATGACTGACCATGCCGTGATTGTAAAAAAATATATCTCAATGGACTTGAAGTTACAGGCCTTTGAGAATTCATTTCGTTCTATAAAGGGCAACTTTCATCGGATTTTCTTCCCGTTTTTTTTCAACTGAGTCTAAAACTATGTTAGCGACTGTGAAAAATGAAATGATATATCGAATTTGATTTGAAGTAAAACTGTGAGAGAGGAAGACACCACGGGCCTACAAAACAGGCCTCAAAGCTATGCGAGTTAATAAAATGGTGGATATTTGTTTATATGAAGGCTCTCCCAGAATGGGTGGAGCTATGGTTCCCAGAATGGGTGGAGCTTTGAGGTTTTGTCTTCTCTGCAAGAACAAGAAGAAGAAGAAGAACAACAACAACAACAGCAGAGGGCACTCTATGAGCAGCGTCTGCGACGCGGCTAAAAATTATCAAGATCTGTGAATGGGTATTTTTGCCAGCTGTCTCCTGGGTATGAAAGGAAACTTTGATGAAAATTTCAGCTTTATACCATTTTTTTCGGGTAAAACCAAAATTCGACTAGCCTACTACTTGTATCAATTAGTTACCTGACAGGTTAAACCCTATTGTACATTAAGGGAAACGGGCCTTTCTGCTTCAGGAAACACATGTAGTCAACTTCAAAAAGGATAATTAAACATTACAATAGTGCACACTGTTAACTGGACAATTGTGCAATATAAACATGTGCAAAATAAGAAATACTTTTTATATGAAAAGCGCCATTTTTCGTGCACCATTGACTTATTTCCTGTGTTTCCCGTATTTTTTGTTGGAGTAATAGTAGTAGATGATATTTAACTGCCCTAATGATTTTTTCTTTTCTTTTCTCATTGCAATTACACCATCAAAGGAGCACAATGTCCACAAAGAAAAGTTTTAAACTCGTTGATCCTGAGCGGCCTGGCCCATCAGTCTCTGCAGCCATTGAGACGAATTGGAATATGTGCATCATCTGCCAAGAAGACAAAGCAGAACATTTGTCACGCCCTTTACAGTCCAAAAGATTTGATGTCGGGAGTGGATATACAGTCACGTGAAAAAGTAAGTACACCCCATGGAAAGTTTTGACTTTTTCAACATATTTCAACATACAGCTATTTGATCTTCATTTCAACAATATTGATAGATAAAGGTGATATAATATAACAAATATCATGAAACATTTACATTTTGTAGTCCATTGCATAATTTAAATAAACATAAATGCAAATTTCGCATGTGGAAAAAGTAAGTACACCCCATGAAATTTTTTTTTCAATCTTTTTAACATATGTGGACATATCAATATTTGATCTTCATTTAAACAGTATCTACAGATAAAGGTGATCTAATTGAACAAAAAACAATGAGAAATTGACTTTGCAAAAATGTATTCTATAAAAAATTGTTGCACAGCATGCACAATTGCATGCACAGCTCGTTTCAAATCCGCCCACAACATCTCGATGGGATTTAGATCCGGGCGTGGACTTGGCCATTCCAGAACCCTCCATTTCTTTCTTTTCAGCCATTCCTTGGTGGATTTACTGGTATATTTAGGGTCATTGTCATGTTTCAAGGTCCACCTTCGGTTGAGCTTCAACTTTCCGACAGCTGGCCTCACATTATCCTCAAGCACACTCTGGTACAATGAAGAATTTATAGTGGATTCTATGATGGTGAGCTGCCTAGGCCCTGATGCAGCAAAGCTGCCCCAAACCATAATATTTCCACCACCATGCTTTACAGTTGGTTTCAGTTTCTTGTGGTCAAATGCTGTCTTTGGTTTTCACCAAACATGTCTTCTGGTACTGTGGCCAAATAGCTCTACCTTTGACTCATCTGTCCAGAGCACTTTGTTCCAGAAGTGCTGGTCTTTGCCCAGGTGTTCATTGGCAAACTTTAGTCTTGCCCTGATGTTCTTTCTGGACAGCAAAGGTTTCCTCCTGGCACACATCCCATGTAGATCAAATTTGTGCAGCCTCTTTCTAATGGTAGACTCGTGCACTTTGACATCAACAGTGGCAAGAGCTACCTGTAGGTCCCGTGATGATATTCTGGGGTTCTTAGAGACTTCTCTCAGCATATTGCGGTCTGGTATCGGGCTGAACTTGCTGGGACGGCCTGGCCTGAACAAGTTGGCAGTTGTTTTGGAATCTTCTCCACTTGTAGATGATCTTCCGGACAGTGGAATGATTGATTTCAAATTGTTTGGAGATCTTTTTAAATCCCTTCCCAGACTCGTAGGCATCTATAACCTTCTTTCTGAAGGCCTCAGAGAGATCTTTTGATCTGGGCATGGTGATGCTGCACACTTCAACAACAAAGAGCAAACCAAACTAAATGTCCGAGGTTTAAATAAGACAGGTTCCTCCAAGATCCTCTTTAACAATGTTCTGATCATTTGCACCTGAGCTGGTGCACCTGATTCTAATTTTAGGTATTTAAAGTAGTGATAAATGTTGGGGTGTACTTACTTTTTCCACATGTGAAATTTGCATTTATGTTTATTTTAATTATACAATGGACTACAAAATGTAAATGTTTCATGATATTTGTTATATTATATCACCTTTATCTATCAATATTTCTGAAATGAAGATCAAATAGCTATATGTTGAAATATGTTGAAAAAGTCAAAACTTTACATGGGGTGTACTTACTTTTTCACGTGACTGTACGTCCCTGGGAGAAAACCTCACCATTTTCAATGACCTGGGTCTGCTTCCATCGACACTGCAGCTTGAGCGACTCAATGAAGGCAGTGGCGTTGAAACCGCAATGATTGCTCACAATGCACAGTATCACAAAAAATGTCGACTCAAATATAATAACACAATTCTGAATCGAGCCAAAAAGCGGAATCTGAACACTGATGGTCAAGATCTAGACCAACCTGCAACATGCAACACCACGAGGTCACGAAAATTAACTACTGAAAAGGCCAAAGAGGCGTTGTGCTTCTTCTGCAAACAATAATCTGGCCAGGATGGACTGCACGCAGCAGCAACTTTCCAACTAAGTAATCGAGTACAAACATGTGCAGAACTTCCTCAAGACACGGATCTTCTGGCCAGACTCGGTGCAGGTGATATGGTGGCTCTGGAGGTCAAGTACCACGCAAGGTGTTTGTCAGCCTTGTACAATAGAACTAGGAAGGCCAAGGCTACAGGATTTAGTGACACTTTGAGAGAGAAAGAGCAAAGAGGAAAGAGGAAAGAGGAAAGAGACAGAGACAGAGAGAGAGGGAGGGAGAGAGAGAGAGAGATCTACTGCTGTCTTTGCTGAATTGGTCCTCTACATTGAATAAGCACGTCTAGATGAGACAATATCACCAGTCTTTAAATTGATTGATATAGCTCACCTCTACACTTCCAGAATGGAGCAACTTGGAGTTAAAGCCGATGGTAGAGTTAATACCACACGCTTGAAAGAACGGCTCCTTGCACAGTTCCCTGACATGAGGGCCCACAACAAAGGGAGAGATGTCCTGCTGGCATTCAATGAAAATTTTGGTTATGCCCTTGCGAAAGCCTGCCAAATTGACAGCGATAGTGATGCAGTACATCTTGCTCGTGCAGCACGGGTGGTCCTCCAACAAATGTTTGGAGAACCCAAATCCTTCACTGGCTTCCCCGATGGATGCCAGGAGGAGTCTGTGTCACCACTTTTGCTTGCTCTTGTGAGAATGGTTCTGGAAGGGCCCAGTACCAAAGACAATATGAAAAGCAACATGCCTGCCGAACTTGCAATAGCCCAACTGATGAAATTCAACAGTGTCAAGCACAGACGAATGCCTAATACAAGTACCTCCATCACAGCTCAGCTCAGGAGACACCTGTTCCTATCTACACAGGCCTAATGCTGCATGTACACACTCGCAAGAGGGAATTAGTAGACAGGCTTTCGCACCTCGGTTTGAGCATATCTTATGATCGTGTTCTTCAGCTCTCAGCCGAGATGGGGGAAACCGTTTGCCAGCAGTTCCACCGTGATCAAGTAGTCTGCCCACACAAGATGCGTGGCAGCGTGTTTACAACTGCAGCAGTCGACAACATAGATCACAACCCTAGTGCCACAACAGCAAGGTACTCATTCCACGGTACTGCCATCTCCCTGATACAGCATCCAACTTTTCCTGGTGATGGAATTGATCAAAACACTACCGTTAATAGAGGATCAGAGGGGGTGCTCAACAAGAAGACTATCCGCGAATTGCCGCATTTCTACACCGATGTACCCCTTGTGCCTGGTAGCATCAGTAATTCACCTATTCCCCCTTATAATGTTATGTCCATGAAAAGAGATGGCTTTCAAAGGGAGAAAGAGGATGAATACCTGTGGTTAGAACATACAAGGCAGGTCATTGAAGACAGATCTAGCACAAATGAGAACACATCTTGGGCTGCCTTTCATGCCTCCAATCAGCCACCAGAAGTTCACACAATTTGTCCAGAAGAGTGTTCTCGGCATTGACAATTTGGTATCGCCAGAGTCGAAGTCTAACTTTCTGGTTAATGAATAGAAAAGTTTCTGGTTAATGAATAATAAAGTTTTAAAATTAACTTTCTGAGTTGTACTAGTTATTTGTTTAAAAAAAATAAAATAATAGTAATAATTTCTAACTCTGTATCTGTTTAGTCAGTAGCAATAATAAAGAGCAGATTCTACCTCGATATAAACAATTTTCAAAAGAGTTTTGACTATATCTAATCAAATTCACATACTTGTTCTGTGACATGGCAGCCATTTTGAAAAATGGCTACCATGGCCGCCTTGGAGGATTTGTGCATTGCCTCCATATCGAGATTTGTTCAGAATATATTCAAGTATCTCCCTGCAAAATTTCATGCTTTTATCACAAAATGAACAATTGATTTGATAATAATCTGCCCAACTATTGGAGGAAAGAATGAGATTGAAGAGAGCGTGGAAGTTGGTTCCACAAGTGAGGAAAAAGAGTAACGAATGAGTGGAGGTGAGCAGTGATCCTGGATTTTCGGAGTTTCACTGTCCCACTGTCATGGCCTCGGGGGTTTGGTGTGCAAGGGTACGGAAAATGATTATTTTATGGTTTATGGAAAATGGTTGCTGGCACACCGCATGCACCCTCCAGACGCCTGGTGGGGGGACAAAGCACGGAAAGAACAGAGCGTGTAAGAGCAGAAAGGAGGTGGTAAATTACAGAGACCACAGACCTGTCTGCGATGTGTAGTGCTCCGCCCATCGACTCAACTTTATCGCAGGAGATTCCAATGATCTTGAAAGCCTTGGTTTCCACGGAATAAAGCTGAGCAAGGTGAGAGGCAGGAGGGCCAGCCCATAGGGGAGAGCGGTACTCCATCAAGCTGCGGACGAAGGCCTTGTAGGTGGTTCCGGTGTGCCAAGGAAGGACGTTGTACTACGTAGGATGCCCCGTCGCCGACTGGCTTTGAAGGCCAACTTAGAAGTGTGGTTTCTCAAAATCTGCTAACTCCAGCTTCCTGTGTTCGCTTACGTCTAACTAGTGGTTTTAATTTATTGATAAGTTCTGTGCTGGTCGAGGTTGCTCTCACCTGCACCTGAACCATAGAAGAGTTTTCTGAGAATGCTGCTGTCCAAGAAAGGCATTCATGCAATGTGGAACGGAAAAGTTTATAAACAATTATTGGGTGTTAAATTTATTATTATTGACATCCACTTGTAATAAATAAATAAAAAGAAGAGAGACTGAAGAGCGAGATTGGCTTTTTTCAACTCCAGCTCTTTTCCAAAAGATGTGGTCGTGATGCTGATCAAATACAAATCGATCATTATTTATGATTTACAATTTAGGAGTTATTTCCACACCTTTTAGCAGATGCTAGTTTACTGTTGTTAATCATGTTCTGTGCCCAATCAGACTCGTACATATACAGGGACAAATTTGCAAAGAAATTAAAGGTGTCACATCCAAACCCGTGTGTGTCATCACTCTCTGCTGGAGTGTCCTCACTCTCTGCTGGAGTGTCCTGTCGCTAAATAGAAAGCAGCCATGATTCAAGAGAATGGAATATTATTTTGTTGAAGTTTAGTTTTTGAAAACCAAGAACATGAAACTTTCCTTTACAACTCAGTGACACGTTGTATATGATTGTACCGTAGGCGTCGGCCCGACTCCCTCCGGTAAATGCTTCACCTACTGCTTTTGCCAACGTCATTCAGAGGGTTGTCGTGTGCAATATTAGTGTACAATGTGAAAAACCATACGTTGATGGACAATTAGCTGTTGTTGATGTTGTGGATGCAATATCAATTACAGGGTTCGAGCTATCAATGATCGATTAATGTTCTGTGGAGTTCAATATATGACATGCCAAATCCAGGATAGAGTTATCAGTTAGGCACGCACACACACACACACACACACACACACACACACACACACACACACACACACACACACACACACACACAGTCGTGGCAAAAAATACTGGCATCCTTGCACTTTTTTCAAATAAGACACCATTTCTTCCAGAAAATGGTTGAAATTAAAATATATTTTGGTATCCACATTTGTATTTCTTTAGTTTGCTGTGGAGCAAAACAAAAAAAGCTGAAAAGATTCCTAAATCTTAGCTTATTCCACACAGAAGTCCTAAAATGGCCCGGACAATATCATTGGCACCTTTTAGAAGTTGTTAGAAATAATTAGATTTCAAGCAGGTGATTCTCCTTTACTTTGGGATTGAACTCACCTGCGGTGAGTTGCAGGTGCCTGCAATATAAAAATCATTCATTCAACCAGTTTGAATAGAGAAAAGGAGTCATTCTGCTGTTTTGTGTCACTGTGTGTACCGCAATGAGCATGGAGAAAAGAAAGAAAACCAGAGAATTGTCTGAGGAGGTCAGACACAAGATTGTAGCCAATCATGGACGATTGCTCCAGGCTACAAGTCCATCTCCAGAGACCTTGATGTTCCTGTGTCCACCGTACGCAATGGTATCAGGAAGTTTAAGGCCCATGGCACTGTAACCAACCTCCCTGGACGTGGCCGCAAGAGAAAACTTGATCGAAGATTGCAGCGAAGGATTGTTCGGATGGTGGGGAAAACACCTCGATCAACTGTCAAACAGATTCAAACTGACGTTCAGACACAAGGTACGACAGTTTCAACTCGCACCGTCACCACCTCAATGAAATGAGACCCAAGAGGACCCCACTGCTGCTGAGAGAGAAACATAAGAAAGCCTGACTGGAGTTTGCCAAAACACACCTGAAAAAGCCCAAATCCTTCTGGGAGAAAGAATGTCCTGTGGACAGATGAGACCAAATTTGAGTTTTTTGGAAAAGCACATCATCTCTGTGTTTACAGAAATCAAAATGAAGCCTTCAAAGAAAAGAACACCTTCCCTACAGTCAAACATGGAGGAGGTTCAGTGATATTTTGGGATTGCTGTGCTGCCTCTGGCACTGGGTGCCTCGAATGTGTGCATGGCATCATTAAATCAGGAGATCACCGAGGCATTTTGGAGCGCAATGTTCAACCAACCCAGTGTAAGACATCTGGGTCTCCGTCAAAGGTCATGGTTCTTGCAGCAGGACAATGACCACAAACACACTTCAAAAAGCACCCAGGAATGGTTCAAGACAAAACGCTGGACTGTTCTGAAGTGGCCAGCAACGAGTCCAGATCTAAATCCCATTGAACACCTGTGGGGAGATCTGAAAACAGCAGTTGGGAGAAAGCACCCTTCAAATCTGGGAGAACTGGAGCAGTTTGCACAAGCAGAATGGGCCAAACTGCCAGTAGAGAGGTGTAGGAAGCTCATTCATGGCTACAGGAAGCGCTTGACTACAGTTATTTTATCCAAAGAACGTGCTACCAAATATTAAGTCTCGGGTGTCAATATTTTTGGCCGCAACTGTACATACACACACGCATGCACACATACACACACACACACACACACACACACACACACACACACACACACACACGCACCTATCCATATTGCATCTTTTTTTTTTTTTCTTTTTTTTTTGTATACTGAATCGAGGCTCGTGAAAGAGCTAACATTTATTTCACAAACAAATCAAACAGACAAACAAAATATGTAAAAAGAGGGAGCCGAAGACAAGATGGGGAGAGAAGGGGAAGCACACGCAATGCAATTTTCGTGCAAAGACAAATATTCCATGTCTTTCTTGACACATTCCTACCAAGGCCAAATTTCAGGCCTGGAGATCTTCAGGGAATGTTAAGTTCGAACAAGTTCTATCTTGGTGTTCATAAATCGAAGCCAAATTATTTCAGAGACCATAAGTTGATTCAGTGTAGATAAAGCACAGGCATGGTGTGCCAAATGGCCACCTCATTTTCCGTTTCCTTGCATATCTTTTATATTCTGAAGATTCCCGTCACCACTGATGTTCCAGAAACTACATCGACATTCATTTTCCAATAAGTCCATCATGGAAACATCCCCGGATAAGGTTGAGCATTTGTAGGACATCAATGACCATTGCTTAATCATCTTTGTTCAATGTGCATCCTGGACCGAGAAGCATTTTCTCCATTTACGAGAACATAAACATATCCGACAGGATGTCTGTACATTTTCCGATCAAGGTGGCTTCTTTTTATGTGGGAGAGGAGGGAAAGGCACAGAAGCTTGTCGGTAGGAGGTATAACAAGGGGAAAAAAAATTTCACCAAAAGTGAGTTGCAGGTCTCAGATACTATGCTCCGCAAACCATGGATGGTATTCAAGGCTTGACATGCCAAAGGCAGGAAGGCAACCACGACTTATCCAAATTGATTTATCCAAATTGTTTAGTTGTGGGACAACCACAATGACTCCTACAGTAACCTGTGCAGGTGCGTGGCCAGGTATATTGAATGATCAAGCTCGGTAAGGCATTGTAATCTAGCGCATGAAAAAGAGCAGTTGCATTCAACGAGGAAATGGCGGAGCGGTTTGAAATGCTTTATAAATCTGCGGCTAGCTGACCCGGAATCACTCAGTGCCTGACCCACCCTGACATACATTAAGAAGGGTGGCGCCATATATTATTTTTTTAATGAATGGATGAAGGCTCAGTTCCATACCGGTTGAAGCAACGTCTTGGGAGTCGGTGAGGTTGGGAACACCGGTTGCAATGGGCAGCGCGTCTCGATGCTTTCCTTGGTTTCACCATCCAACCTTCACAAAGTGATTCCTTCAGCATTTAATAACAATACAGCGGAGAGCAATAAGTCTTGAACAGATGACTATTTTTAAAACTGCAGCTTCTTTCAACATTTCATCACAATATCCTGGGATATCAGGTTATAAGGCTGAGGAAGAAGAGTCTTGCGAGCAAGGGGGAATTAGAGATCAGGGTTTAGTAGAACAGGGAGAAGAGTCAGTTTGAGGGGTTAAGGGAATTGCACTTCTGGCAGAACATCCCCGAGTGCCTTGCGGGTGCTTCCTTTGCTGGGGCTGGTGCTGTGGATGTCGAGGAGCCCATGGGCCGAGTGGGCGGGTGGAGTAAAAGTCCATTGGGTACGGTGTCTGCCATGACACCAACTCCAGAGCGACAGCTGCCTGTAAAGCAGAGCAATGCATCATACTGCAACGTGTACTGTTCAGAGAAAAAAAAAATTAAGCTGGCTGCCTCGCACATTTGCACCACATGGCTGCGGTAGCATCATTTGCTACTGATGCAGTGTCCCCTGTCGGTTAGAGTAGCAATTTAGACATTGACCAAGATACCGGTAATAAGTCGCCTACTCTTCGCAAAAGAAACCTTGTTGGGTCATGTCATCTCGATTCTCGAAGAGATGAATTCATAAAATGGGTCGTGATGCCCGGATGTCTGTCCGGGCGTCCGTCCGGTCATCCATCCGTCCGTCCATTAACTTTTTGCTATTTTTGCTACTCTCTCATCACCTGGCTAATGGTTTATAAACCTGGCACATGACTAAAAGGCAGTAGCCCACACAATCGCTCAGGCTTCGATTTTTCTATTTCAGATCATGGGGGCTCCCAAGTGGAGGGGGATTACCCCCCACCCACCCCCCAAACTTTGGATCTCTACTTGTCTCTTATTTACCAACCGATTGCTCTGAAACCTGATACAGCCCTTCTCCTCGATGGTCCACAGGATTGCTCTGTCTTAGATTTTTCGATTTTGGATCAGGGGGCCTCCCAAACGATTCCCCCCAAATCAGCAGAGGTCTGAACTACAATCTCAACAGGTGACCGGCAGCCCACTCGGGGCTATTTTGACGTTTAATGCCCACCAACTATTGCTGGCAGACAGGACACAGTTTAGCTTCTATCCGATGGACGGCACGCGCATTCCTGAATTGCCCTGAAGGCAAAACAACAGAGGAACAGCGTTTATAGCTGGGTCCGGATTCAAACCAAGGCTAGACAGCTCAGAGGCAAGTGTGCGTACCTTTCAGCTATCCTGCCAGCTCATACGTTTGCACAATTATAGTCAATGATATATTAAAAGAAAGAGAGACATTTTGCCTATGAAGAGAAAGTGAAAGACATACAGGTCCACTTGTATATTCCCTACTCGGACTAAAACTTTTAGACAAGGACTAATAAGGCCTTTATGCTTTTTATACCTCATACGGGGTCAGAAGAGGTTTCTCAAATGCCGAGCCCCAATCGATAGACAAACGTGGACAGGCCACTTGTACCCATCTGCAGACAAAGCAAGACAGACGGAAAATGAGGAAATTTCTGATTAGGCCTCTCTCTGAAAAACGTTGTATTTTCCAAGTCAAATCGTTGCCAAAACTTACACTTCAATGTCCGGGAAGAGGGCAAGCTTCTGAGGGAAAATCTCGGACATCAAAACTGTGACAAAGTCGAGTCCCTTGGCTTCGAGCTGGTCTTCTAAGTACTGTCGACACAAGACAATGAAAAAAATAGGTAAACTTCTCCATTTCCTCATTTAGACAAACTCCTGCAAAACCACTGCTAGTGTAGCAGGAGCATGGCGTTACCTACCTTCAACACATTAGGTGAGCCTACCTTCAACACATTAGGTGAGCCCTGTCGCCCAAGGGTGCCCTGAATAAGTCCCCAACGCGTGGCTTTAGCAGCTTGGTGCACTGCTGCGGTCCTGGTTGCGAGCATCGCTTCATGTTCATAGCTTTCCCGGAACAGGGTCTTCATGAAAGGGTCATATCTACCATGTGGCGGAATTTGATCAAATTGAAAAAGAAGAAGTGAATACAAAACAAACGGATCAAAGCACTTGTGAAGAGAACAATAGGAGCACTTGGAAAATCGCCACTCGGAACATACCTCCTTAGTGAAATCGACTTTTAAGTTTGGTTATAACACTAAACATTCAAGAGAAAATGAAATACAAAAGGCTCATCATTTCCAACCAACAACCTGAAAACATCAGACTGAAACGCAAAGATAACGATATTGAGAGAGCAAACAGGGATGGATCTTACAATTCGTGAAGGGAAATAGAAGCACCAAATGAAAAGAAGCGTAAACAAATAGAGACAAACATAAAATCCAGGAAGAGAAGACGACAATTAAATGGAACTACACACAAACTAAATAATATAAATGACAGCGCAAAAAATTTTCATTAAAAATCCCTGGCATTGATACAGTACCCACCTTCTGGATAAAGCCATTTGAGCTTTGCCATAAACATTATGCTCGAGATCCTTCAACAAACTCATTCGTAGAGGAGGAACACTAGCTCCATGGTGCATGGAAGGTAATGCCTTCCTCATCCTTAAATCTGAAGAAAACGATAGTACATCAAAAATACCTGAAGACCTTTGTCCGTAGCTCAATGGAATGCTGACTGCTCTGGGTTAGCTCTCCAGGATCACATCTGGCTCTCCTTTATTCTGTGGAATCTACAGCTCTCAAAACTATTGGAATTTCCCGTGATTAGGCTGAAGTACAGGGTCTGTTGCTCTCGCATCACAGGCGGGTTGGTGGTCTCTGTTTTCTACCGTCTCTTCTCCGATATTGCTCCCCTACTCTGTCAGTCCTCCGACCTTCAACAGCAACTCCTGGATTCACATGTTCTTCTAGTAAACCCTTCCTGGTTAAATCTCCAAAGTTCAAGCTGACTGCACACCTCAACTCTTTTATTCCTCGCTTCACCGTCTATGGAACAGCCTTCCAGAGGCCGCTCTGTCTCACTCTTCCCTCCAGGGTTTCAAGCAGATAGTGCACCACCATCTCTTATTGTCCCCAAACCTATCCCATCATATGCATTTCCCCCACTAAACTTTACTAACTAAACCGTCTTAGTTTCGGGGTTTCCTCCCTTCCTCCCTCTCCTCTTTGCCTGTTAATTCCATTGATGCATATCCAGCTGTCAGTTCTCCCTTGCTCTTTCATATATACACAGATCGAACTCCCTAACTTGACGAGGAAGCAAGGCACAGATCGAGTCTCACCACAGCAATTGCTGCACGACCTGTTAGTAACAAGTGTCGCCTGCCACGTGACCACATTGCCTCTGCCCTGCTGATCACCAGTCAGGAGGTGATGTATTGGTATAATTTATGCACATGACATCAGCGTCATGTCATAGGGTCAGTATGCTTCTTTGGTTAAATATATTTTATCCCAGGTCTGTCGACGTACTAAGGGTGGGGTTAAGATCCCGTTTCCCCACAGACACTGGGCTGTCGACAGACACCGGGCCACAGACACCGGGGTCCACGGGCCGTCGACCGCGACAAAACTCGCGGTCAGTGGGTTGCGTAGCAACTCCAATCACCAATCCACCAATCACGGGTCGAAGCGTTATCGATCGTGACCCGAATACCTTCGAGACCACGTGACCGAGAAGACCGGGAATTGAACCCCTCGCATTCCCACACCTTAGTCCAATCAAGTGCGCCGAGTGAGTCACATGGTGTGGGTCGCAGCGTTACTCTGCGTGATCTACTGGCCTAATTGAGAAACCGGATTTAGTTTCGGATGATGCTGGGTCAATGGGGAAAAGGACGCACACGAGCGGGTCGAAAGGAAACAAACTGTACATGTCTTTTATTTACAATGGCACAGAAAAAAGGATGAGAAGCAGACTTAACAATTCTTACCTATCTAATCCAGACACAGGCGGCCTGGCACACTCACACACACAGGGAATGAATCACACACCGGTTAGACTTGTACCGGCAGTGCCAAGCTGACTTGGGTCCCGCAGTTCCCATGCGTGGCGCACGGATCGATCCGGCAGACAGCACGAAGGAGGATCAGCATGGATGAAGAACCAGCTTGGATGACGAACAAGGAGGGCAAGCACGGACAAACCAGCTCGTAGGACAGCCAGCTTGAAGGACGAACGGGGAGAGAGAGCCACGACGCACGATCGACACGGGCCTTTATCAGGTGGAATGTCCTTCTAAAAGGTTCCACGGCCTCCCATTGGCCGAAGTTGGTCATCTGCGGTCATTCCTCCCCAACTCCTTCTGGAAGGTTCCACGACCTACAAATTGGTCGCTTGTTGATCATGTGTGGTCGTTCCCCCTACCTCCTTCGGGAAGGTTCCACGACCTACCACTGGTCACCGCCAGTCAGTATGATCATTGCGCCCCACCACCCCCCTGGAAGGTTTCATTCCCCGCCTACTTTTGGAAGGTTTCATTTCCCGCCTACCACTGTCGCGGTTGATCACGTGGACTGTTTCTCCCCGCCCACGAACCAACGTCTTCATTCAACCATACGAGGGGTTGGAATCCTGCCTAACTCAACGCATATCTGCTTTAATTACTACGCAATTGGAAGGGAGCTAATCTTTACATTTAATAAGAAATAACTGACTCATGCAGGCTACATGTTGTCGTGTAATTAACTAGAGGGGGGTCCTTTATTGCAAAACCGTAACAATATATATACACACACATACATACATATAACATTCTGACCTACAACATATTACAAACCCTGAACAATAATTAATCATCACAGGAGGGATAAAAAAAAATAAAATAACCACCTTTAGAGGCCATTTTTCCCCGCAAGCGGGGGTTGGCCTTTTTCGGGAACCGTGGTTGTTGTTGTTTTTCGGTCCCCTTTTTGAAGCAATGTTTTACGGCCGGATGCCCTTCCTGACGCCAACCCTTTTTGCCGCCTTTAACGACAAACAGGGAATTACCAGTGAACTGGTCCTCAATTAGCCGACCTCGGAAGGATGACAGGCTGAGTCAACCCCCCTGGCGTTAATTCAGCGATCGACCTGGATTCGAACCCAGGATCCTAGGACCCTAAGCTGACACCCTAGCCACTAGCCCAACACCAGGGTTCATCACAGGAGGGATGTACAACCATTTTAACTGAATAACAATATATGGAAGGAGAACAAAAAGGATTCTGAATAAACTGTTACAGAACTATGGATCACCTCTTGCTCTTCAAAACCATCTTCAAAAACTTTAGAAAAACTAAATGGTATTCATATAATACTTACCCTGCACAGTCAACTTGGTGCGAGCCAACTCTTCTGTTTTTGTTCGGTTTTTTTCTTTGATCCAATATGGCTGCCAGACCATGTGAGCAATGACATAAATTTACGTTCTCTAATATAATTGTTGCATAGATCACGCTCAATAAATTTCAAACTGATCAGACTAAGAGTTGTCCCTGTCAAATTATGACGTCATAATTACGGCACCAATGATGTTATCGTCAACAACACTTATTCCCCATGCGGAGTTCTTTACAATGAGCCACATTTCAATTTTTTCCCATTGAACGGTTTTGGAGATATGGAGGTGCAACGTTTTTCGAGTTTTCCAAGATGACGCCTGTATCACGTGCCATAATTATGAAAAAAAAAATTATAAAGGCGTAGGCGCTCCTATGGTAACATTTCATGTCAATTGGACCAACGGTTGCCGAGAAAATGAATTTTAAAAATGCAGACACGCCACACGTATGCACCCGAATGCCTAACCCTGCTTTTCGCTTCGCGAGCGCAGGGTAATAAATGCATAAAAGGCATCAACATGTATATCAGCAACGCAGATCAATTCCAAGAAGGCATGTGGAATGGCACCTGTGG
Organism: Myxine glutinosa; assembly: GCF_964187855.1. Classification (NCBI taxonomy): domain Eukaryota; kingdom Metazoa; phylum Chordata; class Myxini; order Myxiniformes; family Myxinidae; genus Myxine; species Myxine glutinosa. Next base: position 52,725,435 of record NC_136263.1, on the reverse strand, counting down.
AAACCGCCTGTGTAACCCACTTCCACATCCTCTTCAATCTCATTATTCTCTCTTGGTCTTCAAAACAGCTGTTCACCACCATCTCAGATTACCCCAATACACAACCATGATCTTTTCTACACCTGTTAATCCCAACTCACCCCAATCCCTCGTCCTTCCAAATTTCCAGTTTTCCTTCCTGTGAGTTCCCTTCTGTATCCATCTTGTCCACTCCATGCATCCTCTCCTGCTCCCATTCCTCCCCACACCCATTGTTTGTCCAAGCCTCACTCTGTCTTGGCCTGCGACTCTGCTGTTGGTGTTTCCCTCCTCTCTCTGCGGTTCCTTTTGTCATGTTGCGTCTTCATCCGTTCAGTGTACGAGTCGTGGCTTTTCCACGAGCCTCCACTATGTATACCAAAATTTTATAGCGTCGGCCCCAATGTAATTGGCTTAATGGTAGAAGCAATGAAGCAATGGCACCACCGCGATACTAAAACATTTAGAAGTAGCAATTTAAATCCAGATGTTAAAATAGAACGAAGTATTTTCTAAGAAGATAGTCACACTTCCCTCCTTATCCCCTCCGCATACATCCTGCCAAGCTTTGGATCCCATAAATGGTTACTGAATTTGAACTTTATGTTTGTCTAAATGAATGCAAATGGTACTTAAAATCTTTGCTTTGGTAATTCCTTTATGCAAAAGTATTTTTAAATCGAGGTTTTGGTGATTTTTTCCTCGTACATTTTGTCCCTCCGAGCCACCTCCATCCCTCAAAAAATGCAATTCCGAGATGCAACGTACCAAGTGACCATGGTGAGCCGTAAATAATAATAGGCTCAGTGTACGTGCGTTTACCAATCACTGTTGCCAAGTCATCTTTTCACGTATTCCTATTGGTTTTGTGCACAACCGGTACTTTGTGATTGCTCCTTCTATTCTCGGTTCGTACATCTATGGAAGCATATATTGTTGCAGTATATATGTCAACTTTGCCCAGGAACATTGTGTCGAATTCGGTTTCTGAGTGGGATGAAGATATCAGGCCAGCCATTCTCACACGAGGTGTGTGTGTGTATGTGTGCGTGCATGCATACGTATATTCTGGGGTGATGATCGCGGATGCATGTATGTACTATTGTTTCTTGCAGTGACATCACAGCCAAAGTGTAAGGCCCACCATGTTTATAGGATTTTCTTAAAGTGGTGGTAACAACAAACTTGACCTTTTCATGTGTATGTCTCAAATTATTAGAACACAAAACGCACCCAGCTCTTTGTTTATTATCTTCAACCATTGTAATTGTTCTGTCACTCGAGTCTGCATGCAGATCAACTTTAATACAGCGCCCATGGCTCGGGCCTTATCTGCTCTTTCTCGTTACCTATCTACGCATCTTCATTTTCAAACCCATCAAAAAAAGTCGAATTTTTCATTGCAGTAAACCGTTCAAATGCAACGCTCAACGATCAAGGATGTGGATATAATACAACTTCCAACAAGAAAAAAAATGCAGAAATAAACAGTCAACAAAAAGTGAAGAAAGTCATACATGGATGACCTAAAACTTATCGTCTCTTTTGTAGTCTTCAGAGAGACTAAGAAGAGACATGGAGCGATTTTCCCATTAAGAGTAGGGAAAATCGATGAAATGTTGTACTAATACCTTTGGTGAGAACAGCAACACCAAATCTGCCACAAACAAATGCATCTATTGCAAATGTCAAAGGATATACGTATATATCGGCACAGAACATGGCTAATCCGAAGAACATACCTCACTCGAAGAAACAAAATCAAAGCCACAAGCTATAAATGTACTACAGCGCAAATTTATTGGAACATGGGCACTGCTAGCTGCTTCATAGTTTATAGCTTGTAACTTTCATATATAAAGCAGTTATCAGTGTTATCGTTCGAATACGGCTGCGGTAAAGTACATCGGCCACGCGGATAAATGGACAAAGTAGACATATCAAAAACAAGAAAACAGCTTCGTAGCAACAAATGATAAAAACCCAGTGCATCCCACGACAATACCTCCCATGAGTCACCAGACTCAGTGGCATAATGGTTAGAGCGCGTCTGCTCTAAGTCTGAGAGGTCGGCGGTTCAAACCCGACCCCGGCCGAATTGTACCAAAGAAGAAGAATGGGTACGTGCTGTTTCCCTGCTAGCCGCTCGGCATTTAAAAAGGAGCACAGCCAAACAACCACAAGTTGGCAACAATAAATAGCGCAGGCTTTGATGGGCGTAATGGCCTCCTGCATTGAAGTTCCGTGAAGCGAAATGTGAGGTGAAGTAATTGGTTGACTTCTGTCATCTGTCCATCCATCTACAGACGTCAGTTGATGATGAAGGAACAACTTAAGTTTAATTCAATGGTATATTTTGAACACAAATCGGAATATGAATCAGAAAATTAACCTGAAGTGTAACAGTACTTTGGGTCTGAATTCGTCCTGATTGCACATGAGCAGAGAAGAGGAAGAAGACCACTCCTTTCACATCTTCAGATGCATAGGGATGCCAAAGCAGTTTCCTAAGCTATTGGGCACAATCCTGGACAGGTCGCCACTCCGACGCAGGATACTCGAATGGCTCAATCTTCGCAGTAATCCGGTACTAATTTTGCCGACCTCGGAAGGATGGCACCCACCCGGTGTCAATTCAACGGCATGGCATGGGCTTGAACTCAGGACCCTGAGATCTCAAGCCGGCCACCTTAACCGTGAAGCCAACATTAGGCTCATGCACAGAGGTGTGTGAGATAATTTTTTTCCCATTGTCTGCCTGCCTGGCAGGGTAACAAAAATCTCACAAATCTCACACTCTCACGATGTCTCTCCGAAAAGACCGACTGGACAACCCTCCCATCCACTTTCTGAATAATCCTCTCCAAGAAGTTCTGTCACTCAAGCTTTTGGGTCTCACTATCTGCCATGATCTTTCCTGGGAAAACCACATTTCAAATCTGGCCTCCAAAGCCAGTCGCCGACTGGGCATCCTCCGTCGTGCGAAGTCCTTCCTTGGCACACCTGAGCTCCTCACCACATACAAGGCTTTCATCCGCAGCTCAATGGAATACTGCTCTCCCCTCTGGGCTGGTGCTCCTGCCTCACACCTAGCTCGCCTTCACGCTGTTGAAACCAAAGCATTCAGAATCATTGGAATCTCCCGCGATAAAGCTAACTCCAAGGGCCTCTCACTCACTCACCGCAGGCAGGTTGGTGGTCTTTCCGTCTTCTACCGACTCCTCTCTGGCCTTGCCCCCCCAGCTCTCTCTAGGCTCTGTCCCGCAAATATTCCTACAGGTCGCACAAGATCTGCCTGCAACCCTCTTATGGTTAAACTGCCAAAATCAAGACTCTCTGCTCACCTTCACTCCTTCATTCCTCTTTTCTCCCGCCTCTGGAACAAACTCCCTCACTCTCTTCAATCCCACTCCACCCTCCAAGTCTTTAAAACAGCTGTTCACCACCATCTCTTATCTTCCCCCATCCATAACCTTGATCTTTTCTACCCCTGCTAATTTCACCCCAATTCCACTTTTTTGAAATACCAACTTCTGTCCAGGAAGTCCTTGGTGTCCTTGTGTTTTATACTTCTCCCTCCCCCCCCCCCCCTTCCCATGCCTCCTCCCCCCGGGCCCTCTCCCTTCCACACATCTCCCTGCTCTCGGATGTTGTGTTTGTGTGCTTCCCCTTCTCTCCCCATCTTATCTTCCGCTCCCTCTTTTTGGGTATTTTGTTTGTCTGGTTGATTTGTTTGTGAAGTAAATGTTAGCTCTTTCATGAGCCTCGATTCAGTATACAAAAAAAAGAAGAAAAAAAAAAAGAAGAAGATGTGCATGGAAGAAGTTTCGGGAACAGAGTGGCGTGCTGATGAGGAGGGGTGTCCTTGAAGCTGAAGGGAAAGGTGTATGCTGCATGTGTGAGAAGTGTTATGATTTATGGGAGCGAGACATGGGTAATGAACGTAGATCAGCCACGAAGGCTGGAAAGGGTGGAAATGCGAATGGTTCGGTGGATGTGTGGAGTATCGTTGAGAGAGAGGAAGACAAATGATGAATTGCGAAAGATGATGGGAATAGAGCCTGTGATGGATGCTGTGAAGAGAAACAGTTTGAGATGGTTTGGTCATGTGTTGAGGAAGGATGAAAGTGACTGGTTGAGAAGAGTGATGGAAATGAATGTAGAAGGAAGTAGAGGACGGGGAAGACCGAGAAAGACTTGGCTAAAGATGGTTGAAGAAGAAATGCGGGCAAGGTGGTTAACAAGGGGAGATGCAGAAAATAGGGCAAATGGAGAAGATTGTCATGGGGACCGCAAGGCTAACCCCCGCTCTTACAGGGAAAATGGCCTTAAAATGCCTGTTGTTGTCTGTTGTATGCCTTCTGAGACATGGAGATGTTAATTTTATGGAGTTGAATCAGGTGCAACGAATAAACAAAACTGTAGGATTGGCCGCACATGTAGAAAGCTCAACCTGTCATCTTACTATAATTCACCAAATGTCCGTCTGTCCGTTCGAAGGTACCACAAAAACGGCTCAACCGATCGCAACAATATTTTGGGTGGGTATTCCTGGGACCCCTGGGAGTAAAATAGGCTATATAGTTTTTCCAATTTTTCCAATTTTCCAATTTTTCCAAACACGGAATAATATTTACCGATACGAACAGTGATGTGGCTTTTTAAAAATTCTACAAATACTGTTTAGATTTTGATGACAATTATGAACCTGCCGCGAATGCGGGAGGGACAGATGACGGCAATGCGTGGGTTTGATAATATCCAAATACAACCGTCATTCAATTGTAATGTTTAAACGTTAATCGTGTTAATCGTGTTAATCGTTTTGTTAAAGTATCAATTGATGATTGGAATTGAGTGAATACAATTACGATTTTGAATTCGTAATTGTATTCACCCAACCATACAGAACTTCACATCAGGATTTAAATATTTGTTTATGTCACGAATGTTGTTGAAAGTTTATTTTTTATATTAATGTTATCTAATTTGTGATTGGAGTTATGCTGTTTGGAATGAAAAAAGATATCGAGTTCAAGTGAATGACGAAATGCCGTGACGGTTTCTACTTTCTAAACGTGAATTTGTGGATCGCCATTTGCAGATTCACCATTGACTAGGTATGGAACTAACGTACCCGTTTGTTTGCCAACGGGTACGTTTTTCATGGAAGTCCTTCACGAACTTGCTGTCCATGTCTGACGTGTGACTGAAGGTGCTGCAGGAATGTGGAATTTATTGGTTTCATGCTTTAGCATTTGCCGTTTCTGCATTGTCTCTTTGCTTCTGGCCTCCCACCTGTGCGTAGCATGGGTACCTCACTAGTATAATATAATTTGTAGTTGATCATAAAGAAAGCATGCCTTAAAAGCTATCCCTAACTAATCTATCAGTGATAATTTCCAAGAACAAAGATAAGACAAAAGAATGCACTACAAAGCAAAATACCAACAAGTAAATGTCAAAAATTGGGAGAATGACAAGAGCAAGAAAATAACAAAAACATACTAGAATGGCACTCTTCGACGTCACGACGTCAACTGATATGCCTCCGCCCACATTATTACATCATTATAATACTTGTATCAAGTTTGATTTAAATCCATTCAGCTGTGCCAAAGTTAGCACATTTGTACCTGACATGACCTCTGACCTTTGACCTATTTACCCCAAAATTTAATCAGTTAATCTTTACATCATTATACTGTCGCGCGGACCCTTCGGTTAATACCAAGGCTCGTGGATGGACCAAAAATGGCTTTACTTGGAGGCGACGACCGAACACAGATTTTACTATCAAACGCGGGAGGAAGAAGGGAAGTGGAAAGCTGCGGTAAAAGCGCTTACCTTCTGGTGAACCGACGGCAGCTTCGATCCTGCAGGGAATTAACGCAAATGGGAATCCGGGGTAAAATGTACAAAATAAACACGTTTATTACGGACCTGATACAATAAAACGCGACGGTAAATAAATAATAATCCTAAATTGGGACGTCCCCACAACTCACTTCAGATACAGACGAGGGAATGAATTACCGAAAAGACCACGTCGTGTACTTGTGAATGTGGGGTGTGGGTGCAGCCTTATCTCGTCCGTCGTCTTGTAGTGTATCGTCCACGTCCCACGCGGCCCTCTCCGTCCGCCCCCGAGCACCACCAGGCCTCGCTCCAAGCACCACAAGGCCTCGCTCCACACGAGGTCGATCTCCACACACGATCGGTCTGCCAAGTCCCAGTCAGCTCTCCCAAGAGTTGGACGTGCCAGAGAGACAAAGGAACATGCAAGAAGCAAGCGAACTCCACTCAACTCAAGATAACTCTCAGAAACAAGCCAGCGAACTCGGGCTAGGACTGCGCATAGAGTTCGGCGCGCCCTTTTTATAAACTTGCGGCGGTGACGTCAGCCTCGGTGCGCCACCCAATCAGTGCCCTCCACCGATTCATTGGCTGGAGGTTCGCGCCTACCGCGCCAACCCATCACTCGTTCCTTGTAGCGTGGTGATAGTGCGTGCTACTCGAGGCCTAGCGGAGGTGTAGCTGGCTGCGGTCCATGCGGCGGTGCCCTGAACTGGCTTCCTTGCCTGCTCTCGTCCAAAGTCTTGTCAGGGAAGGGAATTTAATTAATGCGTGCACTAAAGGGCCTAACTAAGTGTCTATAGGTGTGCATTGCCATAAGGGACAAAGGTTTGATGACCAGGTTGGACACACAGGGGCGTTATTCTTAATCCCTATACTATCTAACACTCGAACATCCTGGTATGTTCACAAGCAGACATCTTAACCCGACAAACCGGACTAACATAACTTATTACAGGTAGATTCCCTATCGCGACAGTCGAATACCTACCTACACAGATCTATCTGGCTCTAGATATTGCTTTACCCCCAGACATAACAATACATATCTGTACCAAGCTTGAATTAGATCCCTTTAACCATTCTCAAGTTATAGATGTATTACAGACTTTGACCTTTAACCTTTGACCTCTTGAACCCAAAATCTAATTAGTTGTATTGTGCAGCGCACAATACTTGCAAAACCCACACCACCTAGAAGTTGACCTTTGACCTTTTGACCTTAAAATAGTTGCTTTCCCAATTCAGTGATGCACTATGTAATTTCTGTTTAATATTCAAGTCAATCGGATGAAAATTTATGATTTTAGGAATTTGACCTTGAGTTGACCTTTGACATTTTGACCTAAAAATAGTTGCTTTCCTAATTCAGTGATGCACTATGTAATTGCTGTTTAATGTTAAAGTTAATTGGATGAAAAGTGATTTTTTCAAATGAAAATTGATTACTTTGGAAGTTTGACCTTGAGTTGACCTTTGACCTCAGATATAGTTGGTTTCCCAATTTAATGACTCAGTATGCAAATTCTGTTCAATTTTCAAGTCAATTGGATGAGAAATGACAATTTTAGAAACTTGAGCTCAAGATGACCTTTGACCTTTCACCCCGAAATCAATAAACCTTTTCCTTATGACCAACTCTACCATCTAGTGAAGTTTCATTAAGACTGGTTTAAAATTGTGACCTGGAGGCAATAGACAAACAGACAGACAGACAGACAATAATGCACAAGACCAAACAACATACTTGAAAAATCTTCAATTTTGCAAGTAATGAGGCCCACTGTGACCAGACATCATCATACGATCATACTAAAATAAGCCATTTGGTGCCTGTCTGATGAATTTTTGACGCCAATACATTTCGTCGTTACTTATCCAATCTCAAACAAACTTGACAGGATGACGAAAGGTTATACAATGAAGGTTGTAGCGCATTCATTTGCCCCACTCCCCAAGGGGGTTTTCTCCCCCGAGCGGGTTTTCCACGCCATTGCCGTCAATGGGGTTGCAAGTTGAGGTGTATATCGATGTTAAGTTAGCTTTGTCATGGTGCTTTTCCAAGGCCGCTTCGAATAACAAAACTAACGATAATAGCATAATATTAATGTTATTACAAAACAATATTAATATCATTAATATCCCACCTCCCCAAGGTGTTTTTCCTCCTTGAACAAACATCGAGTCAATGTTTATAAATAGCTTTTCATGGCGTTTTCGTGGGAGCAACGGCCCAACGGCCTCTACCAGCGTTAAAAATATTATAAACCACAAACACGTGTGATTAGCTTTTTAAACAGTTGTTAATGCTGTTTATAACACGAAACAAAGAAATTTAGAGGAATCCCGACATCAGTGAGGTAGGTTTTACTTGCAGAACTGAGCGAAGATCTACTGTACTCTATATACCCCACAAGGGTTGGGTTAACAACATGACCCTTCCTGCCGCTACCGTGGCGTTTTTCGTAGGGAACTTTTGAAGCTCGCTCCTGCTGTTTAACATGAAACTGAAAGGGAAGAAGACCAGGGTGTGCTCATTTACCATGCAGCTAACTAGCGCTTGCCAAGCCAGCCATTCCTTAACCGTTTTGAATGGAGTGCTTGCTCGAATACTTAAACCACTTGGCCATCTCTCCACAAGAAACTTGGTAAATGAACACACACCCAATGCTCTTGAGACCCGACCATAGATCGACTGTAATCTATATACCCCAAAGAGGAATGACACTTCCTGCCCCTCCCGTAGTGAGCGTGTGTACGAGTATTTAGAGAAATAAGAAGGAAAGCATTGCTCATTCAAATATCCATACTCAAAATCAGTGACTCATCAGACTCAGTGGTGTTGTGGATAGAACTTAGAACGTCCATTGTGAGTCTGTTCCGTTGGCAGTTTGACTCTTTACCCTGGCCAATCATACCAAAGACTTAAAATGGTACTTTTGCTTCCTTTTCGCTCAGCATTTAGAGGACATGGCAAAGACAAACCCTGTGGGTTGGCAACCAGATGGGGCGGTGGGGAAGGTTGTTGGAGGGGAGATGCGTATTTCTCGATGCGCTGCACTGACTGCAGAGAGAAAAGAGACACCACTAGATGTTTCCGGCACCAGGAATGCTGGAGAAAGTTACAATCCTCGAGGTTAACAGGTGTGTTTGCATCTCATTGACGTTGCATGTTGACGGTCAAGTCCTACATTGTCTGGTCTGTGCATGTGTGTGCATGATATATGTAAGACAGCTCTTCCATGGGCCTTAAACCCTACTGAGAAAAAGAAATAAATAAAACTGCCTTATTTTGGGCCTGATCAGTAATATGACAACTGCATTTACAAATGCCAGCTTACAAGTTATTCTCAATAATGTCTGTTCCTCCCTCTATTGAGTTCTACAATCCAGTGGCTGTTTCCATCACGGTTCTATCCTGACATTCAGTTATTTATAAACATCATGTACGTTGGTCCAAAGTCATAACACAAGGACAGACGGCAGGATTAAATGCCAATGCAAAGCACAACACACGATGTGCATTTTGATTAGCCAGTCCGGGCACATCGTTTACAAATGTTACAATGCAGGGACATTTCATGCTTCGTGTCAAACAATGGTGACAAAAGTATTAATTTTGGAAGAGAAAAAAAAGAAGGAAAGAAAAAAGGGCACCAATAAACTTTTGGCAAAAGGCATTGTCAATTTGCAAGCCTATTGTGCAAATATCAAGAAAAGTCCACCAAAAATTTTACAAAATGTGAGCAGTACACGGGAACAGAACAAGCAGTGACAGGATCCAGAAGCCTATTACAAGAACAATGCAGACCCATTTGCTTGGAGGGTACACAGTCATCTGATTTCACACGCCTTTCCCAGGCCGAGAAAAGCAACGCCATTTGGCCAGAGCCTTCCATCCCAGCCTTCAAATTCGAACAAAACCTTGCGTTAACTGCGACTCTGTTGTTTTGCGCTTTTGGCATGACTGCATGCGGAGATCCTTTGGTCATTCTCCAACGTAAGCTTGAAAAACATTTGTTTTGCAAAACCCTTCTTTGTGACGGCACATATCTATTTGGAACCCAAGTTCGATTCTGAATTGCTAAAGAGTGTATGCCCCTTTGTGAAAACTTCAAGATAGGCTATAACATATTTATTGCCTGTCTATTTCGTGCAGACAACATTCTCAAGTTATCAAAATAATCGTGGAGAGGACTCAGCCTTGTCCGTTCAGCCTTGTCAATAACATCATCCGGCCAATCTGGGCCATGTTTTGCGAAACATTGGGACATTAAAGTAAAATTCGAAAAAAGTTCAATTTGATGAAGAATAATCACATTTGTGTTCTTGAAAGGTTCAAATCCATAAAATAAAATCTAGTGTGGTTGTGTCAGATTTACATCTTGTCCCAAAGCACTGGTCGCACAAAGTTGAAAAATAGTACAGTATTAATCGCTAAGGACAGGGTCAGTGCAAAGTCAAAATCAATTTGGACAAAAACATTTTCATTATTCACGTCGATAAATGCCCAGACAAAGCAAGCATGAACTACACTTGGCATGTCTGGGCCGACAAGTCACAAGCAACTGCTGATTGGCTTTGTGAAGCTGTGTGCACTGTGAGTGGCAAGTGACGTCAATGTACCCTTATTGTACCTATTTTACTCAGCCTTCAGTGCTCAGCCTTCAGTGCTCTTGGAATTATAAAATTCAAAATGAGAGCTACAAATAATGCAACAACAAGTGGGATTGCGACCCAGGGGCTTGCTTTAACAAATTTAATCAAAAAATATGACAATTGTTTTTTTTGCAGACTCAGTGGGGTTGCAAGTTGAGGTGTATATGTGACAATCAAAAAAATATGACAATCAAAGAAATAATTTTTGAACAACTACTTCATTCGATGACTGGTCAACAGCCAAATTGATTTTGACTTATTTTCAACTGCTTCTAATTTGGTGCCCACAAATCCGAATCTGACCTTAAAATTTCGCTATCACGTAACCTTGACGTAGTACATCATAAGTGTGGAAAAAATCTTTAGAGCATGCGAATTTCTTGATCAAGTGTCAATAAGTCTATTTATTGTCACAAAAAACAATATGAACGTAAAGTTTTTATTTACATCACCTAAAAAAATGTAAATCTCCATAAATAATATGAACTTTATAAAATATCACAAAAAATAATATGAACTTTAAGTTTTTATTTACATCACATTAAAAAAATGTAAATCTCCAAAAATAATATGAACTTTATAAAATATCACGAAAAATAATATGAACTTTAAGTTTTTATTTACATCACATTAAAAATGTAAATCTCCAAAAAGAATATGAACTTTATAAAATATCACAAAAAATAATATGAACTTTATAAAATATCACAAAAAATAATATGAACTTTAAGTTTTTATTTACATCACATTAAAAATGTAAATCTCCAAAAAGAATATGAACTTTATAAAATATCACAAAAAATAATATGAACTTTAAGTTTTTATTTACATCACATTAAAAAAATGTAAATCTCCAAAAATAATATGAACTTTATAAAATATCACAAAAAATAATATGAACTTTATAAAATATCACGAAAAATAATATGAACTTTAAGTTTTTATTTACATCACATAAAAAAAATGTAAATCTCCAAAAATAATATGAACTTTATAAAATATCACGAAAAATAATATGAACTTTAAGTTTTTATTTACATCACATTAAAAATGTAAATCTCCAAAAAGAATATGAACTTTATAAAATATCACAAAAAATAATATGAACTTTATAAAATATCACAAAAAATAATATGAACTTTAAGTTTTTATTTACATCACATTAAAAATGTAAATCTCCAAAAAGAATATGAACTTTATAAAATATCACAAAAAATAATATGAACTTTATAAAATATCACAAAAAATAATATGAACTTTAAGTTTTTATTTACATCACATAAAAAAAATGTAAATCTCCAAAAATAATATGAACTTTATAAAATATCACGAAAAATAATATGAACTTTAAGTTTTTATTTACATCACATAAAAAAAAAGTAAATCTCCAAAAATAATATGAACTTTATAAAATATCACGAAAAATAATATGAACTTTAAGTTTTTATTTACATCACATTAAAAATGTAAATCTCCAAAAAGAATATGAACTTAAGTTTTTATTTACATCACATTAAAAGTGCTTCTGAACTTTACTTTTGCATTTGTAGGAGCAATCACTTTCATGCTGTAAAGTCCAACAGTAGTCGCCCATCATGTTTGGATTGAATCGGCCTTGATATCGAGTCTCCATGATGGCAATTTCCTGGTGAAACCTTTCTCCGTGTTCATCACTGACATCGCCAAGATTTTGTGGAAAGAAGTCCAGATGAGAATGGAAGAAATGTATCTTGAGTGACATTCGAGCACCGAGCACCTGGTAACTCTTCAACATCTTGTCCATAAGCTCTTCATAATTTGGTGCTCGAAAATTTCCAAGGTAATTGTTAACAAGAGCCACAAAGCTATCCCAAGCAACGCTTTCCAGCTCAGATAGTCTCGTTACAAAGTCCTGATTAGTGAGTACAAGACGAATTTCGGCTGTGGCTGATATTCCTATGGTAAACTGGTTCTCAAACACTGGATGTGTTAGTGAAAATTGGATATCATAATCGAAATCGACAGGTTCATGTTGGTTAGAATCACCTCAAAATATACTAGAACCATAAAACTTTTAAAATTTCGTTGTTAGTAGCACACTTAAGTAGTAAAGGCCTATAGGCAAAGGCTCAGAGCACTTTGTTTTTTCACTGCATCACCTCATTGGCCCCCACAACCCTTATAAGGTTAGGGTTCGTACCAAAACATGGCTGATACAGGTGCCATAGATGTGGCTCATTCACAAAGACATAAGAAAACTCGGACACAAGAAGCAAGTTCAGCCTCGGTGAACACATCATGACCTTGCAATCCACCGTTCGGCACACTGAGTAAAGAAAGGACGATAGCGGTGGTGTAATGGTCAGAACGGCGACTTGTAAGGGTAAGAGAACTCATTGTATTAACGGAGACAAATGGAGAATGGTGTACGAGTACAATAACAGTTTGATTCTGAATTTTCTGAGCCGATTACTCCATGTAATCATCGGCATCATGATACCTGTCTTTTAAAACACATCACGAGCACAATATCGAATACACGAACTGCCATGCCATATCATGTATCTGCGTAAAGCTATTATCCTTATCTCTCAAATGTTTCACTTTCTCTGCCTGTCCGTCCAATACAAAACAATTCGATCCATTTAGTTTTACTCCTGTTCTCAAACCTTTTGCTTATCTTGATCCTTTCGGTAAGCGGTCCACACACATTGTTTTCAAACATTCATAGCGGCCAAGATCAAGCTACTCTGATCGTGCTACAGAAACCAGCAGATGGGATGACTCTTTAATGATGGCACACACCCTGTCTGTGAAAGCCTGAGATGACAGTTTATAGCTGGGCTAATATTCAAACCCAGGCGAGACAGCTTAGTAGCAAGTGTACATACCTCTAGGGCCTTAGCCATCCTGCCACACATCTTCATCAGTCAATTTTGCTGCTTATATATGGTGCAAGAAAAAAATCACTCCTGCTTTGCTGCTAAGCTCAGTATTCTGTGCATTGGTTTGAACCTCAACTTAAAATGAGTAAAATTTAACATTTTGAAAATTTAAAATAATTCTCACTCAGATTTCGACATCACGACAATGGATATGGTAAGGTAAGGATATGGTAAGAGGAGGATAAGGAAGAAAGTGAAGATCGACGAAATGCAGTTTGGATTTATGCCAGGAAGAGGAACGACAGACGCGCTTTTTATTGTGAGGCAGTTGCAGGAGAAGTACATGGAGAAGAGGAAGAAGTTGTTTCTTGGGTTTGTTGATCTGGAAAAAGCATTCGATAGGGTTCCACGCAAAGTATTGACATGGGCATTGAGGAAGTTAGGAGTGGAGGAATGGTTGATCAGAGTAGTGATGGCAATGCACAAAAGAGCGCGCACAGCTGTAAGGACGAAGGACGGGAACAGTGGTGCGTTTGAGGTGAAGGTGGGAGTGCATCAGGGGTCGGTACTCAGTCCACTACTATTTGTAGCTGTGATGGAGGTGCTGACTCAGAACGTAAAGGAGGGTTTACCGTGGGAGTTGTTGTATGCAGATGATCTGGTGTTGATTGCAGAAAGTATGGATGGACTGAAGGAAAAGATGAACAAGTGGAAGGAATGTATGGAGACAAAAGGTCTGAAGGTGAATATCGGAAAGACGAAGGTGATGGCAAATGGTAAAGCATGTGGTGAGGTGGAAAGAACTGGGAAGTGGCCATGTGCTGTGTGCAGGAAGGGTGTCGTAGTGAACTCCATTCAATGTACAATGTGCGCTGAGTGGGTTCATCAAAAATGTAGTGGTCTGAGAGGGTCATTACCCAGTGTGGCAGCTACATTCAAATGTAAGGTGTGCACAGAGGGAGCTGCACATGGAGGAAATGTTGAGTTGGATCTTGGAGACGGCGTGAAGCTGGAAGGTGTGAAAACATTTTGCTACCTCGGAGACATGCTGAATGGGAAGGTGGATCAGACTCGGCAACGGTTGCTAGAGTGAGATGTGCATGGAAGAAGTTTCGGGAACTGAGTTGCATGCTGATGAGGAGGGGAGTGTCGTTGAAGCTGAAGGGAAGGTGTATGCTGCATGTGTGAGAAGTGTTATGATTTATGGGAGCGAGACATGGGTAATGAACGTAGAGCAGCAACGAAGGTTGGAAAGGGTGGAAAGGCGAATGGTTCGATGGATGTGCAGAGTATCGTTGAGAGAGAGGAAGACAAATGATGAATTGCGAAAAATGATGGGAATAGAGCCTGTGATTGATGCTGTGAAGAGGAACAGGTTGAGATGGTTTGGTCATGTGTTGAGGAAGGATGGAAGTGACTGGTTGAGCAGAGTGATGGAAATGAATGTAGAAGGAAGTAGAGGACGGGGAAGACCGAGAAAGACTTGGCTGAAGATGGTGGAAGAAGAAATGCGGGCAAGGGGGTTAACAAGGAGAGATGCAGAAAATAGGGCAAGATGGAGAAGATTGTCATGGGGACGGCAAGGCTAACCCCCGCCCTAGCAGGGAAAATGGCCTTAAAATGCATGTTGTGTTGTTGTTGACAATGGATATGGTCAAGTTGTTACCTCCACCACCAAAGAACCACCTTTAGAGGCCATTTTTCCCTGCAGAGCAGGGGTGGGCCTTTTTTTGGCACCGTGGTCCCCTTTTTGAAGCAATGTTTTATGGCCGGATGCCCTTCCTGCCACCAACCCTGTTAGTCGCCTCTTGCGACACACAGGGAATTACCAGTGAACTGGTACTCAATTTGCCAACCTCGGAAGGATGACAGGCTAAGTCAACCCCCCTGGAGTTAATTCAGCGATCGACCGGGATTCGAACCCAGGATCCTAGGATCCCAAGCCGGCACCCTAACCGCACGGCCAACACCAGGCTCCACCTCCACCACCAAAGGTTCACCATTAAATTATAGGGCTAAAACCAATATGTAACATGATATCTGAAAAAGTTATGGATGGATTACGACAAAATTCCGGTAGATGAGTTAGTTAGTTAGTTAGTTAGCTGATCCGGCCTATCATTGGGATTCAAAACGTAAACCATTCAACCAGGTGGGGATATGCGCTCTACCAAGTGCCATTGTAGTTTAAACTTTCTTTATACAAGAAGAAAATGATTTGTAATATTAGATACCAATGGGTGGCACTATATGATACACACTTACATGGAGGGAATTGGGGTCTTCCACCCACTCTGAACCCCCTCCCACAGATATGCTACCCAGATAGAAACCATATTTGGGCTACCCTTACACAGCATGTAAAAATATGGTTGGATTTGGTTGATTAGGTTTTTTTCGTTTTTGAAGCATATAATAAACAAACAAACAAGAAATATGTCATGCACAGCACAATACTTGCAATATCCCTAAAATATGTTGTTGACCTTTGGCCTATGTTGACATTTTGGTCTAAGCTGACCTCAAAAATAATTGGTGGTTGAACTCAGTGACCTGACGTGTGAATCCTGTTCAAATTTCAAGTCAATGGGGTGAAAATTGAGGATGTTAGAAATTGCACCTAAGATGTTGACCTTTGGCCTATGTTGACCTTTTGGCCTATGTGACCTAAATAATAATTGGTGATTGAATTCAGTAGCCTGATTATCAAATCCTATTCAAATTTCGAGTCAATTGGAGGATTTTATAAATTGCACATAAGTTGTTAACCTTTGGGCTATATATTGACCTTTTGGCCTGTGACCTAAAGAATAATTCGTGGATGAATTTGGTGGCCTGATTATCAAATCCTAGTCAAATTTCAAGTCAATCGGAGGATTTTATAAATTGCACATAAGTTGTTAACCTTTGGGCTATATATTGACCTTTTGGCCAATGTGACCTAAAGAATAATTGGTGGATGAATTTGGTGGCCTGATTATCAAATCCTCTTTAAATTTCAAGTCAATCGGAGGATTTTAGAAATTGCACATAAGTTGTTGACCTTTGGCCTATATATAGACCTTTTGGCCTATGTGACCTAAATAATAATTAGTGGTTGAATTTGGTGGCCTTATATGCACATCCTCTTAAAATTTCAAGTCAATCTGAAGAAAATTGCCAATTGTAGAAATTTGGCCTATGTTGACCTTTTGGCCTATGTTGACCTTTTGGCCTATGTTGACCTTTTGGCCTAATTAAAACAAACTCCCTCATAAACCGTCAGTTGGATGGAAAAACAAAACCTGCCAATTTGTATTGAACGTGATTGGCATTTTCACCTTCATGAACACCTCCATTTTCACCATGTTCGTCCGAACCATCTTACTATAATTCACCAAATGTCCGTCCGTCCGTTCAAAGGCACCGCAAAAACGGCTGAACCGATCGCAACAATATTTTGGGTGGGTATTCCTGGGACCCCTGGGAGTAAAATAGGCTATATTGTTTTTCCAGTTTTTTCAACTTTTACAATTTTCCAGTTTTTCCAAACACGATGGAATAATATTTACCGATATGAACAGTGATGTGGCTTTTGTTGAAATTCTACGTACCAGGAGAGAGT
Organism: Myxine glutinosa; assembly: GCF_964187855.1. Taxonomy (NCBI): domain Eukaryota; kingdom Metazoa; phylum Chordata; class Myxini; order Myxiniformes; family Myxinidae; genus Myxine; species Myxine glutinosa. Next base: position 52,708,434 of record NC_136263.1, on the reverse strand, counting down.
AGATTGACTCCTGACGAACTCTTCCGATATAAATGTGCAGCTCCGAAGTAACATGGCAGCGTGTGCAAAGCGACTGAGAAACGGGTGTAGCGGCCGCTTCCGTGTTACAGATTCGGCGCGTACTCTTCACACATAAACGTGGGACTGAGAAAGACATGTAGCGGCCGCTTCCGTTTTGCAGAATTCAATCTTTTTTCAAAATGGGCGCCATGTACTGTTTAGATTTTGATGATTTGCGTGTGGTATGATTCAACAGATGTTTATATGATTCGTTTAAAATAAAAAAAGCCTTCTGATATTTTGCCTTTTCATTTGGGCTTCCCAATTGAAGCTCCACCCGTAGGGCGGGTAACGTTGCTAGTTCACATAAGGCTCAAAACGATAAGGCTTCATACATACCCCGATAGCTTTTCCATCACTAATTTTGTCTCCAAATGTTTGTTCAAAATCCCACTGATCGGTTTCAACATATTGAGAACCTTCAGTTTTATTAATGAGGGTGGAATAAGTATCGGAATCTGAGCTCGAAATACACTATTTCTCCATGTAATTTGCCATTTGGATCAAGGTGGGCATTCTGAGTGTGACGTCGCTAATGAAAATCGAAAATAGATACTTAAGGGCTTTTTTTTCAGAACCTTATGGTTGGCAAAAGATTTTCAAAAAATATTTATCTTCAAATTAGACCATGATGAATGATTTTCAATGGGTTTCAGAAAAAAAATAGGACGACACTCTTCGACAACACAACGTCGACCGATATGCCTCCATCCACATTATTTCATCATTATACATACTTGTAACAAGTTTGATTTAAATCCCCTCAGCTGTTTTCAAGTATCACATTTTTACCTGGCATGACCTCTGACCTAACCAAAATCACAAAATCACCTCACTCCTCACAGTTGATACAAAAATATAATAAGTTCATCTTTGCATCATAATATATATACTTGTACCAAGTTTGGCCAAGATCCCATCACTGATTCACAAGTTATCATGGTAACAGGATTTTTACCGAACAAGACATTTGTTTGACCTATAAACCCAAAAATGTAAACAGTTCATGTTTACATCATTATACATACTTGTACCAAGTTTGATTTAAATTCCTTCAGCTGTTCTCAGGTTATCACATTTTTACCTGACATGGCCTCTGACCTCTTGATGCCATAATCCAATCAGTACATCTTTACATCATAATATATACTTGTACCAAGTTTGGCCAAGATCCCATCACTGATTCACCAGTTATCATGGTAACAGGATTTTTACCGAACAAGACATTTGTTTGACCTCTTAACCCAAAAAAGTAAACAGTTCATGTTTACATCATTATACAATCACATGAAAAAGTAAGCACACCCCATGTAAAGTTTTGACTTTTTCAACATATTTCAACATACAGCTATTTGATCTTCATTTCAACAATATTGAGAGATAAAGGTGATATAATATAACAAATATCATGAAACATTTACATTTTGTAGTCCATTGTATAATTTAAATAAACATAAATACAAATTTCGCATGTGGAAAAAGTAAGTACACCCTTGGCTCTAATAGGTGGTATTGCCCCCTTTGGCAGAAACAACCTCAAGTAGGCGTTTCTTATAACTGTCTACCAGTCTCTGACATCGACTGGAAGAAATTTTTGCCCACTCCTCCATGCAGAATTCTTAAAGCTGTGCGATGTTTGAGGGGTTTCTTGCATGCAAAGCTCGTTTCAAATCCCCCCACAACATCTCGATGGGATTTAGATCCGGGCTTTGACTTGGCCATTCCAGAACCCTCCATTTCTTTCTTTTCAGCCATTCCTTGGTGGATTTACTGGTATGTTTAGGGTCATTGTCATGTTGCAAGGTCCACCTTCGGTTGAGCTTCAACTTTCCGACAGATGGCCTCACATTATCCTCAAGCACCCTCTGGTACAATGAAGAATTCATAGTGGACTCTATGATGGTTTGCTGCCCAGGCCCTGATGCAGCAAAGCTGCCCCAAACCATAATATTTCCACCACCATGCTTTACAGTTGGTATCAGGTTCTTGTGGTCAAATGCTGTCTTTGGGTTTTGCCAAACATGCCTTCTGGTACTGTGGCCTAATAGCTCTACCTTTGACTCATCTGTCCAGAGCACATTGTTCCAGAAGTGCTGGTCTTTGCCGAGGTGTTCATTGGCAAACTTTAGTCTTGCCCTGATGTTCTTTCTGGACAACTCCTGGCACACCTCCCATGTAGATCAAATTTGTGCAGCCTCTTTCTAATGGTAGACTCGTACACTTTGACATCAACAGTGGCAAGAGCTACCTGTAGGTCCCGTGATGACATTCTGGGGTTCTTAGAGACTTCTTTCAGCATCTTGCGGTCTGCTCTCGGGCTGAACTTGCTGGGGCGGCCTGGCCTGAACAAGTTGGCAGTTGTTTGGAATCTTCTCCACTTGTCGATTATCTTCCGGACAGTCGAATGATTGATTTCAAATTGTTTGGAGATCTTTTTAAATCCCTTCCCAGACTCGTGGGCATCTATAACCTTATTTCTGAAGGCATCAGAGAGTTCTTTTGATCTCGGCATGGTGACGCCGCACACTTCAACAACAAAGAGCAAACCAAACTAAATGTCTGAGGTTTCAATAACACAGATTCCTCCAAGATCCTCTCCAACGATGTTCGAATCATTTGCACCTGAGCTGGTGCACCTGATTCTAATTTTAGTTATTTGAAATAGTGATAAATGTAGGGGTGTACTTACTTTTTCCACATGCCAAATTTGCATTTATGTTTATTTAAATTTTACAATGGACTACAAAATGTAAATGTTTCATGACATTTGTTATATTATATCACCTTCAGCTATCAATATTGTTGAAATGAAGATCAAATAGCTGTATGTTGAAATATGTTGAAAAAGTCAAAACTTTACATGGGGTGTACTTACTTTTTCATGTGACTGTACATACTTGTACCAAGTTTTATTTAAATCCCTTCAGCTGTTCTCAAGTTATCGCATTTTTACCTGACATGACCTCTGACCTCTTGATGCCATAATCCAAACACTTCATCTTTGCATCATAATATACTTAAACCAAATTTGTCAAAATCCCATCACTTGTTCACAAGTTGGCATGGCAACATAATTTTTACTTAACATGACTTCTGATCTTTGACCTCTTGACCCCAAAATCGAATCAGTTTATTTTTGCATCATAATATATTGTTGCGGTTTTGAGAACCCACACAGGTAACATCATTAAAGGTTAAAGGTTGCACCCCATAGATAGGCCATATGCAACACGTAGGTCACCTTAGGACGTTAGTTATTTCATAGTATGTGTTTCGGATAAGGCCATTCCCAATAGTTGCATCTGCGTTGTGTAGAACAAATAAGAGTAGGCCCATCCGTCCATTTTGCAGCCTCCCTCCAAGCGACGCAATTAAGCGCTAGCCAGTCTGTACTTCGCCCTCGCCCTTTAGGCTGCCAGCAGCCTTCGCGAACTCGTTGGGCTTCCGCTCAAACCAGCTCAAAGGCCACGAGGTAAGGCCCGAAAAGGAGGCGGAGCACAAGGGTGGAGGTGCGGCCACGTCAAGCAGCCATCAAGGCGGAGCCGGTAAGCCTTCACCAGCTAATCAGGGCTCGAGTGACATCGCCTGACAGGGTGTGGCTAGAGATTCGAGAGGGTTCGCTGGGCGTGGCAATATAACCCCTTGCGCGAGGCCCCCACCTCATTTATGAGGAGGGCAGTGACAAGTTACGAGCCTGGAACAGAGTTATGAGGAGAGAGAGGGCTTGAACATTGTACCTGAGTTGTGAGAACGGACGCAACTGTGATCATTGTGAACAAGTTATGAGCGGGGAGAGGGAGGCGCTTGACCTGATCTGAGTTGAGTAGTCACGAGAGGGAGAGACGCACTCCTGACACCAATTGTTGCGGATCTAAAACGTAGGCCTTCCCCTTTTCAAGGGGGGATTAATCCCCTTGTCCTTTTTACTAGCCGACGCGATCCGGAGCTATCACGTTCCTTCCGGTCGGTGTTAAATAGGGTTGTTGGACGAATTCAGTCCTATTACCTAAGTACTAACACTGACCGTGAAGCAAGGAAATAACCCCACCCGAACCACGGCGTTAGTGGACACGCTGAGCGAAGCGAGCCGCGATTCGGGCCGTTAACAGGTACTAACCCGATTGGAGCAGTTATAATCGTGCCACGCTTACGCAATTGAAGAAAAGACTGATACGGTCGAATTGAGAGGAAACCAGGAAGAACAGGTAATTTATTAACACTTTGTACAATTAGAAGAGGAAAAGAAAGAAAGAGAATGTACAGGGAAGAGGAGGAAGCAGTTACACAGGGCAGCCTTAATAACAGTCTTATACTTATCCCTGGACACGGGCCCGTTCACTCTCAGACTCACCCTCAGGGTCACTCACACGGGGTTTGTAGATGGTCGGGTTGAGGGTCCATGGGTCCACAGCTCGTCCGGTCCCCGACTCGTACCATGCAGATGGTGGAATACGGCAGGCAGCTCTCCCCGTGGCGTAGGCGCGATGCGGACAATTATATCTCGGGGGATCGGTTCACGATTAGATTTGGCATACGTAATACTTGTACCGGCGCCTTTATACGCGCGCCCGGTATTGTTACGATCGATGCGCCACTTCCCCATTGTCCTTCTGCATGCTGCAGTCCTCTGCAATGCGTGCCATGCGCCCGCCCTCTGTAAAGCTTGTTGCTACAGCGCGTCTCTCCCTCTCGTAACTACTCAAGCGTCTCTCCCGTAACTCAACTCCGATCAGGTCAAGTGCCTCTCTCTCCCCACACATAACTCTACTCTGCACACGAACTTTGTGAGTGCCTCTCCCTTCTCAGAACTCAACGAGTGCCTCTCCCTTCTCACAACTCTGTTCAGTCCTCCCCTCATAACTCTGTTTCATACTCGCGCTCCGGGGCCGTTCGCATACACGCGCCATTCGCTCTCACACAGCGCACCACCCGCACCACGGACCTTCCACAAGCGCCCGGGTGACGCCGGGTTCCCGAGGCCGTGAAAAATCCTTTCGCGCCAAACACTTTCGCGCCAAACCTTTTCGCGCCATATACAGCCCTTCTTACCTTCGGGATCCTTTTCTCCTCACGCAGCTGCAAACGTTCATTTGGGTTAGGAAGTACGACATCACAATGCGAATGCAGACTTTGTGTACATTCCATTTCTTCCTTCCGCAATTGATTTTCTATCTTTGCCGTCTCCTTAACCCCGATTTCAACTATTTCTTTTATTTCAATTTCTTTTTCCTCGACGACCGCCGGTGCTAATAAAATAAAATTTTCTAATTCAGCGGCCGTCGGCTTTTCTATCCCCCGTGTCGCGATTTCTACCCCAGTCCACCCGGCTGTGCTTGGCTCCACCTTGCCTTCCCCGTGCTCCTCAAGTCGCGCTATCTCGTCGCGTACCAATGTACCTTTCCCGCTCGACCTGCGATCTATGTCCTTCCCCATTGTTTTTATTTGGCCCCCAATTCTGGTTCCAAACCCCGTTAACCCGTCCTTCATTCCTTTAATTTGATTTTCTCGGGTGGCCATCCTGTTTTCCAACCCCGTTAACCCCTCGTTCACTTCTCCCATTTGGCCACCTACGTCCTTCAATTGGCCCCCCAATTTGCTTTCTAATCCCCCCAATTTGATTTCCCACATCATTTCTCAATCCCCCAATTTGATTGCCCAATTGCTCCCCCATTCTGTTTTCCATTCGCTCACTATCGGCCCTCATTTCTCCCATCTCCTTACTCAATCCCCCAATTTGCTTTCCCAATTGCTCTCCTATTTTGTTCATTTCCCATTTCGATTCTGTCATGCACGCCCTGACTTGTGCCATAAGAAGGTCCATATCTATTGGCGCTGCGGGCTCGGCTCTCGCCGCCACGTGTGAGGCGCCGGCATTTTGCTCGCCTGCAACCCCTACTGCTGCACCCTCATTAACTGCATCCTCCTCCATTGCCAATTGCTCCAATTCTTCCCTGGGGTCCTGGGTTGATTCTAACCCTTCCTCTACTCCCTCATTTCCCCCCACCGGCATTCGACCGCCTTGGTTATCCATGGCACGATTTAAATTTAGATATTACTACAATTTCGGCCGCTCGTAATTTTGAGTGCGTTAGGCGCACTTCGGGTCCAATCCCACTCCCCGACACCAATTGTTGCAGATCTCAAACGTCGGCCTTCCCCTTATCAAGGGGGGATTAATCCCCTTGTCCTTTTTACTAGCCGACGCGATCCGGAGCTATCACGTTCCTTCCGGTCGGTGTTAAATAGGGTTGTTGGTCGAATTCAGTCCTATTTACCTAAGTACTAACACCGACCGTGAAGCAAGGAAATAACCCCACCCGAACCACGGCGTTAGTGGACACGCCGAGCGAAGCGAGCCGCGATTCGGGCCGTTAACAGGTACTAACCCGATTGGAGCGGTTATAATCGTGCCACGCTTACCCAATTGAAGAAAAGACTGATACGGTCGAATTGAGAGGAAACCAGGAAGAACAGGTAATTTATTAACACTTTGTACAATTAGAAGAGGAAAAGAAAGAAAGAGAATGTACAGGGAAGAGGAAAAAGCAGATACACAGGGCAGCCTTAATAACAGTTTTATACTTATCCCTGGACACGGGCCCGTTCACTCTCAGACTCACTCTCAGGGTCACTCACGCGGGGTTTGTAGATGGTCGGGTTGAGGGTCCAAGGGTCCACAGCTCGTCCGGTCCCCGACTCGTACCATGCAGATGGTGGAATACGGCAGGCAGCTCTTCCCGTGGCGTAGGCGCGATGCGGACAATTATATCTCGGGGGATCGGTTGGCGATTAGATTTGGAGTACGTAATACTTGTACCGGCGCCTTTATACGCGCGCCCGGTATTGTTACGATAAATGCGCCACTTCCCCAATGTCCTTCTGCACGCTGCAGTCCTCTGCAATGCGTGCCGTGCGCCCGCCCTCTGTAAAGCTTGTTTCACAGCGCGTCTCTCCCTCTCGTGACTACTCAACTCTGATCAGGTTAAGCGCCTCCCTCTCCCCGCTCATAACTTGTTCACAATGATCACAGTTGCGTCCATTCTCACAACTCAGGTACAATGTTCAAGCCCTCTCTCGCTCTCCTCATAACTCTGTTCCAGGCTCGTAACTTGTCACTACCCTCCTCATAACTGAGGTGGGGGCCTCGCACAAGGGGTTATATTGCCACGTACAGCGAACCCTCTCGAATCTCTAGCCACACCCTGTCAGGCGATGTCACTCGAGCCCTGATTGGCTGGTGAAGGCTTACCGGCTCCGCCTTGATGGCTGTTTGACGTGGCCGCACCTCCACCCTTGCGCTCCACCCCCTTTTTGGGCCTTACCTCGTGGCCTTTGGGCTGGTTTGAGCGGAAGCCCAACGAGTTCGCGAAGGCTGCTGGCAGCCTAAAGGGCGAGGGCGAAGTTCAGACTGGCTAGCGCTTAATGGCGTCGCTTGGAGGGAGGCTGCAAAATGGACGGATGGGCCTACTCTTATTTGTTCTACACAACGCAGATGCAACTATTGGGAATGGCCTTATCCTAAACACATACTATGAAATAACTAACGTCCTAAGGTGACCTACGTGTTGCATATGGCCTATATATGGGGTGCAACCTTTAACCTTTAATGATGTTACCTGTGTGGGTTCTCAAAACCGCAACAATATAATTATACCAAGTTTGGTGAAAATCCCATGGCAAAATTACAAAACCTGGGACATATTATGACAAAACTTGGTGGATGAGTTGGGTAGGTGAAAATAACAAGTCAATTCCATATTGGTTAAGATCCAGATTCAGATGCGACCCATCAGCAGGATACAAAACGTAAACTGTTCAGCCTGCAGAGGTATGAGCTTTACCAAGTGCCGTTCTAGTTATGTAATGATTTCTCCAAAAAAAAAAAAAAAAAAATCGATTGCATCGCTGTCTGCATTTAGATTCTGGTCGATGAAGCTGAACGTCTTGTTCATTTCTAAAAGTGCAACAAAAACATATTTTTAACTTATCTTTTAAGAGAGGGACTTCATCTATCACAACATGAAACCGTTTCTATGCTGTGGCTTAACTTGCTTTTAAAACTGAGTGGGTTGTGTGTGCTCTTTCACCACTCAGCTAATTGCACACAGATCTCAGGAAAACCAAGGCACTATGGAACAGGTGGTTTCCTGTCACTTGTCTTGCTTCAGCGTACAGTTTATTCAACGTGCGTGATATCTGTATGAGTCATATAACAGCTAAATCATTTCTGGGTAAATTAAGTCAGAAAATCAATATTATCCTGCTTGAGTGCACCCTGTTGATGATAGCAATGATTCAGTTAAAGATTGTAATAAATGAAAGCAATAAATAAATTGCATTTTAGAAAGAGACTCGCTTTGGATATAAAATGAGCTGGGTAGGTGACAGAATAACGGAACGGAATACTTTCCCTGTCAACGGAATACTTTCTTCTTCTCCTCTCCCTGTCAACAGAACAGCATCAACGGAATACTTTCTTCTCCTCTCCCTGTCAAGGCTGCAGTCCCCCAAAGCAGTGTTCTGGGCCCAGTCCTATTCCTGATCCTCATAAATGATCTCATTGACTATATGCAAAATCCCCTTTATCTATTTGCTGATGACTCAACCCTCTGCTGTGACATCCCTCGTCCTTCAAACAGGCAGGCTGCAGCCTCTTCCCTCTCTTCAGACCTTGACAAAATCACAAGCTGGTCAAACACTTGCAATATGTCTTTCAATCCTAAATCTCACACTCAATATCTCTCTCCAAAAGGACCATCTGGCAAACCCTCCTTGCTACTTTCTTAACAATCCTCTTGAGGAAGTTCAGTCATTCAAACTCCTGGGTCTCACTATCAGCCATGATCTTTCTTGGGCAAACCACATTTCAAAGTTGGCCCCCAAAGACAGCCGCCGACTGGGCATCTTCCATCATACAAAGTCCTTCCTTGGCACACCTGAACTCCTATCTACCTACAATGCCTTAATCCACAGCTTGATGGAGTACTGCTCTCCCCTCTGGGCTGGCTCCCCTGCCTCACATCTTGCTCAGCTTGATGCCGTGAAAACCAAGGGCCTTCAGGATTATTGGAATCTCCCGCGATGAAGCTGAGTCTATGGGTCGATCACCATCACAGACAGGTCGATTTTCTCTCTGTCGACTGCCGCCTCCTTTCTGGTCTTGCACCCTCTGCTCTTTCCGTGCCTTGTCCCCTCCCCCCCAGGTTTCTGCAGGACACACACGGTCCACCATCAACCCCCTTTCTGGTGAAACTACCTAAATCCAGGATCACTGCTCACCTCCACTAATTCGTTCCTCTTTTTTTCCCACTTGTGGAACCAACCCCCTCACTCTCTTCAATCTCATTCTTCCCTTCAGGTCTTCAAGACATCTGTTCACCACCATCTCAAATAATCCCCCATCCAAACCATGATATTTTCTACACCTGTTAAACCACCCGCACCCCTCCCAAAGGTTTTGCTCATGCATCCACCTTGTCCACCCCTTGCGTTCTTCCCCTAAACCTCATCATTACCCGCATCCCTTGTTTGTCCGTCTACGAGTATTTTATCCCTCGGCCCTGCTGTTTGTATTTTCCGCTCTTACTGTTCCTTTTGTTATGTTGTGACCTGATCCATTCTTTGTTCTAGCTCTACACAAGCCTTGACTATGTATACAAAAGAAAATCCCGTTGTTGCTCAACTCTTACAACAGTAAAGGACAATCGGCAATGGTTCAGATCACTTGAATATTGCGTTTACACTAATTGGCCTCCACCCCATCGGCCTTATAATGTTACCTACATGCAAAATAACATGGCTAATATAATGCAATATATGGGATGCAAGAAAACTCAGACACGAGAAAAATGTTCAGGCTCAACCTACCCAACACAACTTTATAATCCATCATATGCATACGGAGTTAGCCTGGTGTTGGCTTAGCGGTTAGGGTGCCGGCTTAGGATCCTAGGATCCTGGGTTTGAATCCCGGTCGATCGCTGAATTAACGCCAGGAGGGTTGACTCAGCCTGTCATCCTTCCGAGGTCGGCAAATTGAGTACCAGCTTGCTGGGATGAATGATCACGGTGTGTACCCGGATTCAGAATAGGTACACCGTATCCCTGCGCATCGTAAGAGCGTGACCAAGGGTTGGCGTCAGGAAGGGCATCCGGCCATAAAAACATTGCCTCAAACAGGGAACCATGATTGTCATGGGGCCCGCAAGGCTAACCCCCGCTCTAGCGGGGAAAATGGCCTTAAAACGATCATTCATTCATTCATTCATTCATATGCATACGGAGTAAACAAAGTAGGATAACAGAGATCATTAGAGTCCGGAGGATGTATATTGCCTTCAAATGAAAGTGAGTGTTTTATTTTTAACAGAGATATAATGTTAATGGAGGAGTTTGTATCAATCACATGCAGGACAAGGACATTATTAAGAAGTGGACTAATGAAGAGAGTATAAGAACCAAGGAACCCAGCCTCATAAGGAATGTACCCAGACAGTAGTGCCGTGCCATACAAGCTAGTCCAGATTTTTTCAAAATTACACAATGTAAAGGGGGGCAGGGAGAATGTGAATGAGGCTGGATTGTTTATCCCCCATGTAGCAGAGAATAGAGGAAAATAAAATCTTTATTTTGAGAAGTGTGACGTCAAACATTAATCTTCAGGTCTTTGTAACATTACAAATGTATAAACCGTTTGGCCACTTCATTCGGAACTATGTTAAATATGGTTGGCCTGCCTTCATTACCTCCGCCACTGAAGGTGGATGGAGGTTATATTTTCACACCTGTCTGTTTGTTTGTTTGTCTGTGAACAAGATATCTCAAAAAGTTGTGAACGGAATTGGACGAGACTTGGCAGAGAGATTGTGTGTGTGTGACAAGGACGAATCGATTCGATTTTGGTGAAGATCTCAATTATGGATTCGGATACGAGATTATTTCAACTTTAAGTGATTCTTCACCATTGAGTGATAGGGCTAAAACCGATACATAGCACGATATCTCAAAAAGTTATGGACGGATTTGGACGAATCTTGGTGGACAGGTTGGATGTGTGACAAGGACTAATCGATTCGATTTTGGTGAAGATCTGAATATGCATTCGGATACGATCATTATTTTATTTTTAAATGATTCTTCACCATGGAGAGATCGGGCGAAAAGTGATTTACAGTCACGTAAAAAAGTAAGTACACCCCATGTAAAGTTTTGACTTTTTCAACATATTTCAACATACAGCTATTTGATCTTCATTTCAACAATATTGATAGATAAAGGTGATATAATACAACAAATATCATGAAACATTTACATTTTGTAGTCCATTGTATAATTTAAATAAACATAAATGCAAATTTTGCATGTGGAAAAAGTAAGTACACCCCTACATTTATCACTACTTCAAATACCTAAAATTAGAATCAGGTGCACCAGCTCAGGTGCAAATGATTAGAACATCGTTAGAGAGGACCTTGGAGGAACCTGTCTTATTTAAACCTCAGACATTTAGTTTGGTTTGCTCTTTGTTGTTGAAGTGTGCGGCGTCACCATGCCTAGATCAAAAGAGCTCTCTGAGGCCTTCAGAAAGAAGGTTATAGATGCCTACGAGTCTGGGAAGGGATTTAAAAAGATCTCCAAACAATTTGAAATCAATCATTCGACTGTCCGGAAGATCATCTACAAGTGGAGAAGATTCCAAACAACTGCCAACTTGTTCAGGCCAGGCCGCCCCAGCAAGTTCAGCCCGAGAGCAGACCGCAAGATGCTGAAAGAAGTCTCTAAGAACCCCAGAATGTCATCACGGGACCTACAGGTAGCTCTTGCCACTGTTGATGTCAAAGTGCACGAGTCTACCATTAGAAAGAGGCTGCACAATTTGATCTACGTGGGAGGTGTGCCAGGATGAAACCTTTGCTGTCCAGAAAGAACATCAGGGCAAGACTAAAGTTTGCCAAAGAACACCGAGGCAAAGACCAGCACTTCTGGAACAATGTGCTCTGGACAGATGAGTCAAAGGTAGAGCTATTTGGCCACAGTACCAGAAGACATGTTTGGCAAAAACCAAAGACAGCATTTGACCACAAGAACCTGATACCAACTGTAAAGCATGGTGGTGGAAATATTATGGTTTGGGGCAGCTTTGCTGCATCAGGGCCTTGGCAGCTCACCATCATAGAATCCACTATGAATTCTTCATTGTACCAGAGGGTGCTTGAGGATAATGTGAGGCCATCTGTCGGAAAGTTGAAGCTCAACCGAAGGTGGACCTTACAGCATGACAATGACCCTAACCATCTATCTATAATTCCAGTAATCTCTGTGTGTGTGTGTGTATGCGACCGCTGTTTCTCGACAACTACCGGTCCGATATACTTGAAACTTGCCAGGTATATTGCTGGGGACCCGAGGATGTGCCTTTTCAAGGTTTCATATTAATCGGACAAGTAGTTACCGAGCTATGTCCAAAAAACGATTCAACCAATCAGAGAGCAGCGAGTTATCACGTGTGCCGAACGTGGCGAACAGACTCTGCCTCGGACGGCACATTTGAGAGCGTATTCATTTATTTCACGTTGGCAAACTATGTTGCCGCTATGTTGGCGTTAAACTATGTTTTAAAACTAATTAAAACTAATTTGCGATTCTTTCGCTTTCCTGCGCGTTTGTGCACGCTATGGCGATTTCTTTACCAAACTCCGCAAGCCGTTCGCTTTGGACCAAACCATTTCATGTAAATAGAGGGGGGGGATTGTCACCGTACTCGCAAGCCGTTCGCTTTGGACCAAACCATTTCATGTAAATAGAGGGGGGGGATATAATTTTAGATATAGATATAGTACGGGCATGCCCTAGTACCACACCAAGGAATGGCTGAAAAGAAAGAAATGGAGGGTTCTGGAAAGGCCAGGTCAACGCCCGGATCTAAGTCTCATCGAGATGTTGTGGGGGGATTTGAAACGAGCTGTGCATGCAAGAAGCCCCTCAAACATCACACAGCTGAAAGAATTCTGCATGGAGGAGTGGGCAAACATTTCTCCCAGTCGATGTCAGAGACTGTTAGACAGTTATAAGAAACACCTACTTGAGGTTTTTTCTGCCAAAGGGGGCAATACCACTTATTAGAGCCAAGGGTGTACTTACTTTTTCCACATGCAAAATTTGCATTTATGTTTATTTAAATTATACAATGGAATACAAAATGTAAATGTTTCATGATATTTGTTGTTATGTCACCTTTATCTATCAATATTGTTGAAACGAAGATCAAATAGCTGTATGTTGAAAGATGTTGAAAAAGTCAAAACTTTACATGGGGTGTACTTACTTTTTCACGTGACTGTATAACATGATATTTAAAAAAGTTATGGACGAGTTTTTGGTTAGGTGACAAGAACAAGCCGATTCGATTTTGGTTCAGGTCTGAATCCAGATCCGGCCTATCAGTGGGATACAAAATATAAACTGTTCAGCCTGGCAGAGGGTATGCGCTCTACCGAGTGCCGTTCTAGTTACAGCCATGATTTGATTTGGCGGAGACTCCACAATGTTATAAAATACATCAAATCGTACTAATGTAGCAAATAAAAGAATCTGTGCGGTTGTGGGTCATGAGTACAAAAGCTGAGCTTGACTTTTTTTTTTCAACTTTGCAATCAAAACCATTCGTTATCAAGTGTATGGTTTAAAGATGTAGATTGACCTAAATCAAAAAAGGAACCCGTGCACCATGACTGCTGCTTTTTGGCACCTTCTTCATATGCACCCAGTTGCGTGCCCATTTTGAGTTTTCTCGTTCGCCACGCCAATTCCTGAAGTTACTGGAGAGGGTATTGCAATCGGTCAGTTTGTCGGTGATTCTGATCGTACACAGATTTTAATACCACGCCCCATTCGGCCTTAAGCACAGTTAGAGAAAGTTGTCTAATGTAAGGATATTATTTTATGGCAAATTTAATGATAAGTTAATTTTGTAGCTTTACTGCGGATTATGTGAAAGACATCTATGCCCATTCCAGAGTGTGTTTGCCCACTGCGCCCGCCATTTGAGGTATGGTGCGAGGCCTGTCGGCTTGACTAAGGTGCTCAACCGGCCTTAAGCACGGTTTGAAAAGGTTATCTAATTAAACCACAGGTTGATTATTTTTTAACCTTGAATATGCATTATGTCCAAGCTAGATGTGATCAATCCTGTTTTTTTATAATTTGGTCGTCTCTTCACCATGTCTGTCTGTACATCTTCATGTTATTGTCAAAGGCCATACTGTCTTACCTCTACTCGTTCTAGAGGAGGTTTGTCTGTGTGTGATGAATATTCTGCGAGCTCATACTCGTATATAAATTGATAATAGGAATTAGACTGGGTTAACTTTTACTATAATAGATGGAATTAGCAAGTGGTTGAGATACGCTAACTGCGGTGGGAAACGAGAAGCTGATACTTTGGACACGAATCCTTTGTCGGAGCAAAAGAGGGCTCTTTTCCTTCGCTCCTTTTGCTCTGATGCACTTGTGCTGCAATGATGGGTTAACACCAGATCAGCTTCTCTTTGTTTCCCACGGCATTTAGCATACTTTGATTATTGTCTCGTTGATTCCATCCATTGTCATACCTGACTGTCTGCCGATGCAAAGTGACACGAGTATTCAGGATTAGGATTAGTTCCCCCATTCTATCTTTTACTACATATGAACCATTATGGACATATTTTTCATCAGATATGTGGATGTAGGAATTTATTTGGTGACTAATTAGGATCGCACAGTCCCGAAGGAAAACGAAAAGCTATTGTAACGGAGCTATGTGTCAGTGAGTAAGTGAGCGAGCGAGTCTGCACTGATTTATCAGATCTACTGCAATCTATATAACCTATCAGGACTGTATTGTTAAATGCTCTTTCTTTTTCCTTTTAAAATTTCTACAAAGTGTTTTTCTTTCATAATAATTTTGCTCTTCAAACAGCTTTCTGATCAACCAAAGTTCACATATCCCATGATCAAGCTTGTTTGCTTTCTCCGTAGTTTGCTCACTCACCTTGGAAATCAAACTAAATGTGCATTTTCAATCAATGTGAATCCCTTGGAAATCTCGGTAATTTTCATCTTTTAGTAGTGTCCTCACCTGGGAAATTAAGCTCATTTGCATTTTTGTTAATGTGCTCCCCTTGGGCATCAAGCGCATTTGCATTTTACCTCTGCCACCGAAGGTGGATGGAGATTATGTTTTCACCCGTCTGTCTGTCTGTCTGTTTGTTTGTTTGTCTGTCTGTGAACAAGATGTCTCAAAAAGTTGTGGACGCATTCGGACAAAACTTGGTGGAGAGGTTGTGTGACAACTTGGTGATTGTGTGACAAGGTCGAATTGGTTCAATTTTGGTGAAGATCCAGATTCGGATCCGGCTACTATAATTTTAAAGTGATTCTTCACCATTGAGTGATTGGGCTAAAAGCTATACATAGCAGGTTATCTCAAAAAGTTGTGGACGGATTTGGACAAAACTTGGTGGACAGGTTGTGTGTGTGACAAGGACTAATCGATTCGATTTTGGTGAAGATCTGAATATGGATTTGGATACGAGAATTATTTCACTTTTAAGTGCTTCTTCACCATTGAGAGATTGGGCAAAAAGCGACATATAACATGATATTTAAAAAAAGTTGTGGACGAGTTATGACTAAACTTGGTGGACGAGTTGCTTCGGTGACAAGAACAAGCAGATTCGTTTTTGGTTCAGGTCCGAATCCAGATCTGGCCTATCAGTGGGATGCAAAACGTAAACTGTTCAGCCTGGTGGAGGTATGCTCTCTACCGAGTGCCCTTCTAGTTAGTAGTATGATCCCCTTGAAAATCAGGCCAATTTGCAATTTAAGGTAAATACAAAAACCAAGAATGCGGGCGATTGCAACACCCATCCAGTTTCCGAAGCTCTCTCTACATGGCTTAATTTTGGTTTCTGAACCATTTTATTAACTTGTTTTATGAGATGGATTCAAGACCTGACTCAGACTTCACTTACTTGGACTCATCCTCATTTCTTTCAAGAAACAGCAGTTTGAAGGTTATTTTAGAAGTTGCTGGAGGATTAAATTCTGTTTCATAACATTAAGATACAAGTAAGAGACTGTCTATAGAGATGTTTAGACATAGAACTGTGGTTCAGTCTGTATAGAGTCGTTTCATGTGTAAGTGAACTGTTGCTAAAGACCTGTATTAATCCCCATCACTGTTACCTGTAAGCTGGAATATCAGGATTTGATATCATCACAGATTCCAGGTGGAATCGTCCATCTCCAAGGAATCTGGAGGAAGAGAGGCAATGGTATGAAAATGGGCTAAAGAGACCTGTGCTTGCGGGGATATTGCTGTGGAAGTAAGGAAGGATAACGTGAAGGACGAGAATGAATGCAGGACACAAGGGATAGGGAAGGGAGAGGATTAAAATAAGTAAACAAGAAAGAGCAATCAGAGATTGCAACCCCTCGCCAGGATGTGTTATCAGTGGTTTTTAAGGCTCTTGTGTTAAAACAAACATGGCGGCCGAACCATGTGACCGATGACGTCATCATTATTATTTTTTTCTCCACCAATTTATCCCCAGATGATGCTCAAGAAATTTCATTTTGATTGGATGAAGTTTTGTACTTGTCGAATTATGACGTCATAATGGAGGCACCTATGACATCATCATTGACATATTTTATTCCCCATGGAGAGTTCTTTACAATGAGCCAGGTCTCAATTTTTTTGATGCAGTGCTTTCGGAGATATAAAGTGCAAATGTTTTCGGTTTTTCCAAGATGGTGGCCGTACCACATGACGTATGCAGTCATAATTATAATTTAAAAATTCTACAGGTGGAGTTGCACACCAATGGTGAAAATTATCTGTCAATCGGACCAACAGTTGCAGAGAAAATCACATTTATTCTGTGTGGACAAACAAACAGACAGACAGACAAACAAACGGACTCAAATGCAATACCCTCTCCTCAGGCGAGGGTAATAATTACATTGTTTTGACCAACTTTTATCGATAAGGATGTGTCCGTGACCAATTATTAGGCACTCACATGATGGCATCTGTATCTGCAGCTTTTCCAAGAAAGGGAGATGTACATCCCAGGACCTCCCCTGGAGACAGAGGTAATTGCTGAGGGGCAGACACGTGGAATCTGTCCGACAATTGTTTGACAGCTACCTGGCAAAGACAGACACGTGTCTTTATAGTTTAGATAAACACTAAGCAGAATAAATACAGGTATTGATGATAAACAGTAATGTTGATAAAGCAGTCGGGATCAAACGTCATTTGTGTGGAATTTCGCCACGGGTAAAACTTGAGGCTGGCAGGATATCTGAGAAATAACAAGCGTTACGCCTCGGTCCCCCGTCGGTGAAGTGATGTGAGTTGACAAAGTGGACGACGCAAGGCGGCCATCTTAGATTTTGACGTGGCGACCCAATTTTCAATAGCGTTCTCCCTTATGCGTAGATACACCCACACACCAGATTAGAAGTTTGTAGTTCGTTTATTTTTCAAGATATTTCGCTCACAAGGTTGACATATATATGGTGGCAGCCATCTTGGATTTTGACGTGGCGACCCAATTTTCAATAGCGTTCTTCCTTGTGCATAGATACACCCGCACACCAGATTAGAAGTTGGTACTTCACTTATTTTTCAAGATATTCCGCTCACAAGGTTCAGACATACATGGCGGCGGCCATCTTGGATTTTGACGTGGCGACCCAATTTTCGACAGCGTTCTTCCTTATGCCTAGATACACCCACACACCAGATTAGAAGTTGGTACGTCGCTTATTTTTCAAGATATTCCGCTCACAAGGTTCAGACATACATGGCGGCGGCCATCTTGGATTTTGACGTGGCGACCCAATTTTAAACAGCGTTCTTCCTTATGCCTAGATACACCCACACACCAGATTAGAAGTTGGTACTTCGCTTAATTTTCAAGATATTCCGCTCACAAGGTTCAGACATACATGGCGGCGGCCATATTGGATTTTGACGTGGCGACCCAATTTTCAATAGCGTTCTTCCTTATGCCTAGATACACCCACACACCAGATTAGAAGTTGGTACTTCGCTTATTTTTCAAGATATTCCGCTCACAAGGTTCAGACATACATGGCGTCAGCCATACATGGCGGCGGCCATCTTGGATTTTGACGTGGGTTGCACCCGCACACCAAATTAGAATTCGGTCCTTCGCTTACGCACGCATGCACGCCCGCACACACGGACTGAGGGGAAAACCACAGTCCCCTTTCGCTCCGCGGTGCGACGGGGGACAACTATGCACACTCGTCGCTGAGCCGTCCAGCCTGGGTTCAATTTCCGACATAGCTATAAACTGCCAGCCTGGTGTCTTGCATGTAGGGAGAGGCATCGATGTGTGTGCAGTCCCTCAGATTGATGTTGAACCATGTGCCATGTGCCCGAATTAGTTGATGGACGCTAAAGATCCCACTGCCCTTCAATAAGAGTAGGCGAGCTATTTCTGGCACCCTGGTGAAATTCCAACTTCCTGCTCTAACCTACATAGTCGAGCATCAGGCTGGTCTTGCCAGTTCGTGAAAGACTT
Source organism: Myxine glutinosa (assembly GCF_964187855.1). Lineage (NCBI taxonomy): Eukaryota > Metazoa > Chordata > Myxini > Myxiniformes > Myxinidae > Myxine > Myxine glutinosa. Next base: position 52,689,772 of record NC_136263.1, on the reverse strand, counting down.
GGACTATACACTTTCCCTGGTCAACCCCACGAGGAGGAAGTAATTGTACTCATGTGACTCATAATCATCTCCATCTGTGGAATGGCCTTCCTGAGGCTTCTCTATCTCCCTCTTTCTCACCACCATCCCAAGTCATCTCTGATCATTACCCACAATCTTTTTTATTTGTCTTATCCCCATTGGCCTTGCTTGCCCAACCATCTTACATGCAAGTTTACATTTTCTCCTTCTCCTTCTCCTTCTCCTTCTCCTTCTCCTTCTCCTTCTCCTTCTCTCTCTCTCTCTCTCTCTCTCTCTCTCTCTCTCTCTCTCTCTCTCTCTCTCTCTCTCTCTCTCGTTCATGTCTGTCCCACGCCCTTCATCATGTTGCTCACAGATAAATCTCAACCTAGTAAAGAAAAGAATTAAAAAGATAACTTTTTAGTTAGCTTACAGCACACCATGGATTTCAAAACAATAAGAAGAAGAAGAAGAAGAAGAACAACAATGTATGACTTATTGGTGGGTATTCTCTAATAATGTCAAGATCAATTTAAATAATAAGCACTTGTATTATTTTGCTAAGATTAGACCGATATGGCTTAAAAAAAAACAGCAATTACCTTTCCTGGGAAAACCACATTTGCAAGCTGGCCTCCAAAGCCAGTCGCCAAATGGGCATCCTCCATCGTGCGAAGTACTTCCTTGGCACACCTGAGCTCCTCACCACATACAAGGCTTTCATCCGCAGCTCAATGGAGTACTGCTCTCGCCTCTGGGCTGGTGCTCCTGCCTTACACCTAGCTCGTCTTCACGCTGTTGAAACCAAAGCATTCAGAATCGTTGGAATCTCTCGTGATGAAGCCAACTCCGAGGGCCTTTCACTCACTCACCGCAGGCAGGTTGGTGGTCTTTCTGTCTTCTAACGGTTCCTACCCAGCCTAGCTCCCCCAGCTCTGTCTGTGCTCTGTCCCCGAAATATTCCTTCAGGTAGCACAAGATCTGCCAGCAACCCTCTTCTGGTGGAATTGCCAAAATCAAGACTCTCTGCTCACCTTCACTCCTTCATTCCTCTTTTCTCGAGCCTCTGGAACAAACTCCCTCACTCCCTTCAATCCCACTCCTCCCTCCAGCTCTTTAAAACAGCTGTTCACCACCATCTCTTATCTTCCCCCATCCAAAACCTTGATCTCTTCTACCCCCGCTAATTCACCCCAGATACACTTTTTTTGAAATACCGACTTCTTTCCTGGAAGTTCTAGCAGTGTCCATGTGTTTTATACCTCTCCCACCCCCCCCCCACACCCCCCACACCTCCTTCCCTCCCCCAAGCCCTCTCCCTCCCACAGATCTCCTGATGTCCCTATTCTCTGCTGTTGTACTTGTGTGCTTCCCTCTCTCTCCCAATCTTGTCTCCTGCTCCCTTTATTGTATGTTTTGTTTGTCCGATTGTTTTTTTGTGATTGATGTTAGCTCTTACACGAGCATTGATCTTGTATACAAAAAAAAAAAAAATCAAGTGCACATTCACTTGCTTTTGAATGGTGCATCTAATGTCATATCAACAATAATAACAATCTACTCCCCAGATTAATGCCTGGAAGTAAACAGCAGCAACCTGTATGGTGCATGCAGATACAGGGTGGCAACGACCCACACGGAAATACCTGCAATGCAGACAAAAACTGAACGGTGGCAAGAAGGGAAAGACGTTTGCCAGGTTGGAAGTTTGTTTGCAGTGTGTCCACAAAATGGCCCACATCTATCTGGATGTCCACAAATACGTATAAAGTGCGTACTCCTGCGGTCACATCAATTGGAACTGCAGAAACACACGTATACAAAAGTTTTACCTAATGGGACCTCTGACCTTTGACCCCAAAATCTAATCAGTTAATCTTTACATCATTATACATACGTGTAACTAGTTTAACATAGATCCCTTCAGCCGCTGTTGAGTTACTGCGGAAACGAAAACCTATCATGGACGCACAGACGGACAACCGAAAACAAAATGCCTCCAGAGAGGAGGACTAAAAATATAGTGCCTTCTGCATGGAGAATTGTATGGATACAATATACATAGTACAAATATAGACAAGCATCACTTTGATATACTGTATTTAATTTAATAATTTTGATTAAATTATATGTAAAACTAGTAAAGGGCCCCGGCGACACCGGGTCCCTCCTTCCACCCTTCCCTTCCCTCCTCCCCTCTCCACCCTTTCCTCTCTCCTCTCTCTTCCCCACTCACCTCTCCTATCTCTCTCTACCCCCAACCTCTCTACCCCCAACCTCTCTCCTCCCACCCTCTCTCTCCCCAACACACTTTCACTCCCACTCTATCTCCCCACCAGCCTCCCCATACACTCTATCTCCCCATCACCCTATCCCTCCCTCCACTCTCCCCTTTCCTTCCACCCCAATCTTAAACGATGTCAGTGACAGTGGAAATTCCATGCAATGTAAACTGTGACTTCAAGACCTTAGCAATTCCCCCCTGCCCTCTACCCTCACACCTTCCTCTCCGGATTAACCTTTTGTGGGCCTGGTGCCAAACAAATTTGCGGGCTCCAATTTGGGGAATCATTGCAAAAGACAAGATATCGACACAGAAGTAGTCTTTACCACAGCACACAGCTGTATATAAATTTTAATTATAATATTTATAAGTTTAAGTTGGCGATGGAGGTGGCTGCCACCTCGGTACGAGCAATGGTAGCCCGAGGGCAGGACATATTCAGAAATGTACATAAAATAAATAACAAATGAAAAAATGTAAATAAAGCAGTGGATTAAAAACAGCCTGTCATTTGCTGATCCCACCAAGTTCATTACGTATTCTAACATTAAATTATATACATGATATTATCTATTGAAACATATCATGATGTTTACACTTACCACAGCACACATATAATAGTTGTATGTTTTGTTCCTGCCAGGCCACATCAATATATATATATATATATATATCAATATATATATATATATCAATATATATATATATATCAATATATATATATATATCAATATATCAATATATATATCAATATATATATCAATATATATATCAATATATATATCAATATATATATCAATATATATATCAATATATATATCAATATATCAATATATATATCAATATATCAATATATATATCAATATATCAATATATATATATATATATATATATATATATATATATATATATATATATATATCAATATATATAATATATATATATATATATATATATATCAATATATATATATATATAATATATATATATATATCAATATATATATATATATAATATATATATATATATATCAATATATATATATTGTTGCGAATATGGAATTTGGCCTCCATATCCGCTTGTAAATATTCCCCTATTTTCTCCAATACTCCCCAACTTTCCCCGATCCCCCATTCCCTAGTCCCATTGCATGTAAATAACAATCAGTAGAGCCGACCTTCCCCTTATTCCCCCATTAAATGTCGTGCCCAGGTCCACCGCACCACACGTAGACAACTTTCGGACATCTTCCTAGTTATTCTTATTCTATGTCAGTTAAGGCCTCGTCTCCATTAATTATGACTCTTCGTTGCACCAGAATGTGATTATATGGCATCAGTAGTGAGTTTAGGACCTTTCCCATACCTCCTCCCATCTTCTTCCCCAAACAACAACAATAACAACAACTACAACAACAATTACAACAACAACAGAGGAGATGGCGGCGGAGCGGGGGAGGATGCGTCCTCACACCGGCTCGATTAGCTCCAGACCATGCGCTCCACGGGGTTACCCCGAAGGGGCTGGCTGTCAGCTCCTCGTCAGGGGCGGAGCCAGTAACCCCCCCCGCACGCACCCAATGAGAAGCAACGTGCCGATTCCACGAGGCGGAGCTAACGAGCCGAGGGCGTGTCACTCCCCGCCGGATATACGCGGCCCCGGGCCGGATGTGACGTCAGATGCGCCTGAACTACGGAGAGCAGAGGAAGCCACCGCCACCCCCAGCGCGACGATACCTCCCCGCATCTTTGGACCGGACCGTACTGGACCCTGCTTTGAGCCAAGAGTGCACCTTGAGCCATCGATACCCGCTGTCCTTTTCATCAACCCCCGTGTGAGTCAGCCTTGTCCCGTTTGTCCGTCGTCTGTCCGGGGTTAATATAAGAGTGTGTCTAAGTGCCTGTCTTTCTGTGATTATAACTCTAGCCCCTGTAATCTGACCTTTCCGTACGAATATAATTGAGAACTGAAACATTGGTGTCGTATTGTGTTATTGTAATCCAGCCGGGTGTCTTCTTTTCCTTATTGAGCCAGCATCGCGCGACTCGTCAACGTTCGGGCACAATCGGGTAACTTGTACGGATACGGCGGCCATCCCGCTCGGCCCACCATACCATCAAAGTCGTATCTGTAACAATTGGTGTCGAGGAGTGAGATTCGGACCCGGGACTAAATTAGTTAGGCCCAAATTTTGGGAGGGAAAATCGATCCGGAGCGCGTACTGCGCTCGACAAAATCGATCCGGAGCGCGTACTGCGCTCGACAAAATCGATCCGGAGCGCGTACGGCGCTCGACAAAATCGATCCGGAGCGCGGGTACTGCGCTCGACGAAAGTATAACGGCGAAATTTCGAATTTGTTTTACGAAACTCGAATTTTGAAAGTCGCGCTATGGCGGATCAAGACGGCTGGGGTCCGGTAGGGGAGAGTGAAGCAGGGTCGGTCCAGGACCAAATTGAGGGACAAGAGGAGAGCGAAGCAGTGAGGGCGGCAGGTTCGCAAAATAGCGCCGTCACGCACGAAGTAGCGGGCGCGCAAAAAGGCGCCTCGCACGAGCGCGCGGTAGCCGAGCCGGCTGTATCAGCGGGCTTTAACATGCAGCCGTTTGACATGCAGCAGTTCATGGCACGGTTTAGCGAATACATGGCAGAGTCGAAGAGCGACAACGAAAAAAGAGCCAGGGAAATGGAGAAAATGGAAAACAGAATGGGGGAGCGACTAGGGAATCAAATCGGGGGGTTAGACAAGAAATTTGGGAAGTTAGACAATAATTTTGAGGAGTTAGACAAGAAATTTGGGAAGTTAGACAATAATTTTGAGGAGTTAGACAAGAAATTTGGGAAGTTAGACAATAATTTTGAGGGGTTAGACAACGGGATAAAAGAGGTGAGACATGGGTTAACGGGGGTAGAAAACAGAATGGCCGCTCAAGAGAATCAGATAGAGGGAGTGAAACATGGGTTAACGGGGGTAGAAAACAGAATGGCCGCTCAAGAGAATCAGATAGAGGGAGTGAAACATGGGTTAACGGGGGTAGAAAACAGAATGGCCGCTCAAGAGAATCAAATAGAGGGAGTGAAAAATGGGTTAGAGGGGTTAGAAAACAGTATGGAAGGCAAATTGAGGGACATGAGGGACCAAGCGGAAAGGGAAGTTAAACAAATGGAGCAGCAGATAGAGGGGGTCAGAATGGGGGGTAGAAACCAAACTGGATGCTCACAGGGAGGAAATGGAGCAGATGAGGGTGGCATCTGGGCAGGAGATGCAAGTGATGGGAGAGGAGATCAGAAGAGGAGTGAGTGAGGAGGTCGGAGGAGTGCGCGAGGAGGTGAGGCACTGTGAGGAGCACATGGAAAAGGAGGTGAGAAAGGGGACTGTAAAGTTACAAGGGGGCATAGAGGACCTGACGCAGGAGGTGGAGCAGCTGACGGTGGGACAGACGGAGTTAGTGGAGCAGGTTCAAAGGAACACTGCGGTATTAGGAGGTTTAAAAGCGACACAAAACGACATAAAAAACGACTTGATAGCGACAAAGAGGGAATGTCAGATGGTACGTGAGGGACTGACAACGAGGTTGGACGAGGTGATAGAGGTAATGGAGACGAAGGACCGGCAGGTGAGGACGCACATGGAAACGGTCAAGGTAGCCTTAGAGGATGAGCTTGAGGAGACGTACCGGGGAATAAAAGAGGTGAAGCACAAATTAGAAGAAGTGGAAGAAGGGATGAGCGAAATTAAGAAGCGACGGAGAGGGGATAAGAAAGAGATAAAAGAGGAGATAAAAGAATTGGTCCAAAGTCTGTGTTTGGATCGTGATGATGTGCTCATTAACCAGATGAGGGATTCGCAGGTGATGGAGGAGAAGCGAAGAGAAAGAGGACCCGGTGTAAGTGGTGACCAATATGGTCGTGCGTATGATGCGCCAGGGGATTTAAGAAGCTTGGGGGTCGAGATAGACCCGGGTGTTCGTGAAAGGCCGTTGGTGAGGTGTGTGACAGGTCTGGTGTGCGAAAGAGGAGGTGTGCAAGAAAGTCCGACTCTGGGGTGTGTGAGGAAAAAGTGCGTGCCAAGGAGTGAGTGTGCTGGCGGGAGTGAGTCGGTCGTAGCGCGTGTGCGAGGGAGCACATGGAAGCGTGGTGTGGTGAGTGTTACAGAGGGTGTGACCGGAGAGTGTGCGCGAGAAAGGTGTGTGACGGCCAGGTGCATGAGGAAAGAGTGCGCTGTCAGAAGTAAGGAAGAGTGTCCACCTGTGGTGAGTGTTACAGAGGGTGTAACGGGAGAGTGTGCGCGAGGAAGGTGTGTGACGGACAGGTGCATGGGGAAAGAGTGCGCTGTCAAAGGCAAGGAAGAATGCACAGCTGTGGTGAGTGTTACAGAGGGTGTGACGGGAGAGTGTGCGCGAGAAAGGTGTGTGACGGACAGGTGCATGAGGAAAGAGTGCGCTGTCAGAAGTAAGGAAGAGTGTCCACCTGTGGTGAGTGTTACAGAGGGTGTAACGGGAGAGTGTGCGCGAGAAAGGTGTGTGACGGACAGGTGCATGAGGAAAGAGTGCGCTGTCAGAAGTAAGGAAGAGTGTCCACCTGTGGTGAGTGTTACAGAGGGTGTAACGGGAGAGTGTGCGCGAGAAAGGTGTGTGACGGACAGGTGCATGAGGAAAGAGTGCGCTGTCAGAAGTAAGGAAGAGTGTCCACCTGTGGTGAGTGTTACAGAGGGTGTAACGGGAGAGTGTGCGCGAGAAAGGTGTGTGACGGACAGGTGCATGAGGAAAGAGTGTGCTGTCAAGAGTAAGGGTGAGTGCGTTGTCACGAGTGGAGGTGAAAGTAGTGAGAGTGACATGGAGCGTGAGTTAGTTGTGACAGGTGAGCGAGGATGTACACCTGGGATGGAAGGATGCACACCTGGAATGGTAGAGCGTGAGTGGGAATGCACGCTGGAATTGGTGGTGAGGCACGTGGTTGGGTGTGCGAATGAGGGCACACCTGTGATTGTCACAGAGGAGGTGACCGAGGAGGGGGCGCGAAGAGGTGTTTTGGTGAGGTGTGCTACGAACGAATGTGTGCCAAAATGTTCGGTGGTCAGGTGTGTGACCAAGGCTGTGAGTGGAATGAGTGTACCTGGGTGTGTAAGGAAAGGTACGAGGAGCATGGGCACGGCTGGATGTGTGAGCAAGGAACGGGCCACGGGGTGTAAGCGTCCAGGTGAAGCATCGACGTTACACGGGTTAGAGGTTAGAGCGACTTTTAGCCGAAGCAGGCCCTCGGTGCGTGCCGGGCCTCGCTTTGAACGGCCGCGTCCAGGCTCCACTAGGCGGAGCTGGCAGCCCGATAGAAAGGGTCGTCATGGCGACCACTTTTTGGTGAGACGTGCCGGCAGGTCGAGATCGGGGCATTGGATGGCTCCGTGCCGAGAAGGTGCGTGGGATCTCGGGCCGGGTAAACCTCCTTCCCTGCACCGAAGGCAGGATGCAGCCAGCCACTGGCACAGAACAACCAGCATCCATTGCTTGGCTTTACGAAGCCGGGCTTTGGACGGGAATTGGCGCACCGAGAGGTATTAGTGAGTCGACTGGGTGATGAGGTTAGTGTTTTGGACCCAAAATTGGAGAAAAACAAAATTTGGTGATTGGCAAAGGATTGGCAGTAGTGATTGGCAGATGATGAGTAGGATTGGCAAATTTTTGATTTGTTGAAATTTGACGTGCAAAATTGATAGTGAGAGACCCCCGATGTGGTGGGATGGCAAATCCACCATCCTTCCAAGGGGGGGCAAAGGAGCACTAGATTATGGGGTGTATGGCAGTGAAAACTAGCCCGGGTGGGTTAGGATATGGTGTGTAGGGATCTAGCGAAGATGACAGTAGGTAACGTTAAGGTTTAGTTAGTGACTGATACCTGTAGTGGGGACGCAGGTAGATTAGGGTGGATGATAATGACGAGGGAGCGCAATAGTTTAAAGGGACGACTGGGAAGCGCAAGTTTCAGAAGGGAGTAGTTAGCTGAGATGATGCTGTGTGTGTGAGAATTGAACAGGTGTGATTGCACAGGTGTGCAACTGGACAGGTGTGTGGAGCAGTGTATGAGTAGTGAGTGTTGTGGATCAGCGCGAATGCGCTTGGGGAGAGAAGGGTGCCGGTGGCACCAGGTGTGAGAGCACAGGTGTGCAAGTACAGGTGTGTGGAGAAAGTTGGAGTAAGTGGTACGGAGTGGTGTGCATGGTGCGAAGGTGTGGATGGGGGAAGAGTGGACCCCCATCACGGATACCCGGGGCGGGTAGTGTAAGTGTTAGGTAGAGGGTGCAGGTAAATTGTGGTTGGATATTGGCATTTGTGGTGGGGTTGCAGAATGGTGTTGTGGATGGGTGCATTAGTGTTGTGGAAATGGCTGGGCGTGTAGCCTGTTAGTGTGTGTAGTTGGTTGGGCACTCCACCACTGTGAGGATGTCGGCCAGGTGAGGCCGCAGGTGGGCTCTGGGAGCCGGTAGAGTTGTGGATGGGGCCCGAGGATCCGGAGGATGGACCCGGGTAGCCCAGTGCCAGAGAGGGCACCGAGTGGGGAGAGTGCCAGAGGGCCTTCCCCAGGTAGTTAGGTTAGGGCAAGGAGCAGGTAAGCTCGGAGGCAACTGCAGTGGTGGAGGTGTGCAGGTGGGTAGACCCACTGGGAGAGGTACACGCCACAGCCCAGAAATTGTACGAGGGCACCGGGAGATGAATCGGGGGAGTGAGACCCCAAATTGAAAAGCACCACAGTTTGGCCAATGGGAATTGGTTTTTAGAACCCATAGTGTAAGAGGGCCAATGGTTTGGCCGGAGAAAGACCCCGGGTAGTGTAAAGTTGTTAAAGTCATTTAGGAAATAGTTAGGATTGATGAACCTGTCGCACCATACGCAGCCACTTACCTGTGGTGATGATGATGACTCCACACCTGTGTTTTCTTTGTTGTGTTGCAGAAATGAGAATTGCTGTTGGATTTGTGAGACGCATCACGACGTGGATGAGACATTGGGGTGATTCCATCTCTCCCTCCCTAGGAGGGACTGATGATGAATTGGTGATGGCAAATTTTGATGTTGAGTTGGAGATGGCAAATTTTGATGAGAGTTGAAAATGGCAAATTTGATTGGTTAGGAGGGAGAGAAGACGAATTTGGTTTATGGGAGGAACGGGGAAGACAGTAGGGATGTTTGTCGATTTGTAAAGTAGATGTTTATGGGTAGTGTTGTGTTTTGTGGATACAGTAAGGGGTAAGGGAGGGGCCATGTAGGTTACCTGGTGGGGGGGGGGCGTACGATAGGAACGTACCTGTCTCACCTGGTTCCCATGTGCCCCCAGTGTGCATCATCTTGTATTGCGTGCACTTTTGCGCCCTTACCACCTTACTCACTTGTCTGCTTCTTTTGTCTCCCACCTCCGAGGATCTGGCTTTGGGGTAGAGAGAGAGGAGAGAGAGGTGCTGGCTACGCAGTTGTGGGCCTGCACTTTCGCTGTTGGCTGCCTGGATCGATACACCATATGGACCGCAATGTTTGTGGCCACCCACAATGGACCGCAGTTCGTTTGCGGCCAAGCACCACCCGGGGATGGACCTATGGGTCAACGTGGCACCTATGCCATAAAGGTGAACCACTGTTAATTAACACCAAGTGCACCACAAGAAGAGCAAGAGACACCTGCAGGGTTAGGGGTTGTCGAATTTATTTTTATACCAATGAACAATGGTGACTGCACCGGATGGTGCTGACTGTGTGGTGGGGTGGTGCTTTTGATGCTGGGAAAGGGTGCTCTGCACGTTATTAAAGGCCGTCGGCCACAGAGCACTCGTGGGTTGGTGTATCGATGTTGGCAAGCGCGCGCTCTCTCTATGCATAACATCTGCATGTGTTCCTCCAAAGACAGGTCCTGGATCGTAGTGTAAATAGCAGCGTAGTCTTGTAAATAATGCTCCCTACCGGCTGTATGTTTAGTTTGAGGATTCTTTCCGGATTCGGTTATCCTGTGGGTGTGTTTCTGTGAGGAGAAGGGTGCAACGTCGCAGGGGGACATATTTACTCATTTGTGAATATCTGTAAAACTGTCGCACTCAGGGTAGAGTTAATAGTAGAGGGAACTACATTGCGTGCCACACTAAAGTAGGTAAAAATTTATCGGGTCGGGACGCCCCGAGGGTAGAGAAGGGTGCAATGTTGCGAATATGGAATTTGGCCTCCATATCCGCTTGTAAATATTCCCCTATTTTCTCCAATACTCCCCAACTTTCCCCGATCCCCCATTCCCTAGTCCCATTGCATGTAAATAACAATCAGTAGAGCCGACCTTCCCCTTATTCCCCCATTAAATGTCGTGCCCAGGTCCACCGCACCACACGTAGACAACTTTCGGACATCTTCCTAGTTATTCTTATTCTATGTCAGTTAAGGCCTCGTCTCCATTAATTATGACTCTTCGTTGCACCAGAATGTGATTATATGGCATCAGTAGTGAGTTTAGGACCTTTCCCATACCTCCTCCCATCTTCTTCCCCAAACAACAACAATAACAACAACTACAACAACAATTACAACAACAACAGAGGAGATGGCGGCGGAGCGGGGGAGGATGCGTCCTCACACCGGCTCGATTAGCTCCAGACCATGCGCTCCACGGGGTTACCCCGAAGGGGCTGGCTGTCAGCTCCTCGTCAGGGGCGGAGCCAGTAACCCCCCCCGCACGCACCCAATGAGAAGCAACGTGCCGATTCCACGAGGCGGAGCTAACGAGCCGAGGGCGTGTCACTCCCCGCCGGATATACGCGGCCCCGGGCCGGATGTGACGTCAGATGCGCCTGAACTACGGAGAGCAGAGGAAGCCACCGCCACCCCCAGCGCGACGATACCTCCCCGCATCTTTGGACCGGACCGTACTGGACCCTGCTTTGAGCCAAGAGTGCACCTTGAGCCATCGATACCCGCTGTCCTTTTCATCAACCCCCGTGTGAGTCAGCCTTGTCCCGTTTGTCCGTCGTCTGTCCGGGGTTAATATAAGAGTGTGTCTAAGTGCCTGTCTTTCTGTGATTATAACTCTAGCCCCTGTAATCTGACCTTTCCGTACGAATATAATTGAGAACTGAAACATTGGTGTCGTATTGTGTTATTGTAATCCAGCCGGGTGTCTTCTTTTCCTTATTGAGCCAGCATCGCGCGACTCGTCAACGTTCGGGCACAATCGGGTAACTTGTACGGATACGGCGGCCATCCCGCTCGGCCCACCATACCATCAAAGTCGTATCTGTAACAATATATATAATATATATATATATATCAATATATCAATATATATATATATATATATATATATATATATATATATATATATATATATATATATATATATATATATATATACAGTGGAACCTTGACTTACGAGTGCCCCAACTTACGAGTTTTTCGAGATACGAGCCGTCGCTCGGGCGGTTTATTGCTTTGAGATGCGAGCCGAGATCCGAGTTACGAGCTTTCGCCACCCGGTCACGTGGTTATCTTGCCGTGCAAGTACAGTATCTCTGTCGTATAGCGCTGCATTTTTGTTTTCGCATGTTGGTTATTTTGAGTTTACGCCGCCAGGTGGGTTCTGGTCACGTGGTTATCTTGCCGTGCAAGTACAGTATTGCGTCGAGGAGGACGTATATAACGGCAGAGGAGAAGAGCATGCCAGGCCACAACTTGTGGATATAAAACACGCAATCGTCGTGTTTTATATAAAACTTGTGCTTGGATATAAAACACGCAATCGTCGAAAAACATGAGCGAGGTGCCGAGGAGGACGTATATAACGGCAGAGGAGAAGAGCATGCCAGGCCACAACTTGTTCAGAGTGCCGGCGATAGCTCGCCTTCTCTTTGTGGAAGACACGGTGAGATCCTTAACATCCAACAACTAATGGGACGCAAACGGGGCGCCCAGTTTAGCGGTACACACATTCATGAATCACCCTGCCTGTGATTCACCCATGACAGGTTATAGCTGGGTCGGGATTCAAACCCAGGCTGGACAGTTTAGACTTTAGAGTCAAGTGTGCGTACCTCCAGTCCAGGCCATCCTGCCAACTTGTATGCTGCACACAGGTGAAATATAAAGCGCGAGATATTTTTATATATACTGTATATATTTTTTAAAATTGGTGTGGTTTTTGGCGGGCTGGAATGGATTAATAGCATTTCAATGCATTTTAATGGGGAAATTTGATTTGAGAAACGAGCAATTTGAGTTACGAGCTCGGTCACAGAACGAATTAAACTCGTAAGTCAAGGTTCCACTGTGTGTGTATATATATATATATATATATATATATATATATATACAGTATATAACTGTAAGAAATAGTAGAAACTCCAAAGTACGAGCAGGGCGTCTCATTTGTATTGAATATATAAATCGTTAGATTAAATAAGACGCGGACGTAGCTTCAGGACGTCGATCTTTAATTGTCGACAAGCTTTCGACCAACAAAGGTCTTCTTCGGAGTCTACAAAAACAGCAGGCATGTATATCAGTCAAGTGTGTATGGTGATGTGTGTGAGATGTGTGATGTGAGTAAAAAATTGCATACAGAAGGAAGAGCCACGCCAAGGTTCACTCACCAGCCCCAAGTTCGACGGAAGTGACCGATTGCGTCACGGTCACTTCCGTTAGGGTGCGCGTGCATATACAAATATAGAGATATACATACATAAACACACAAGCATATATTCATATCCCATTTATATTCATATAATATATTTATATATTTATATAAATGACATATAAAGGTAGAATGAATGATGAATGAATGAATGAATGAATGGGTTACGGTTAACAATTTGATTGGGTTGATGTGGGAACATGCCTGTGATTGTGATGACTATATATATATATATATATATATATAACTAATTTTGATGACTAAAGCATGTTCCCACATCAACCCAATCAAATTGTTAACCGTAACCCATTCATTCATTCATTCATTCATCATTCATTCTACCTTTATATGTCATTTATATAAATATATAAATATATTATATGAATATAAATGGGATATGAATATATGCTTGTGTGTTTATGTATGTATATCTCTATATTTGTATATGCACGCGCACCCTAACGGAAGTGACCGTGACGCAATCGGTCACTTCCGTCGAACTTGGGGCTGGTGAGTGAACCTTGGCGTGGCTCTTCCTTCTGTATGCAATTTTTTACTCACATCACACATCTCACACACATCACCATACACACTTGACTGATATACATGCCTGCTGTTTTTGTAGACTCCGAAGAAGACCTTTGTTGGTCGAAAGCTTGTCGACAATTAAAGATCGACGTCCTGAAGCTACGTCCGCGTCTTATTTAATCTAACGATTATATATTCAATACAAATGAGACGCCCTGCTCGTACTTTGGAGTTTCTACTATTTCTTACAGTTATATACTGTATATATATATATATATATATATATATATATATATGTATATATATATATATATATATATATATATATATATATATATATATATATATATATATATCAGTCACTGCGATTTCATACCATCAGTGGTGAACCGCCATTAAGGTATCCCATCCAGCAATGCTGTACCTTAATGGGAGCGATAAGTGCCATCTGCCACATGGCACATTACCTCTGGTATCCACTCATTATATGGAATCCCCTGGATGCAGCCAGGAGCAAACCAATCCAAATATATGTGCAGTTCTCCAGCTTTCAATGAGCGCAAGTAATGACGTCACTGCCATGTACATACGCTCTGCCTGTCAAGATCTCAAGAGAACCCTCTGACAGGGCAGAATTTTGATTAAGGTACAGCATTGCTGGATGGGATACCTTAATGGCGGTTCACCACTGATGGTATGAAATCCCATAGTGACTGGTGTATAACCGAAAGGTTTTCAGAGTCATAAGGGTATGCAGTACTCACTGCGTTGCCCTGAAGAGCCCCAAAAAGGGTGAAACCAGGTCGGTAACTGTGAGTTTTACATACACCTATGACAGTATCTGAACTAAGATCAAAATTCTGCTCTGTCAGAGGGTTCTCTTGAGAGCTTGACAGGCAGAGCGTATGTACATGGCAGTGACGTCATTACTTGCGCTCATTGAAAGCTGGAGAACTGCACATATATTTGGATTGGTTTGCTCCCGGCTGCATCCAGGGGATTCCATATAATGAGTGGATACCAGAGGTAATGTGCCATGTGGCAGATGGCACTTATCGCTCCCATTAAGGTACAGCATTGATGGATGGGATACCTTAATGGCGGTTCACCACTGATGGTATGAAATCGCATAGTGACTGGTATATAACCGAAAGGTTTTCAGAGTCATAAGTGTATGCAGTACTCACTGCGTTGCCCTGACGAGCCCCAAAAAGGGCGAAACCAGGTCGGTAACTGTGAGTTTTACATACACCTATGACAGTATCTGAACTAAGATCAAAATTCTGCTCTGTCAGAGGGTTCTCTTGAGAGCTTGACAGGCAGAGCGTATGTACATGGCAGTGACGTCATTACCTGCGCTCATTGAAAGCTGGAGAACTGCACACATACTTGGATATATATATATATATATATATATATATATATATATAATTATATATATACAGTATATATATCAATATATATATATATATATATATATATATATATATATATATATATATATATATATATATATATATATATATATATATATATATATATATATACAGTATATATATATATATATATATATATATATATATATATATATATATATATATATATATATATCAATATATATATATATATATTGTAACGATTTTGAGA
Organism: Myxine glutinosa; assembly: GCF_964187855.1. Classification (NCBI taxonomy): domain Eukaryota; kingdom Metazoa; phylum Chordata; class Myxini; order Myxiniformes; family Myxinidae; genus Myxine; species Myxine glutinosa. The sequence goes on along the minus strand of NC_136263.1, from coordinate 52,674,661 downwards.
AGTGTAACGGGTTTTGAGAAGTGTAACGGGTTTTGAGGAGTGTAACAATTTTGGAGGAAGGGTAACGGATGTGAAGAGTATGGTTTTGGTATGGTAACATCCTGGTAATGTAAATAATGGTCGCAGCCGTCCTCCTAATTAATTTCATAGAACATACACGCAGGTCACGATATATCTTTTAAATAGTGTATTTCCTTATTCCATGTAGGCTAAGTATGTGTTTTCCACTTGATTGACTTTGCATTGTATCAAACAAAATAAGCGTAGGCCCTTCCAATTTCCCCAAAACCTCCCTTCCATTTGCCTTCCGCATTTTGGTCGGTTTTTCTCTTCAACCACCATTGGCCACGAGGTAAGGTTGGAGAAGAAAGGCGTGTCTCCACCTCGTCAGAAGAGGGAAGGAGTGAACCGGCCCTAACAGCCAATCAACACCGCGGTGATCGACCCGGTAGGCGTGCCCTCGGAGCCGGCGGCTTGATTTCGGCCGAGGTGATAAAAGCGACTGTAAGGGACTGCTTTGGGAGATGACTGGAGATGAGCTGGAGAGGAGCAACGAGGCTGCACCAAAGAGAGGCCCTGAGAGATACGCTGGGGGATGACCTGGAAGAGGAGCGCAATCCACCGCAAGCCCTACCTACCTGCCTGCAATATCCCCTGTCGTTGGAGAGACGCGCTGAACGGAGGGAGACGGCTCCACCCCAGGAAGAGGAGCAGGTGTGCCGAGCCAGCGCGTGACGGCCGCGGATACGCGACGGAGGTTTTCCCGCCAAAACCGCGAGGGGTTGAAAGCTGCTGCCTCCGACCTTGCCTTCCTCTCAAGCAATCAACCTCGAGCCATTACCTGCCTGCAATATCCACCGTGTGAGTGTGAACGTCCTGTCCTACTCGTTTGTCTTGGGGATTAAGTAAATGAAATAGAATAAGTTAACAATGCACTGTGTGACTGCTCTTTTCCATCTATTGCTGTAAATAATATTGGTCGCTCTAAAATATTGCTTGTGTGTGTATAATAAATCTGTTCTTCCTCCAAACTCTGTCTTTCTTCTCTCTTCTTCTCTTTCGGTCGCTTTAGAGGTTTCCCAATTGAATATCTGTAGCGCGATTAGTCAACGTTCGGGTGGAATCGGGTTCTAATCGGGGAGTAACTGTTCGGACGCGGTTAAATACACCACCGCTCGGTAAAATAACATCCAAAAACCGTGTCCGTAACAATTGGTGTCGAGGAGTCGGATTCGGACCCGGGACTAAATTTGTTAGGCCCAAATTTTAAAAAAAAAATCTTGGTCAAAATTACGAGCTGCCGAAATTGTGTTGTTTTATAAAACCCGAATTTTGAGATCGCGCCATGGACAATCAAGGCGATCGGATGTCGGTGGGGGAGATAGACGGGTTAGGGGTAACCCAGGAACCAGGGGAAATGTATGTGGAAGAAAGGGAGGAGGAGAGCAATGAGGAGGCGGTTGAGGGTGTATCAGGTGCACAAGATGGCGTCCTCGCGCACATGGTTGTTGCGGCACCAAATTTAGCCGCGCCCATGGTCGCGGTAGCCGAACCCGAGATGCCAATGAATTGGAACCTGTTTATGAAACAGATGATGGCCTTTATGGTAAAAACAGACGATAATTTCAAAGGGATGGAAAACAGGATGGGAAACCAAATGGGGGTAATGGGGAACCGGATGGATGCTCAGAGTGAGCAATTGGGGGTAATGGGAAACCAAATGGGGGTAATGAGGGACGAAGCGAGGGGTACCGGTGAGGGATTAGACAATAATTTTAAGGAGTTAGACAAGAAATTTGAGGGATTAGACAATGGGATAGAAGGGGTGAAAAATGGGTTAATGGGGTTAGAAAATAGGATGGAGGACAAATTGCGGGAAATGGGGGAACAATCCGCCCGGGAAATCGAACAGATGGGGAACCAGATGGAGGAAATACGAAGAGGGATGAGTGAGGAGGTCTCGGGGCTACGCGAGGAGGTAAAGCGAGGCGAAAAGCGTATCGAGAAAGAGGTGAGAAATAATACGGTAAAGTTACAGGGGGGAATAGAAGATCTGACGAAAGGAGTAGAACAGCTGACGGTGGGACAAAAAGAACTAGCGGACCAAGTGGAAAAGAACACTGCAATCATCGGGGGTTTAAAAGCAACACAAAAGGACATTAAAAATGAATTAATAGCGACACAAAAGGAATGTCAAATGGTACATGAGGGATTGACGAAGAGGTTGGAAGAGGTGACAGAAGTAATGGAGACGAAGGACCGGGAGGTAAGGACGCACATAGAAACGGTTAAAGTAGCAATGGAGGAAGAAATCGAGGGGGCGCACCGGGAGCTGAAAGAGGTAAAGGAAAAATTAGAGGAGGTGGAAGAAGGGGTGAGTGAAATTAAGAAGAGACGGAGGGAAGCTAAGAGGGAGATAAAGGAGGAAGTCATGGAATATGTACAAGGTCTGTGTTCAAATCATGATGCGGTGCTCACTAACCAAATAAAAAGTTTGCAGGTGGCAGAGGAGGTGCGACGAGGTACGGAGGTGAGTGGCAATGTACATGATGTGAGGGGAGATTCAGTCGGCTTGGGGGGTGGTGTAGACCCGGGTGTTCGTGAGGGACCAATGGTAAGATGTATGACTGGTCCGGAGTGTATGGACAGAAGAGGTGTGCAAGGAGGTTTGGCTATGGGAAGTGAGGGGGGTGCTGGTGAGCAAGGCTGTGGGGGTATGGCGTGGGTAGCGGGTTGCGGAGGGGCGACCCAGGCATCGACACCGGGAGGGGTAGTGTTTGGAGGGACGGGGGATGCGCGGGAGCCCCCCGGGAATAGCGTACTGTGGGAGCCCGAACGGGTTGGTCCCGCGTTGATCCCGCAAGGAGTGACGCGCGGGGTCCGACCTTCGGGCGCCCACAAGGTCCCACTCGCGCCGTATGACGGCAAGAGTGATTTGAGGGCGTACCTGGCGCAGTTTGAGTATGTGTGTAAAGGCAACGGTTGGAATCCGGACGAAGGTGGAGTACACCTGGTGGGGGCACTGCGCGGTGCGGCGGCGGAGGTGCTGACAGCTTTACCACCGGGTGCTCTCACCCTGCCAGCTCTCCGTGCGGCTTTAATTAACCGTTTCGGTATCGAGCAGCAAAGCGAGCTTGTGCAAAGCTCAACTTGCGCAGCGTAAACGCAAGCCCCAGGAGACCATCGGGGAACTTGCTCACGATATTCGCCGCGCAGTAGGGATTGCACACGCAGACATGGCAGCGAGTTCCCAGGAAAGCCTGGCGCTGGATCATTTTATTCAGGCCCTTCCGGATCTGGAGCTCCGACAACAGCTCGCCATGTGGCGCCCGCAGACCATGAGTCAGGCGGCCGACGCTGCAGCCCGTTGGGAAGCAGCGAGGCCCCTGGCCCGGGGAGGCGAGCGCCATGCAGTGGCGGTGCGTCAGATGGGGCCCGTGGTGGGGGGCGGCCCCCCAAGGGGGCCCGCCCCCGACGGGGGCCCTGATCTGGAAAGCATGGTCCAGAGGTTAGTGGATCGGCGCCTGGCGGGACCTGGACCATGGCAGGCGGCCCCAGCGGTGGCACCCGGTAGTCCCCGACAGAGTACCCCAATTCGGACATACAGGGGGGGGAATTTGGAATACCGGAGGCAAGCACCTTACCAGGTGAGGTGCTATAACTGTGCTCGGATGGGTCACCGTGCGTGGGAGTGTCGAGCTCCGCGCCGGGACGTTTCCCGCCAACCGATGCCCTCAACTCCGCCCAGTATCGATCGGCCTAGCCGACCACAGACACCCCCCCGCCAGGGCCCGGGAAACTAGAACGTGCCGGGCATGCAGGGCGGTGTTCGGCAGTAGGGGATGGAGAGAAGCCCTCGTTGACGCGACAGGTCATTCATTGTGGCCAAATTGGGACGGGTAGTTTGACAATTCGGTGCAAAATTGCCGGCGTGGGGGTAGACGCCGTGGTGGACACGGGAGCCAGCGCCACGATCATCAGCCCCGTGGTCCTTAATTCGAGTGCAGACGGCTGGGGTAAAATCCAGCGTCTGGAAAATCATAGTTTGCAGTTGGCTACCGGGGCAACGGCTCCGATCATAGGGCGTGGTTTTGTGACCCTCAAGTTGGGATCGGTAAAGCAAGAGATAGAGGTTTGGGTGGCGGAGGTGTGCGACCCATGCTTAATAGGGTTGGATTTGTTGACTGCCAGCGGTTGTAAAATCGACTTGAGTCGGGGGATCCTGCGATGGGGAGTGGAAGAGCTACCATTGGAGGGGGTGAGCACGGCCGAGAGGGTGGAGCTGGAGGCTCCTGAGGCCGTGACCATCCCTCCGGGGGCCGAGGCCGTAGTGCCGGCCCGATGGTCAGCTCGCCCGACATGGCAGGAATCCTGCGGCCTGGTCGAACCGGTGGCAGCGCTATCCGTACCTGGTTTAATCGTGGGCCGTACCCTTGTAAAAACGGACGGGCCTGTGGTGGCCGTCCGAGTAATTAATATTAGCACAGAACCACGCACTATAGTGAGGGGCACGAAGGTAGCTGGCTGCACCCCAGTTAGAGAAGTCGCGTCAGTGAGGGGCGAGAACGTCCAGCCGAGCCGGCCCCAGGGGGAGCCTTCAATAAGTTCTAGGAATTGGCCCGATTCCATTTGCGAGATGGTAAATCGTAGTAGCGTAGAGTTGGGAGGTACCCAGAGGGAGGCCTTACACAAACTGGTTGGGTCCCATTTGGACCTCTTCTCCCTGTCCACCGAGGATATTGGACGTACGGGCCTGGTGAAACATCAGATCCACACCGGTGAGGCCCGGCCTATTCGTCAGGCCGCCCGACGGCTCCCTTGGAGCAAGAGGGCGGAAGCTGACGAGCAGGTTGAAAAAATGCTCGACGCAGGCGTGATCGAGCCCTCGGGAAGTCCTTGGATGTCACCTGTTGTGCTGGTCAAAAAGAAGGATGGGACCACGCGGTTCTGCGTGGACTATCGCCAGCTAAACAACGTGACACTCAAGGACTCATATCCCCTGCCAAGGATTGATGACACCCTCGATGCCGTTGCGGGCTCAAATTGGTTCACAACTTTGGACCTCAAGAGTGGGTATTGGCAGGTGGAGATGGATAGGGCAGGGAAGGAGAAAACGGCATTTTCCACAGGTAAGGGACTGTACCAGTTTACTGTGATGCCGTTTGGTTTGTGTAACGCCCCCGCCACCTTTGAAAGATTGATGGAGCATGTACTAGGCGGCATGCCATGGCAATCATGCCTGGTGTACCTGGATGACGTCCTGGTACATGCCCAAACGTTCCCCCAGGCAGTAGCGAATTTGGACCAGGTGTTCGGGTGCCTCAGACAGGCAGGGTTGAAGCTGAACCCGAGTAAGTGCACTTTGTTTGCAAGAGAGGTGGCCTATCTAGGTCACGTGATCGGCCGCGAGGGGGTAAAAACGGACCCAGACAAAATTAAAGCGGTAGAGGAGTGGCCCGCACCATGTACCATCAAAGAGGTGCGGGGATTTTTGGGACTCTGCTCCTACTACCGGCGCTTTGTGGCGAAATTTGCGGAGTTGGCCCGTCCCCTCCACCGGCTTACGGAGAAGGGGACGCGATTTAATTGGACACCGGAGTGCCACGAGGCCTTCCAGAAATTGAAGGGGTGTCTAACATCCGCACCCCTTCTAGCTTACCCCACTAGTAACGGGGCATTTACCCTGGACACGGATGCGAGCCAGGAAGGATTGGGCGCAGTTTTGTCCCAGACACAGGAGGGCGTGGAGAGAGTGATTGGTTACTATAGTCGGGCCTTAAGTAGGCCCGAGCGAAATTATTGCGTCACTCGCAAAGAGTTATTGGCCATGCTGGCTGCCATGAACCATTTCCACCCGTACCTGTACGGGCGGAAATTTTTGGTTAGAACTGACCATTCCTCCTTGCAATGGCTCCTTCGGTTCAAGGAACCGGAGGGCCAAATTGCAAGGTGGTTGGAAAAGTTGCAGCAGTACGATTTTGATGTGGCCCATAGGGCCGGGAAGGCCCATGGTAATGCGGACGCACTCTCTCGGCGTCCTTGTCTGGGGGAAAACTGTAAATTTTGTGCGAGACACGAGGAGAGGGAGCAATTGGGCGATTCCGCCCCGATTCTCGTCGTCCGGGCAACCCGGGTGAGAGGGCCAATTTTGCCACTAACCGCGGACGAGGAATTTGGAGAGTTGGCTTGGAGCACGGCCCAGCAGGAGGATCCTGTTCTGGGGCCGGTGTTCCAATGGGTCAAATTGGGGCAAAGGCCAAAGGGGGAAGAGGTCACCCCCCTCGGGGCGCAAACAAAGGCATATTGGGCTCAGTGGCAGACCCTGGAGTTGAAAGGCAACATCTTATATCGCAAGTGGGTGGAGGTTCCCTCTGATAGAACTTCCTGGCTGGTGATAGTCCCTGACAAATTCAAGAACGTCATATTGCAACAGGTGCATGGTACCCGCTCCGGCGGCCATTTGGGCAGGACAAAGACAATATCTCGGGTCCGCCGGAGGTTCTATTGGGTGAATATGGGGCGTGACATACAGGACTGGTGTCGGAGATGCGACGCCTGTTCTGCCAAAAAGGGACCAGCACGGAGGATGAGGGCCCCCCTTCAATTACATCAGGTGGGGGCCCCCCTTGAGCGGGTGGCTATGGATATTCTAGGACCGCTGCCCCGCACCCGCCAAGGTAATAAGTATATCCTCGTTGTAATGGACTATTTCACCAAGTGGCCGGAGGCCTATGCCCTCCCCAACCAAGAAGCAGGGGTGGTAGCACAGGCCTTCGTAGAAGGATTTGTATGTCGGCACGGGATTCCACAGGAGCTGCACACCGATCAGGGTCGAAATTTTGAAAGCCAATTGCTAAAAGATGTGTGCAGACTCCTGTCAATTCGGAAAACCAGGACCACGCCCTTGCGGCCACAATCTGACGGGATGGTGGAAAGGTTCAATCGAACATTGATCCAACAACTGGCATTGTTCACCACCACCCGTCAGGATGACTGGGACGAACATCTCCCGTACCTGTTGTTGGCCTACCGAACTAGCCAGCACGGGGCCACCGCATGCAGTCCAGCGTTGCTTATGTATGGGCGGGAGTTACGGGCTCCCGCCGACTTGCTATGCGGTCCCGTGCCAGACACCACGGATACACCGCCGAGGGAGGGGTACGCACGTCACCTGGAGGAAGGCATGGAGCGGGTCCATGCCTTCGCCCGCCGCCAGCTCCATCTGGCGGGGGCCAAGATGAAGCGCAGGTACGACGACCGGAGCCAGGGGAGTCAATACGCTCCGGGGATGAAGATTTGGTTCTTTAATCCCCGGAGGCGGAAGGGAAGGTGCCCAAAACTCACCTCCCCCTGGCAAGGCCCAGGAGTCGTCCTGTCGCAAATCTGTGACGTGGTCATTAAGATCAAAATGGGGCCACGGACCCCCCCTCGGATCGTCCATGCCGACCGGATAAGACCTTATGCCGGCGAGCAGGCGCCCTCATGGATCGCCTCGGCTCTAGATGCCGAGGCAGGACCCAGTACCTCTTGCGACGGGGGCTCGTAGCGTCAGAGGACTGGGGGGATGGTAGTAGGAGATGCCCCGCTGTGGGGGGGATGGCAACTCTGTCATCCCTCACCAGTGGGGCAAATGCGCTATAGATTATGGGGTTTATGGCAGTGAAAACGAGCCAGGGAGGGCTTGGATAATGATAGGGATCTAGCGAAGATGACCTTAGGTAACGATAAGGTTAGTTAGTGACTGATACCTGTAGTGGGGACGCAGGTAGATTAGTGTGGATGATAATGACGTGGGAGCGCAATAGTTAAAGGGACGACTGGGAAGCGCAAGTTTCAGAGGGGAGTAGTTAGCTGAGATGATGCCGTGTGTGTGAGGATTGAACAGGTGAGAATGGAACAGGTGTGATTGCACAGGTGTGCAACTGAACAGGTGTGTGGAGCAGTGTATGAGGGAGTAGTGGTGATTGCGTGTTGTGTTGACCAAATGGTCCAGGAAGAAAGGAGGGTGCAGGTGGCACCAGGTATGATTGCACAGGTGTGCAACGACAGGTGAATGAAGAACAGGTGTATGTGGCTGTATGGAATAAATGGTATGGAGTAGTGAAATGGATGGTCGTGGAGTGAGAATGGTGGAAATTGTGGAGTGGAGTGGATGGTGCGAAGGTGTGAATGGGGGAAGAGTGGACCCCCATCACGGATACCCGGGGCGGGTAGTGTAAGTGTTAGGTAGAGGGTATAGGTAAATTGTGGTTGGATATTGGCATCTGTGGTGCGAGTGGAAGAATGGTCTTTGGATGGGTGCATTAGTGTTGTGGAAATGGCTGGGCGTGTAGCCTGTTAGTGTGTGTAGTTGGTTTGGGCACTCCACCACTGTGAGGATGTCGGCCAGGTGAGGCCGCAGGTGGGCTCTGGGAGCCGGTAGTAGTTGTTGTGGATGGGGCCCGAGGATCCGGAGGACGGACCTGGGTAGCCCAGTGCCAGAGGGCACCAGTGGGGTGACAGATCCAAGAGGGGTCTTCCCCAGGTAGTTAGGTTAGGGTAAGGAGCAGGTAAGCTCGGAGGCAACTGCAGTGGTGGAGGTGTGCAGGTGGGTAGACCCACTGGGAGAGGTACACGCCACAGCCCAGAAATTGTGCGAGGGCACCGGGAGATGAATCGGGGGAGTGAGACCCCAAATTGAAGAGCACCACAGTTTGGCCAATGGGAATTGGTTATTAGAACCCATAGTGTAAGTTGGCCAATGGATTGGCAGGGAAAGACCCCGGGTAGTGTAAAGTGTGTTAAAGTCATTTAGAGGATAGTTAGGATGAAGGATCTCCTCGCACCATCTGCATCCACTCACCTGAGGTGACAGGTACTCCACACCATGCCATGTTTTGATTATTTTTTATGATGCAAATGTTTGGATTGTGAGACGCATCATGACGTGGGTGTGACATTGTGCTTTGATGTTCCATCTCTGCCTCCTTATGAGGATTGATGATGAATTTGGTGATGGCAAATTTTGAAGTAGAGGGATTGTGGTGACGAATTTGGTATAAGGGAAATATGGGGAAGACGTGACAGTAGTGACGAATTTGTAAATGGGTAGATTTTGTAAATATGGGGTAAGAGCAAGGGTAGTGTAGGTGACAGGGGGGTGACGTACGGTAGGGACGAGCTTTCTCACTTCGCCCTCCGTACGCATTTCACCTTGCATTGCCTTGTTTGACGTGTACCCTTGTGACCTTACCCCTCGCTCAATTGTCTTTCTTTTGTCTCCCACATGACCTGTGCGCCATTGGGTGCCGAGGGGAGCGTGCGTGAGGTGGCCATTGTGCGCCCGAGATTCCCAGAACCAGCACGCATTGCGTTGATGTACCACTTTATGGACCGCTGTTCGGCGGCCAAGTACCACTTGATGGACCCCAGGTTCTGGGGCAGAGCACCTCTGTTGGAGACCGGCCATAGTGGCCAGGGAATCTTGCTTGCGGACCTCGGTAAGGTGGCACCTATGCCAAACAGGTGGACCACCCTTAGTTGGCCCCTGAGGCCCTAAATAATAATAAAAAACGAACACAAGTTGTGCTTTTTATTATGTCCAAATAGGCCGCATGAAGCCAGAAGACGTCAGGAAGAACATCGGCCCAGCAGACAAGGAGAAGACCACCACCAGTTGTTTTGTTGTGTTTATTATGAACCATGGTGACTGCGCACCGAGTGGTGCTTTGTGGTGCTTGTGGTGCTTTTGGGTGCTTTTGGGTGCTTTGGTGGTATTGGTACTGGTGCATCGATGCAATGCGTGCTGTCTCCTCCCTCCCAACAGGAATTTCTTTCTCTTGTTCCCTAAAAAGAAAAGAAAAAAAAACACACAGGTCCTGGGTTGCGTTGTAAATAAGAAATCACGTCATTGTAAATAATGCTCCCCACCGTAAATGTATAGTTTGAGAATAATCCCGTAATTCGGTTAGCTGTGGGCTTGAGTCTGTTAGACAGGATGCAATGCAATAGGGGGACATACTTATTTGTGTTTTAAAATTGTCACACTCAGGGTCAGGTTAATTGTAGAGGGAATTACACCTACATGTCACACTCAGTTAAGTCTAGTAGGCCCGAGGACGTGCCTGAAGAAAGGAGGGTGCAGTGTAACGATTTTGAGAAGTGTAACGGGTTTTGAGAAGTGTAACGGGTTTTGAGGAGTGTAACAATTTTGGAGGAAGGGTAACGGATGTGAAGAGTATGGTTTTGGTATGGTAACATCCTGGTAATAATGGTCGCAGCCGTCCTCCTAATTAATTTCATAGAACATACACGCAGGTCACGATATATCTTTTAAATAGTGTATTTCCTTATTCCATGTAGGCTAAGTATGTGTTTTCCACTTGATTGACTTTGCATTGTATCAAACAAAATAAGCGTAGGCCCTTCCAATTTCCCCAAAACCTCCCTTCCATTTGCCTTCCGCATTTTGGTCGGTTTTTCTCTTCAACCACCATTGGCCACGAGGTAAGGTTGGAGAAGAAAGGCGTGTCTCCACCTCGTCAGAAGAGGGAAGGAGTGAACCGGCCCTAACAGCCAATCAACACCGCGGTGATCGACCCGGTAGGCGTGCCCTCGGAGCCGGCGGCTTGATTTCGGCCGAGGTGATAAAAGCGACTGTAAGGGACTGCTTTGGGAGATGACTGGAGATGAGCTGGAGAGGAGCAACGAGGCTGCACCAAAGAGAGGCCCTGAGAGATACGCTGGGGGATGACCTGGAAGAGGAGCGCAATCCACCGCAAGCCCTACCTACCTGCCTGCAATATCCCCTGTCGTTGGAGAGACGCGCTGAACGGAGGGAGACGGCTCCACCCCAGGAAGAGGAGCAGGTGTGCCGAGCCAGCGCGTGACGGCCGCGGATACGCGACGGAGGTTTTCCCGCCAAAACCGCGAGGGGTTGAAAGCTGCTGCCTCCGACCTTGCCTTCCTCTCAAGCAATCAACCTCGAGCCATTACCTGCCTGCAATATCCACCGTGTGAGTGTGAACGTCCTGTCCTACTCGTTTGTCTTGGGGATTAAGTAAATGAAATAGAATAAGTTAACAATGCACTGTGTGACTGCTCTTTTCCATCTATTGCTGTAAATAATATTGGTCGCTCTAAAATATTGCTTGTGTGTGTATAATAAATCTGTTCTTCCTCCAAACTCTGTCTTTCTTCTCTCTTCTTCTCTTTCGGTCGCTTTAGAGGTTTCCCAATTGAATATCTGTAGCGCGATTAGTCAACGTTCGGGTGGAATCGGGTTCTAATCGGGGAGTAACTGTTCGGACGCGGTTAAATACACCACCGCTCGGTAAAATAACATCCAAAAACCGTGTCCGTAACAATATATATATATATATATATATCAATATATATAAATATATATATATATATATATATATATCAATATATATAAAATATATATATATATATATATATATCAATATATATAAAATATATATATATATATATATATATATATATATATATATATATATAATTATAAAATTGAAATCTTGCGTGTTTGTAT